>NC_046236.1:2424747-2736285 GCF_009819885.2 Catharus ustulatus | reverse complement strand
TCGTTACTGGCACACCAGTGGCAGCACATCACCTCCCTGTTCATGCCCTGGGAGCATAAGGTTAGGCTACTGAGGACAGACAAACTGTGTCCCTTAGCAAGAGAAGCACTCAAGGAATAGCTCTGTGTTAGTGCAGTGTCATTTATTGCCATCCCCTGGCCCCGGGTAGTGTCTCTAAATTGGGGGTGTGGTGGCAGAAGGTGCTTGAGGCACAGGTGGAAGTTGCTCAGAGCTCCAGCCTGGGACAACTCCAAGCCATGACTTCTGCAAACTGGCAGCTGCCTGCAAAATCCCCAGCAAACAGCTGAATTACAGCACTGAGGCAGTCAAGATTCAGTCCTGTTAAACATCTCTATTGATGATCTGGATGAGGGGACCAAATGTACTCTCAGTAAATTCACAGACAACACTAAGTTTGGTGGCAGTGTTTATCTGCTGGATGGTAGGACGGCTCTGCAGAAGGATCTGTAATACCAGGGGAGGCTCAGGCTGGACACCAGGAGGAATTTCTTCACAGAAAGGGTTGTTAAATATTGGAAGGGGTTGCCCAGGGAGGTGGTGGAGTCACCATCCCTGGAGGTGTTCAAGAAATGACTGGGCTAGGTGGCACAGTGGTGATCAGTCACAGGTTGGACTCGATCTTGCAACTCTTTCCCAACCTAAATTATTCTGTGATTCTGTGATCTGGTGCTACACAGCAGCTTCCCCAGAGCAGGATGTGTCCCTCCACAGAAACCCTCACAACAGGTAAAAGGGTGAGGGGCTTACAAGGTACCAAACAGGCACATCTCACAAAAAAAGTGAGGAAACACTTTCCTGCCATCTCCAGTAGCTGTCCAGCTCCCAACATGCAGCAAAGCCAAGCCACCAGCACCCCAGTGCTAAAAAGAGTTCATCAATCCCAGGACCTCTGTAATTTCCATGTCAAACTGGCCTCTGTCCTCTTGTCACCACTCAGGAGTGGCTTTGCCAGTGCTGCAGCTGACACATGGCAAAGTGGGGGCAGGAGCTGGCTCTATCCAGCCCATTTGCCAGTTCAGAAATGCTCTGAGCTGGGACACAGCAGTGATAACAAACTAATTCCAGAGTCTCCCTGTGTAACTCAGTGTGCAGCTCACAGACAATCTGTTCTAGGCCTGCATTTCATGGCAATGAGATCAGCTGTTGGACTGCTGAGCAAAACCCTCTGCAGCGGCTCACAACTCACCCAGGAAGTTTGGGAACAATTATGTGGGAGATGTTCTTTTGTAACTTGGCATTTCAAAGAGAGCCTTGTTCCAACATCCTGATTCCTCAGAGGATCATGATGAGCGACTGAGAGTGCAGAAGTTGTCAGCTCAAAGCACAGAAGAGGTCAGGAAGAAAGAGGCCCAAGTCTCTGCAGGAATCTGCATTCCTTTTGACTTCTCCCCTTTCAAAATCCTGAGGAGCTTCTGTCCCAGTAGGGAAAGAGTAAGGAGTGCAACAAAGCTCTTCCTGGGAAGAACTCTAGGTTTTCAGAGTTCTTCGGAAGGAGCAGGTGGCTGTACACAATACTTCACCTTCATGCTTCTCCAACCCATCCCACACCACGTCATCCTTCCAAAGGCTTCCGCTGCTATTTACAGCCTCAGCAGATGCACACAGAGCCACTGGCCAAGTCCAGGTCATGGTTTTCTGCTGATCCATCTGTTTGTATCCATCCATGCTGACTTTCTTGAGACAGGTTGATGCTTACACTACAACTGATCTCAGCACAGAGCAGTTCAGCTCATGCACTGTTGCTTCCTGATCAATGCCCACAAAAGGATCCCACAACCCTGGTAATGGCAGGGAGGGGAAGACAAAAGAAAAGCAGGAATGGCAAAGAATGTACAATGCTATACAGATGGTTTACTCCAGACAGACTCTGCACCTCTGCTCTGTTCTCCTAAGGGTGCAGATGCTATCTCAGTTTCAGTGGTGCTGTGTGTTTCTTCAAATGCCATCTTGAGCTATGATTACTGACAGTACTTGTAGCTCTTTTCTGACCCAGGGACTGGAATGAACATCTTCGAACAAAGAGTGTCTTATCAAGGCACTTAATGACCTTCTTGGTAGCAAAAATTCAAATTCAAATCAGAAATCCCTAGCTATCAAGTAAGCAGATGAAGTGAAACTCGCTTAAAGCTAAAACACAGCACACAGCTAAAGCTGAAAGGATCAACCAGCAAAATTTCATCTCTTTCTTGAAGACATTTCAAGCTGATCCTTGCAGCAGAATCACTACCAGATTTCTTTTCAGAAGATGAAGTTCTTGGCAATCTTAGCAGTTTGCAGTTGGTTATGTATTTCTGGCTATGCAGGACTGGATGCAACCTCAATCTTGATAAGACACTACCCAGCTTCTACACACACCAGGATGGGGAACAAGACAGCAAAATTAAGGGTTGCAAACACCTCACTGCCTGAGCTAAGGAGGTGAGATCTCAGGCTCTCAGTGAACACCAAACCTTCCCACTGGGTACAGCCAGGCACCTGTGGGACACCAGCAAGTCTTTAACCAAGAGTGAAAGGAAACAGGTACTTACGATCTGCTTCTGTTTTAGCGGTTTCACGGAAAAACTGCCATCAACGTGCTAGCAGGAAAAAAAAACATTAAAGCATGAAATACCTGCAGTGTACAATCAGAACAGGCTCATTTCAGAGCTGGTGTCTGCTGGCTAAGGGGAGAGTGGGGTGTGTATCAGCAGGACAGCCTGCATGGCAGCAGTCCCTCCCAGCAGTTAGTGGAATGGGGTATTGGAGAGCTACTGGTCTGCTCCAATGCAGAGCCAAGTGGACTTGGCTCAAGTTAAACCTGGCTGAAGTGGGTCAGAGCCCACACAAAACTCCCCTGGCACACTGGATGCTTTCAGGTTACAAGCAGTCCAACTGGGTGCAGACACTTCTTTAGCCAGTCCTGCAAGACTTGGCGGAGGATATTTGTTAACACTCTAAATAACACCAAGTGACAGAGTCACTCGAGGCCAAAGCCCTGACAGAGCAAGGGGCTGCCATGAGGCTCAGAACAAGCTTTGTCCACTGGATGGAGTCAGAAACAAGGCTCATGTGCTCCACATCCTTAGAGCTGTGAGCCTTTGATTTGCTCAGCGGCAGCAGGCACAGCTGGAACAATTCTGTGCATGCCTGGTGCAAGAATTAGTGTGCCAGTTCTACTTGCCCATCATCTACAAGGGCCACTAAACTGGAACCAACTGCTCTGCCACAGCCTAGAGAGCAGCAAAGGAGACTCAGGGGATGCTCCAGCAGGTCCTGTGAACAGTGGCAGATCTGTATCTGTTTGCTGAAGGAGCCTCAGGAGGAAGGGACAACAAAATCACATCCCAGACAAAATAGTCCTGCTTTCAGGCAAACAAGTTTCTGCCTTTGGAGGAGCTGCAAGGTCAAACTACACACAGGATCAAGGTTATTCTTCTGATCTTAAAGATACATACAAATAGCAAGTTACCAAGTCCTGCTGGTCTGTTTTTCCTCTGAACAAGCTCTGGAGATCAGCAGTGCCCATTTATCAAGGACCTCCCCTGGATTTATAGACCTACACTTCAAAAGCTGCAATTACTTTAAGGATGGAGAATGTATTTTAACCAAACAGGGAGGATGAGGAACTCAACATGTACTTTGCCTTGTGACTTTTTAATAAAAGGAAGATTTTAATCTTGTGTTAAGCATTCCGTGCAACATGAGAGGTAAGAAGTGGCTGAACTATGACTGAAGGATTCCAATGTGTTGTTTTTTCACATCAGCCAGAGGAAACTACAATAACATCCCTGCCCTGGTCCTAAGGGTGCTGCAGCTGACTCCATCTCATTTCTGACAGATGTCCAATTGCCAGGAGTAAAGCTACCTACAAAGCCAGTGCTCAGAGCAGGGAAAACTCACTTTCTTCACAGACCAAGTCCAATAAAAAAAGCAACCTAGAACACTTGGAGCATCTTCCAGCCATATGCTTCCTCAGGACTGACTGTGATTGCCATGGCCTCTGACTCAGCTTGTCACCATCCACATCATCCACCTCAGAGGAACAGAATTAGGACCTGGCAGGAACCAGGCAGATTGAGATACAGAAGTCAGCCACCTGCCAGCTGGGAAATGAGGAATTTCCAACAGCACAGCACTGATGCTGCTCCCTTCTACATTTCCAGCTCTGCTCCAGCACCTCTTGCCTCAGCTGAGCACATCACTACAAGTATTAGCTACCCAGAAAATGTGTCTGCAGTATTACCACAACCAGACACAACAGGGTTATGCTATGGATAGGCTCAGTTATGGATACTGCAACTGTTTTCAGTGTCCAGTTACCAGGGAAGAGAGTCTGTTATCAAGGCTTGTGCACACAGCTTGGCCTTACCATGTAGGCAGGGGTCAGTTACATCAAACACACCACTCAAAAGCAGTGGAGCTCAGACTTCACTGACACATCCCAATCCTTCCAAGAGGGCTTGATCCTGTGTCTAAACTCAGGCCTAACAATGGTGCAACAGGGTCTGGACACAGCAGGTTCAGTTCTGCAAAACTCATGAAACCCTGGAAAACTACATGGCACCTTCCCCACTCCATGGGAACACACCCTGCACACACAGGAAACAGCCCTGCCATTCCCTGAGTGACCAGCTCAGGTACAAATGATAATTACAGGCTGCACAGCAGCTGCTGCAAATGATTCTTTGTACTACAGCAACACCCAGGAACCCCAGTCACAGGCCAGGACTCTGCTGTGCCAAGTGTTACATAAATACAAACTAATGACCTGTGGAAATGCTTACATACAGAAGAACAGGGACAGAGGGATAAAAAAGCCCTCATTTACCTTTTCAAATGCAGCCAGAAGAACATGGGCATGACCAGTGACCTCAACCACCACTGCAAAAAGAAAAAGGGCAGAACTGGTTAAGCCTCTCAGGCAGCACAAGCATAAAAGTCCCCTGAGTTGAATTTTAGTCCATTTAGAATTTCTGAGCTGCTTCTGTTCTATTTTCACCTTCTTCTGAAAAGACAGAACTTTTCTTATCTTGTCATCAGGTTGGTTCAGAACAGAGCAAGAACAAAACCCTGCTGGGCTCTGTGGTGGGCCCTACACAACCATGCCTTCGTTGTCCTGGGTGCTCCAAACTATCCCACTTTGTTAGCAGAGGTTGGAAAGGGACAGTAGAACAAAGCACTCAGTGGGATTCTCCTGCCCCCTGAAATTCCTGGGTTTAATTACCTGAATTTATCTATCTGGTTTAACAGCAATTGGCAGCATTCTAGCCTTGTAACTTATCACTTTATTGCAGTCTAGTCAGACGTGCTTATAAAACATTTATTTCTCATACTGACTTCAGAACAAACTTCTTTGTCCAACTTTCCCCAAAGACAAGCATTTTCCCTCTTCCAAACTTGAGGGTTCCCTCTAAATTCCACAGGAAGGGAAAGGGCTGTCAGAGGTTTCAGTCCTGCATTCCTGGCTCCTTCAGCAAATAAAGAGGAGGCGAGGTACAATGCCAGTCTCCCTCACTCAGGAGTCTGAGGTTCTGTTCAGCTCCAGCTGGTTGGATCCTTTTCCTGAATCCTGTTCAGATTCATCATATGGAAATGGGAGACAGAGTTTGTGAAGGAGTCACAGAGGGAAGGGAAGGCATGGAAGCACTCATCCTGCTTGGAGTGATGAGGGCTGTGCTCAGCACAGGCAGGAGAGCTCTGCCTGGAAGGTGCAGCTCAAGGAAGAAACTCCTGCTCTGTCTAAAAGGGAAAGGAGCTCCACAGCTTCCTTTGGGCTCTCAGAACAGCACAGACAACAGAGGAACCATTCCCTGGGCTATGGCACAGCATGTTTGGAAACAGCCCTATGTGAGAGAGGGGAGATTTGCCTGCAGATTTGCTAGGTAACTGAGGTTGGTCATGGCAACTTGGGTGGAATCAGGAACACAAGGAAATGCAGAAAAGGGGGTTAAAACTGGGAATTCATCTGCTTGCTCCTCTCACTGCCAACCAAGAGCAAGGCTGCTCTATCTCTCACAGTGAACAAAATTCAGGTCCCTTCCCCTAGTCTGAAAGGCCAAGGAAGAGGTAACAGTTCCTATCCTCTGTGCATTCCAGGAGTGTGTGTGTGGCCAGAGTGGTGTGACCTGCTCTCTGCAGCACCTTTCCTGTCCTGTGCCTCTCCCTGGGAACAATCCCACTGGCAACAATGGGGCAGGGCTAACACTGCAAGCCATGGCACAGTTCAATCCAAACCAGCACTTCCCTGACTGCTGTTTTAATTTACTATTCAACCTTATTTAAAACAAATGGTTCCAGGCCAGCAGTAATTTTCCAGGTGCTCTAAACACACCACGCCAGCTCCTTCCAGTCCCATAGGTTAAAAAAGAACCAAAATACACAATTTCCACAAATCTCACTCAAATGTCACATATTTTTGTGCTGATATTTTTTCCAGGAGGGGATTTAAAAGCAGTTGGTTTTCTAGGTTATTAAAATAGATGGGAGTACATTATTGGCTAAGACTGGGCATGTGCATAATGTATGCTTCCCATACTGCCTCCTGTTCTATTTTTGATCCTTCTAGACATGCCCCACATTAGAGAGTACAAACACCTTGCCAAAAGTTCCATAAACAGAGGAAGCTGTTTTATATTTATGGTCAAGAAATACACATACATGTCGATTTTACTAATGGTTCCTGAAATCACTAAAAATAGATGCACTTTAGTAATTTCCTTTATGTTGCACTGTGCTTTGTTAGTCACACTTTAAATTGGCTTATTCAGTTCTATTTCTGTCTGCTTGGAAGACTGTAAAATAATGTAATGAGTTTCTGGGCTATTTCACATCTACAACATAAACTGAGCAAGTGACTGACCTGAACAACGTGATCAACAATGGTTTTTCCTTTTCTAATTATCTTAAATTTTATACAAAATGTTACAGAAGTGAAATGCTGGACCTGCTGACCATAAAAGCCCCCAATTTCAAAGAAAATGTGACTTCCTTCTGTCCTGCTCATTGTTGACACTCCAGGTGAGCCCAAAAGCACACATCCCCTAAGGGAAATACCATGTAAGGTGATTAATAATCTAAAAATTCACTGGACTACCCTCTCCAAAACAGCAGTGTGCTTTAAAAATAATAATCAATTAATCATAATTACAAATTATTATTAGTTATTAATTATTTTTGAATAATCAACAATTATTTCTCCTGAAAGATTATGCTCTTTTATTATAACCATTCAACATCCTCAGAAAAAGCACAATTTCAAACTGCTGAATGAAGCTGCATTTGGCTGAAGAGTGACCTGACTGTTTTAATGCCATTTCCTTTTCTCTGCTCATTTCCAGGTTCTTAGGAAGACAACTGACTCCTCTAAGAGGGAGAAAAGACCAGCTCCACCCTCCTCGACCTATAAACTGCAAAAGCAAAACCCAAAAAGCAAGGATGTAATTTGCTCTAATTTGTGTGCCTGGCACTGGTGGCAGAGCCAGGAGCTCTCCTAAACACTATTCCAACACTAAATACCTGGCCATTTCTCCTGTAAAAAAATGAAGGCTATTTTTAAAAGAATAGTTTTTATGTGGTTAGTTTGGCCCTTTTATTAAAGGGAAGTTATGGTGAACTCCTGAAATATTTTTATTCTGGAAAGGCTCCCCAAGGAGGCCTGAAAGGGGTCACATCAGCTCAGAGAGAGCCAGGAGAAGACCATGGGAACAGAACATCAATTCTTACCATCCCCTTCATCCACCACTGCTCGGATGACCACAGGGAACACGCCACGGTCCAAGTCAAAGTTCAGCTGAGAGAAAGAAATGAGCTGAGGTTACACAATTCACACCAGACTTGCCTGAAGACAACACTGGGGATCATCTTAGTTCAGTGAAGGGCCTTTCTGACAGATGCCCAGTTCCTGGTCTCAAAAGGACATGAGAGAGCAGAAGGATTCAAAATTCCAGGCACCAACTTTAAAAGGGAGTCAACTACAACATACACACTAAACACCAGCAAAGCAAGGCAAAGGATTGAATTCCAAATGGCATTTAATGCTCATTAATTCATGTACCCTAAAAGTCTTCTGAGTGATTTGTAGTAGGACAAGTTTCTCAAAATATATCCAGTGCCACAATTTTGCCTACATACAACAGGATATATTGGCTTTAGCACAGCAGCACATTGTGCTCCCAACACCTCAAAGAGATCCTGGCTCTGGAATGAAGCTCCTGAAGACATAAGAGGAAAATCTGCAAAACTTCAAGCTCACTCAACACTTTAAGGAAACACTGGATTGATTTTTATCTCTTGGCATGCTATGAAATGCAAATTCCTGAGCTTTAATTGGTGAGATTGAAAATTTGAGTGCAACGGAAACAGTCTCAGTTTCTCCCTTTTGCCCTACACTTCATTAAAGCACATCAAAAGCTCTGTGTCATCTTAGAAATACAAGGAAAGGCAACCTTACAAACACTGTCCTAAGCCAGGAATTGAAGTGGCTTAGGGACTGGATTTCTGTTGTTTTTGTTAATTACTGGCTTGGATGTTTTTCTCTCATCTCTTTCCAAGACTGAAAAAAAAGATGTCATTTCACCCTGATACTCCAGGTAATCTGTTTTCAGTTTCTCCATGAAAACTGAGACCAAATTCCAGGTGCTGCAGCACTGTTCAGACAGTGCTTTGGGGCTTCTATCACTTTGCCACAGCCCCAACATCATTTGCAGCCTGATGTGCTCCAGTCCCTCAAAAGAGAAACCACTTGAAGGGAAAGTCACATCACAGAACTGAGGTTGTTTTACCATATAAACTCCAGTGTTCTTGAACAAAAGGCCTCTTTAAAGCACTATTTCATATTTATTTTAAGGGCCATGAACACAACTCACTCAACACAAGCCATACCCTATAATTTCCAAGCAAATCAGTAAATGAAGAAGATAAAATAAACTTTTATAAGGCTTTTCACAGAACAACCCAACACAACACCAGTCTCCCTTTTTCCCCAGCCAAGACCTATGTCATATGAGAATATTACACTAAGCAAAAATATGAAATAAATCTGGGGGTTTTGAACAACACCAATAACCAAGCTGGAAAGAAATCTGAACTGACAATTGTACACAGCTAGGACACTGCCAGCTGTCTCAGACAGAAGTGCTGCATTTTGGTGGCCAGTTAGGAAGATTCAGGACAAAGACCAATATGTAAAACAGAGCTGACATGGGAGGTGAAACTATTTGGAATCACAGTTCTTGTTCCACATTTTTTCCAGCTCCCAGTAACACCAATGAAAAGAAGAAGAAACAGAGGATGCAGCAGAACAAGAAGAGAGCTGGAAACTCACTTTTCCTTTAAGCTGTCAAAGGGATATGACTTCAGTACTTGAGTTAAAACCTTGCTGACAGGAACAAAAGTGAAAATTAAGCTTCTCAATTCTTTAAGAAGAAAGGGAACTGAGCTCTCTCAGACAACAGAAGGGATTGAAAAGCAGCTCTTCCAGGCTTTTGTAGGCTGAACTTGTGAAATCATCTATTGGCAGAGAATCCAAGACATCAGGAGACCAGACTCTGCAGGCTCTTGGTAACCACCATGGCATTCGTTAAGGCACAGGACTGATTATAGTTGTAACTGTAACTTCAGGACAATAGCTATTCAATCTTTCAAATACATAAAAGATTACTCTCTTTTTCTCCCTTTTTTCTTCTTTTCTTCTTCTTTTTTTTTAATAGGTAGAGTTATCTACCAAGATTCACATACACAATACACTTGCACAGGCTTGGGTCAGGAAATGAACACCATTATCAGTGTGCATTTCCTGGGAGAGGGTTCCACAGGAACAAATACATTAGCAGTAGCTACAGAACAACTACTCTGCCTTTGAAATCTCTAATCACAATTCTGCACAGAGCAGGGGAAAGACCAAGGCTTTCCTTCCCTATGCCATGTGCAGGGGAAGCCCTTGGGTCAAAGTTTTAAGACTCAGAAACAAGAGGCTTACTGCCCATGTTGGAATTTTGCAGATACCAAAGATACCAAAATTAACAGGACACCACAAATCTTGATATGTAGAAAAGCTTAAGCACAAAGCTTAATTAAAACCAAGCCCTGGTCTGCTTGCAGTTATGGGTTAAATTAAGAAGAGGAAAACATTCTCTTATTCAGCATTGATGCACCAGAAGAATATCCCTTCACAACACTATACTGCTACAGATAATAGTGCAGGATGTGGCCCTTTAACAGAACAGGACTCTTCAGAGCAGTGGTCTCCAAACTATTCTGACTATTCACCCCATCAGTAACGTGTTTAGAGCACATACTCCCAATATTTGTGTGTGTATCTTCTGTGGGTTATATACATGTATTTCTGAAGTCCCTGCCCCACCCCAATGAATTGTATTGCATGCACCTCACTTTGGAGACCTCTATTCTAGAGGACCACCCAAAAAAACCCAAAATCTTAAAATTAAACCCCATGAAAACAGAGATCATGACAAACATTCATTCCCACGAGCTCTTTGGCTGGCAGGAAGGCTGAGGAAAGCAGGTTTTCCAGGAAAAGCTCCAGTGTCAATCTCTGCAGCCTCCCTCCTCAATCAGCTGATCAGTGATATCAAAAGTCACTTCTCTGGATTTCCTGCCAGTTGGCCTGATCTGCCTGCCAAGTTCCCATACTGCTCCTCCCAGGGCAGTACCCACAAAACACCCTGGAGGAGCTGGGAGAAAGTGTCCTCCAGCTTCATGGCACTAAACAGAGGTCAGTGCTTCTGGGACAACAGGCTGTGGAAAGAAGGGGACACTGAGAAGACACTTACCTCATCATCCTTCCACTCTGAGAAATCAATCTTGAAGGAAGGCAGGGAGAATTGCTGGCTTACCCCTCTCTTGTAATGAACTGTCTCGGACTGCAGAGAGGGATTCTTTGTGCTGTATCTGAAGGAAGGGGGAAAAGGAAAACTCACTGTAACAAATGACTGCTCCCTGCTCAGCTCTCTCTCACTCCTGCCCCTCGGCCTTTCAGGAATCACAAGTGGCAGCTCTAAGGGCAGAGCTGGCAAGCCATTCAGTGGGGACACAAAGAGGGAAGGGAAGGGAAAGGTCAAAGCAAGAAGGTGAGCACAGGAAAGAGAAAGCAGCGCAGACAGGCAAGGTCTGATTGTGTCCATACTGACCTGCCTGCCTGTTGGAGTACAAGGGGGTGCAGCAGCTTGGCAAAGGCCTGCTCCCTAAATCCATGGCCTAGGCAATGCTGGTTTTAAGACCAGCACAGTCCTGATTTCTGCAGGAAACCCAGGAAGAATGAGCTATGACTCAACACTGGGAACAGACAACCCAGCACAGTGCTGAAAGCTCTCCCATGCCCCTGTAGGACAGCTCCACAGTGGGAAACACTGCTTGGCTTCCACCATCCTGCCAAACCATTCCAATCCACTCCTCAATCCCTCCTGTGCTTCCCCAGGGGTGTTGCAGGGCTACCAACACCACCTGAGAGACACCAACCATCCTCCATCCCAGCCACCTAGAGAAGAGCCTTTCACTGTCTCAGGGCTTGTCACTGAAACAACAGCACTGCCAGCCTGGGAAAAACACCTGGAATGGGTCCACAGCTGCCATCCACCACCTTCTGCACTCTGAGCCCACCTGGTGCTGTCCTCCCTAGGAGACATTTCCCTGCCCACTCCCCCTTTCTGGAGGGTGATGTCTTGAGCTGGATGTGCACAGCCTCTCCCAGTTCTGGCACAGCAGAGGAAGCAGTGAACCCCAAAGCAGGGTGGCAACAGCTGAAGCTGCCTTTACCACCAAAGCCTTTCTTGCCAAATTAACAACTGTGTGTTCAGAGCACACTGACAAACTGGGGAGAAAGTGCAAGATCTGCCCAAGAAACACTGCAGCAACATCCTCCCTCAGCACAGTGACAAGACAGGCTCCAGCTCTACAAGAAAATCCTCTGCCTTTTTCTGGAAAGCTACAACAGTTCCTGCACCCTCTGAAGATCCAGAAGGTCAAGTGTCACAAGATCCACGTGCTGGAAGGTCTTGACAAAGCACAGGTTCACCACATGCACTCTGCTCTTCCTGCCAAAGTAGGTGCATTAAGTTATTTATGACAATACCCTCAGAGCCCATTCTGTACTCTGCTGAAATTGTGCTGCTCTACTAGAAGGTCTCAATCCATCCTTTGCATTTCAAGCATGGTGTGGGGGAGATCAGAATGACAGGTCTTTTATATGTGAATTACAGAGCGAGCAATTGAGTGAAGTTTTATTTACTGAGTTGTCAAGCACAATGAATAGAGCAAGCCTGTATCTAGCTCCTTTTGTGTCACTCTCAAAGCTTCCCTTCTGCAGAGAGGCACAATTCTCCCTCCACAGCTGGGAAGGCAGGGGATGGAAGAGTGACTTATCTAAGGTGACAGCAAGTCAGGAACTTACTGGAAATAAAGTGCAGAGAGTGGAGGTGGGAATGGGGTGTAAATATGATGCTGCTGAGTGTCAGGAATGCTGGAGGACCTGCATTTACAGTACCAGAAACCCAAACTAGGCTGCAACAGAAAAACAAATAACACTCTTCCAAGGAGGACAGGGCAGAATAATACTCACATTGACACTGCTCTCACCATCCCTGGGAAAAGAAATAAATCAGGCACATAGATTTTCTAAGCTGAAGAGTAGGACAAAATTATCAAGGAGGCTTCCCCAAGTGAGCTTTATGCCTCAGACTGTGTGAGTGCCTGGCCTCCATTGCCAAAACACATCAGACTTGGATCTGAACACCCAGATAACTCTGAACACCTCCAGCCAGCACCCAATGGGCTGGGGAATTCCCTGGAAGTCTGCTGACTCCTGACTGACACACAGAAATGGATCATCCTTCCAATGTGATGCAAATGGAATGGTCTGCCCAGGGAGGTGCTGGAGTCACCATCCCTGGATGCGCTTAAAAAAAGACTGGATGTGGCACTTGGTGCCATGGTCTAGTTGAGATGTTAGGGCATGGGTTGGACTTGATCTTGAAGGTCTCTTCCACCCCAGTCATTCTGTGAATTGTGTGAAAGGTCCTCTGCACAAGACAACACTCCCTGTGCTACACAGGAGGGAAACTTGACAAGCTGTTTCAAAGCAGATATCCTGCTGTCTAAGGGGTCTCTACCCATCCCCTGCCCCTTTGGTTAGCATCTGTTGTATTCACAGTCATCTATTCCCTGGCTGTGCTGCTAGGGGCTCACAGCAGACAACAGCAGGGAAGCTCTGCAGATGAGTTACAGAAAAAGAGAGCGTGTACCAAGGAATAAAGGACAGCAGAGAAGCAACATGCTGCCTCTCTCTGCATGAAGTAGGAAAGCTGAATGTTTGGGCTGCTGTTGCTCAGACTGCACTGGGCCAGGCTTCCATCCAGAGGACAAAACTACCTTGTGACCACTGGCAGCCCAGGACAGTGGAGAAGTAAGGGGATCTGTCCCCTCTGTCAGGACCAAACAGAAATCCTCAGTAACATCATTTTAAACCTGTCTGTTTCCTCAGGTACCCCTGACAGCACAAGAATCACAAGCAAGAGGTACCCCACTGCTGGCTGCAGCAGCAGCCCCAGCTCTGTCCTCAGGGTTCATGCAGCCCATCTCCTCCTGTGAGTTCTGACACCTTTACTCACAAAAAGCAAACTACACTCTGCATTGACTCCTTCTTCCCTCGTGTCAAACCCTTCTACCTCCAAAGCCAGCTGTGTATCAGAGAACCAGCAGATGAGAGGCCCAGTGACTACACCCCAGAGACTTCTGAGAGAACAGGAATAAACTAAAATTATTCCCCAGTCTCACTCTTCTTCTGTCAGCTGAGAAGCACTCACTGCCTGCACAGAGAAACTCAGGGTCTGCAGGTGCCACAGACTGAGTAGCTCCCTAGACAAAAGTGCCATGCTAGAGGTTGGCTAAGCAGAGTTAAACTTCTGTTGCTACATGCTCACTGGGGTGTTTCCCCCTCTCCTTCCCTGGTCTGTGCCTGGGGAAGCTCTCAGCAGGGCACCAGTCCCAGCTCCTGCAGATTTCTTCACTGCTGTGCACCCACTCAGCTGTGCCTGGCACTGGGGCTGTCTGGGGCAGTCAAAGGACAGTTCCTGTTCCCACAAGCACATTGGGATCCCTGACTGAGAAGTGCCACACGAGGATCCTTGCCAGGCTGCCTGACTTACACAGAACACTGCCCAGACCCCATTCCTCAGGAAAAGCAGGATGCATGCAGCAATGTTGCCCCTAGGCAACACTTTTGACTAGAAATGGCTGAAAAAATCTGTGCTTTGAAGAACCTGTAGACAAAACATGAGTCCTCTTTCTTTAGCAGCAGCTAAAGTGTTTCATGGCAATCTGTAGTGAACCAAGGACAAGGAGAGCTTTAGTAATTTCACGATTATAAGCCGCACCATTTTGACTAAAATTTTGGTCTGAACCCAAAGTGCGGCTTATAATCAGGTGTGGCTTATATATGGACAAAGATCAAAAAGTTGCTGTTTTAGTTTGGAGGACAGGTGTCTGCTGAGAAAGGCAGGAACTTCTCTTTGAAATGGAGAATGTAAACCCCCTCCCTCCAAATTATTATAATTTTGAAATCAAGGGGCTCTCAGGCAAAGATATGGGAATAGGAATAACAGTTCTTTACTAGGGAAATTGAAATAGAAATACAGTACTACAAAGAAACAAACTCCAAACCCTGACACAGTCAGAGTACAACCTGACACCCCGTCAGGCAGGGTGTTGGCAGCAGTCCCATCCCATGGTGGCTGCATCCTCCTGCAGTGACAGATGTGGCTCAGTTGGAGCAGTGCTCCTGTACAAGGTGCAGTTTCCCTCTGGAGCTCCAGTGGTGATGTGGAGAAATCCGGTTTCCCTCTGGAGTCCAGTGGAGAAAGGGGTTCCCTCAGTGTCCCAAAACCTCTGTTTTTATCTTGGTAAGAAATGTTGGGCTCTTCCCCCTGGCTGGAGCAGCTCCCAATAGGATGCAGTAATTTTATCAGTCCTACATTGGGACTCAATGGGCCATGAGCAGAAAATGACTGGCTGGAGGAAGGATGGGTTGTGAAAAGATAAAGAACAATGCCCTGCCTGGTTTCAATGGATGGCCCATTAGCAGAATATCTCTCGGGGATCACTGCCCCTACCCTCAACAGATGGTGATAGAACAGATACCTTTTATCACACTCTGGATTGTAACATGCGGCTTATAATCAGGTGCGGCTTATAATCGTGAAATTACTGTAACTTATACTGACAAACACTACCAAACTACAGGAAGGCCATAGCCCTGGGTCTCAGTCAGAATTAGACAAGTTCCACCCCACAGAGGCTCCCAAGTGCACCAGAGGTAAACAAGGAGTTTGGAGGTTAACCAGGTGCTAAAGGCATTGCACTGCAACCTGTGAGAGTCTTCTCCTTCCCTCCTGCTTCCTTCAGCATTGAGTTTCCACTCCAAACCAGGCAAAGACAACCACATGCAGCTGAAACCCCAGTGCCCACATTCCCCTTCAGCCCCTGCAGAGCTCTGTCTGCAGCTGCTGGGAGCACCACGCTCCTGGCTCTAGCCAGGCTTCAGAGCTCACACAACAGCTACACAGAGAGCCACAAAGGCCACAACTCTTAAGACAGACAGAGGGTTTGTCTGCTCACTGAAATCTGTAGAATTTGGCCCTTCAGCCTGTGAACTCTGCACACTCCAGTGTTCCCTTGGGGACTGGTGTGTGCCTGGATTAAAGCCATAAAGGCTTGTTCCTAGCAAAACCCAGCACTCGCCTCTGATTTCTTCACACTGAAGAAATCTCTGCACAAAGAATTCATATTAATCACCACAGCCAAAAGCAGCAAGAGCACCTTTCAAAGGCCCTTAACAGACAGAGGCTATTAAACAACTAAAGGAATATCTGAATGCCTCTGTCTCCCACACAAGTTTGAATGAAAACAGCTGTGCGTTGAGCCACCCGTTGAATTTCATTTTGTGACCCAACTCTTCAAACTTCCACACGCAGACAGAGCAGGGAATCATTGCAGTGTCATGTCCCCCATCAGCTCAGAAGACCGTGGGAGGAGGTTTGGGACAAGTGTAGCAGGCATTGCATTGCAAAACAAACAAGGAAATGGGGTTTGTTTTTTTAATAAATCCATTTGCACATCAGCAACACAAACAGCACAGCCCCGGAAAGGGCAAGGATTGCAGAGCTAGACTGACCTATTTTCATTCTGTTTTCTGTTTATATTGAGAAAATAGAACTTGGCAACAGCACTGGGATATGGGAGAGAATCTTTTCTGTCCAAAAAGGAAGACCTTTTTCATAAGAATGGGCTGCAAGACTCAAACCTCTCACATTGAATTTATCATGAGTTCCTGATCCGCCTGGATTGCTCATGCCTTCAGAACTGGCTCTTTTAAGTGCTTCCAGCTACAGGCTTGTTTGACTTCTTCCCCTGAGGAAAGAACCTCTGCTGTCATGTTTGAACTGAGCAATCCTTCCTGCTAGTCAGCAGGACACCTACAGCTGGAAAAGTCCCAGGGGCCCACCCTGGAGCAGGCTAATGGTGTGCACATCCAGGATTTTGCCAGACAAGGCAGGGATGCATTCGCAGGCAGTGGAGAACTCACAAAAAGAGAATAATATCTCTGCAGCCTGCTGCAAAAACACGCTTGTCTCCCAGACCAAGGGTATCTAAGGTACAAACACATGAACCAGTTACTGCAGGAGAAGGCAGGCTACAACTGGGGTCTTTTAACTATTCTCCATGAGCTGCTGCCAGCCCTGCAGTGCAAATGCAATGCAGTATCTCTCCTTTATCTGAAGGGAAATTATATTATGGGCAATCACCAGTGATAGCTGAAGTACAGCTTACACACCTCCATGTTTCTCCTGATTTCCAAAACTAAAGAAAATGGACACAGCCAGAAAAATAAATAAACTGAAGACATTGGGGGTCTTGAGCTGTTCAGAGGCAGGTCAGTGCTAATTCCTTGACACTAAAGAGACTTGGGCATAGGTAGATCTCTGTTACCCTTGGGGTGATGCACTAGCTCATCCTCTGAGAACTGATGTGTTTAATCTTTAAAGTGAGTTCTCACCACAAAGTAACTAAGCAAAAGACATGTCAAAGGTGAGAGGAGCAGTCTCCTCCAGATTTAAACTAATTTTTATTTCACCCAAAAGGCTGGGTGAAATCAGGTATCTGCAGATATCTGCACTAGCACCAGAAAGCACAGGGCCCCTGGGCATGAGGCTGCAGAGGTAAACACACCTCTATAATCAACAACACAATCACCTTCCCCCGACCTTGTTGGTCATCTGTGGTGGCACAAAAGTGATGACACAGCTCCCTGTGAGTTCAACAGTTCAGGACAAGAGGCTGTAGCTGTTGGGAGCTACGTGTTCCCAGGACCTTGGCTAGGAAACACTGCAGCTGAGTGTGTCTCCCAGCACAATTACCTGGGAAAGTCTGCTCAGCATACTTTGAGACAGGTTAGGACAGGACTGACAAAGCCACCAGATTCTAAATAGAGCCCAAATAACTGCAGAGGAAGCTCCCTGGCTTGCAGAAAGGCTTCCCCTTGGTCATGAAAACAAGCTAATCCCAAAGCCAGGCCCAAGTCACTACACTATGTCTCTCAGGTGAGCAGAGGCTCCACAACAAGCAAAGCCACTGCTCAGGGAGAGCCACCTTCTTCCCTGCCCTTCCCTCCCCTCCCCTCTCACCCCAAATTGCATGACCTTAACCACATTCCTGGCAGGAGCTCTGCAGGAGTGCTGATAGTATCAGGATCAGTGGCTGTTCCAGCAGAGAAGCAGGAATAACTTGTTTAGCACTTCTAAGGAGCCATGCTGCAGGCTGAAAGCTGGGAGAAAATTCCTGCTTTTCACAGGGAGCCAGAAAGTTTCTCCCATTTTAGGATTCAGCATTGATTTAAGAGAGTGGAAAAAAAAAAGGTGTTTTCTTTTAAAGAGCATCTTCATCCCAATCAAGTGCAATAGAAGAAGTTTTGAATTTATACACAGGACAGCTTTTGCACATGCTTGTTCCATGAATACAGCTGTTAGCAACAAGAGATTGAGGAAAAGGAAAATCCACCAGCCCAGGCAGGGGAAGCTGCATTCCTGTTAGTGCACTGCAAATGCACTCACTCCAGTCAGAGCTCTAAGAATGCAGCCCTTTTTTTTTTTCCACTAGAATTTGAAAAGAGTAAATCAACGTAATTACAGCACTGCCCTTACAGAACTGCTTTGCAAAGCTGAAATCAGAGCTTCAAAAGGTTTTTACTAGCAGCCAGCAAATCCAGAGAAGCAGAGATGCCTACTTGGGCAGCTGCACTGGCCCCAAGACGTGCTTCAGGAGCCACTTCCACATGGAAAAATAGCCTGGGTTGAATTAAAGCAGCTTATAAAGACTATATTTGTATCTGACTTCCCCCCTACACATCTGCATGAAATCAGGATCATGCCTTCCAAAAAGTTCCCTGGCTTCTGGTGCAGCCCCTGCACCCACATTTACATAACATTTATTGTTCAAGCACCCCAGAGCAGAAACAAGCAGTTCATCATTTCTGTATTATGGAGAAATTAAAGTATGATTTATTAAATGAAAGGCCAGAAGTGGAAGAAGGAGCTGAATGTGGGTGCTTTGACCTTTTAGAAGGTTTAGTGCATCAGGGACTGCTGCTACCCCAGCAGGACAGCACAGAACCATTGGCTCCTTTTTCATTAGTGAGGAAATCACTGCTGATCCTGGTTTCACGCAGAGGGTTCAAGAACACAGGCTTCAGCTCTGCCATCTAACAGAGATCCCTCTCTCACTGAACCATGGACAGGGTGGATTAAAAAAATTCACATTCAAAAAACAAATTCTTTGAAGTCGACAGCTCTGTTCACGATCAGAAACTCTACCTAGGAATCGTTCAAATTTAATTTAAAAGCCATTGGGTAGTTCATGTTTGCTGTACAAGTTTTAAAGGACAGATAACAGCACTGGTGACATCACTGGCTCATTGCATGGCACTACATTTCAGAAAAAAAGTGTTCTTAAGTGAACCAAAACCTGTGTTTTCTTCCTCCAACCAACCAACCACGAGGAGAGCTACTAGTTACAGAGGACTGAAAACACTCTCTGTCCAGAAACAGCTGGTTGTATTTGGCAACTAAAACAATTCTATTAAGCAGTTATTCTTCAAGGCACAACTGCACAAGAGAGTCCAACATGAGCAGTTTAACTCACAAGGACAAACACTGCTGGTCTTGGATCACTCAGGTACAGATCCAGCTCAACAAAACTTGGTTCAAGACATGAGCTAAAAATAATTTGAAATGTTTCTTTTTAGAATAACTTTGGGTTATTGCCATTTAGGCATAAAATGCAAAAGTGGGAGTCTGAAAAATAGATTCTAAACTATATGGATATTCTTTAAGACTGTGGCATTAAAAATACAGTACAAGATTTGATGTGGAGCTTACTGTGTTGTAGATGCAGATGTTTCATTGCTACTGACCAGTGACAATGAAATTCTCCTTCAGGGTAAACCAACAGGGGAAAACAAGATTGAAATCAATGATTTAAACCAAGCCTTACTGATTTAAGCCATGGCTTAAATCTGGCAATGTAAATATATCCACCCTGGCCACAGAGGCCCTCAGCTCTCCCCCTTAGCCCATGGATGGTTTCCTTCTTAGGTCAAAAACAAGGAACACTGCAGGGCAGCAGGAGGGACACTGGCCACCTCTCCACATTGTACCTGTGTTAGGAAAAGAGGACTTCAATCTCCAAGGCTGCCATTCCAACACCTTCACTAGCACTAAATTCACAGGAAACCTAAAGACCTGAGAGACAGAACATGGAAACTTTATCAGGATTTCTAAGGCATCCTGCTGTATTCAGCTCTGCTCAGGAAAAGCTGGATCTAAACAGAAAGTATATTCAGAGCTTGATGAGAGATCATTTTCAAGCACTTTAAAAATGAGCTCATTTATTACCTCCCCAAAATAAAGGCAGCCATAGGCTTCAACAGAAGAAGGGAAAGGGGCCTAAACAAAAATTCTGGATCAGGATATCCTCCAGTTTGAAGGAATGCATATCTGGATTGGAGAATTGAGCCACTCTCATTTCTAAAAACACACTAGTCATTAATCATTAGTGGGATATTTATAGTTTGCATAAAACAAATAAGCCCTGTTATAGTTTGCCATAGATATTTCTCCCTGCTGAAGCCTCTGCAGGTCCCTTCAACCAAGGCAAAGTTTAGCCCCAGCTCCAGAGCATCACTGCAGAAGCCATCAGCACTATGTCCAGGAGCCTCTGGTCAGCCAAAAGCCTCTACTAGAGGGAGCAAAGATCTTCTGCAGTCTGAATCTTCCTTTACCCCTGGAGCCAAAGGAATTCTTTGTCCCATGGCCACTGGAGTGCATCATACCATAGCAGCAGCTCACGTGTACCCAACTCACACAGGCAGAGCACATTGCAGCCACCTTTGCTCTGAACATAGAGAGGAAATTTTGCATAGTCTCATGGGATACAGTGTTGACTGGAGTGGTTTAAATGTGATGATTTAGATAAAAAGGTTTTAAAACCTGGAGGGATGTACTATCAGGAAATGAGAAGGTTCCCACAGATGACATTTTGGTCATTTTTTCCACAGCTAACGAAAGACTAATGTGTACATGGCAGGAAACACACACAGACAGGGTTTCAGGAAGTAAATCCTCTCCCATCTCCCAACAGCCAGTGTTGAGCTGGGCATTTATCCCAAAATGGGCTTTGGGTGGGCCTCAATCCCACAGACTCACTGTTAATGTCAGACTGAACTCTACTTTGGTGGCCCAGATGCTCCTGTCACAGGGAACACAGAAAGGCAATGAATTGGTGATCTGGGAAAAAAAATAGGCAGTATGTGAAGGGAAGGGTTGTTGGTTTCTTAATTTCACAGAACACCTCATTGACAATAACATACAGCTGAGTTCCTCTCCTTTGTTGCACACAGAATGGTTTCCCAACACCCCAAAACCAAACCAAAAAGGGAACAAGAGGAGGTATTGGCTATGTGAGGGAATTGAAAGTAATATTCAAAGTAATCAGAATAAAAAGAAATTTCCCACTCTACCAAGTGTGGCAGCACAGGTATGTTTGACAGCTCATCATCCCAGCTCCTGTGCCCCTCCACATGCCCATGACTTACACAGCCATGCCACCAACAAACTCCTCTGTAGCCTGGCAGTAGATTGTGATGGCAACACGGGCATCTGCATCAAAGGTGAACTCCAGGCTGTACAGGACCTTCTGCTTCCCATTCTCCTCAGTAGGGCTGTCAACATCATCTTTATACCTGAAAAACAACACCAGAGGATTAGAACATATCTTTATGAGATATTAACAAGATCACTCTGGAAATAAAGACAAGAGTACTCCAGCCTTGGTGTTCTGGGCAGGCAAAGCAGCCTGGGCTTCCACCTTGGGCTTCCCAGATTTCCATCCCCTCCCCTGAAGAAGGTTCTTCCAAAATCTGACTGAAGTTAGGGTGTTGAGGGATCTCACCCAGCCCTACAGTGCCAGGACACAGAATAAGACAAGAAAAGGAGATCCTGAATGTCAAATGCTGAGGAGAATAAACATTCTCCTTCCTTTTAAATCTTCATATTAGGTTCAGTATTTGGACTAAAGAAATCCTGCATGGGCCTGAGAAATCTAAAGTGTAATTCTTTTAACTCTGCAATGAAATGGTGCATGACAGGCAAAAACTCCAACACAAAGTACTCCTGAAGCTCAACAAAAGGTACCTCCAGTATCACACAGAAGATGATATTTAGCTCAGAAAGTATCCAGATATAGGAACCTCAAACACCTTTAAATGTACAAATGATCAACTAAACCTCAGTGCTGTGAGGGACTGGAGCTCACACACATTTACTGTATGAACAAAACTGCAAACAGACACATGATAACCAACAGCATGAGCTTACAAGTTATTTCAAATAATGTAAAAGTGAGCCCTAATTTGGCTATGGGCACCTGAACAGCTGACTCCCACTGTGTGATCACCACTGCCAGGGTTACTCCTTTTCTCTACTGCAGGAAAAAGCACAAATCCAGTGAAGAAGAGGGATGAAGCCAGCTCTGGGGCAGTGAGTTATGGCCATGGGGATTTATGGCATGCCAGGAGTGGCCACAGAAACCAGCAGATCTTGGAACAAGCAGCCAACACAGCACACCACTAGAAAATTACAGAATGATGGAATATCCTGAGTGGGAAGGCACGCACAAGGATCATCCAGTCCAGCCCCTGGCCCTGCACAGACACCCCAACAACCCCACCCTGTGCCTGAGCTTTGTCCAAACACTCCTGGAGCTCTGGCAGCCTTGGGGCTGTTCCCATTCCCTGGGGAGCCTCTTCTTCACCCTCTGGGGGAAGAACCTTTCCCAAAATCCAGCCTCACCCTGCCCTGGCACAGCTCCAGCTGTTCCCTGGTCCTGTTCCTGGCTCAGGGAGCAGAGATTGGAGCTGCAGCCTTTCTGACCCCTCAGTGTCCTCTTCTGTTCAACTGACCAAGCTCTCCCTGCCTTGAAGAGCAAAGTGACAGACAAATGGATGTGATTCACTGCCAGGGCAGCAGCAGATTCTCCATAAATTCAAATCCCATGACCACAGGTACCACTGTGAGCTCAGGCACTGTGTTGGAATGGTGAGGGCAGCAAGGCTGCCCTTGAGGTGTAACAGCTCTGGCTTGTCACCCAGCTCCAGCCTCACTCGTTTATCAGTAATACTTTAATTGCCATGATGGCTGGGTCACAGCCAAGCAGCTGAACTATTCAGGAAAAGCTTGGCATCATCTCTGTCTTTACAGTATCAGCCTCTCCCCTCACTAAAAAGCCTTGATGAATATACTGTACTGTCAAAAATACTCAGAATTGGGTCAGACATACCTCCATAATTCAATCTAAAAATTGTCAAGGGAATCCTTATTTACCAAGTTCACAGACATATAACAACTGCTGCATAATTAAGAGGGTTCCAGCATGAATTTTATTTAACACCACACCGAACAAGAATGAAATGTTCTGTTTTAGTAATTTAATACAGAAGGTGCAAAATAAAATGTAAGAGCAGTGTAATCAAATAGCCAACACACATACTTATACTGTTGTAACCCCAGTGAGCCACTACAGCACACACCCACATTCCTGTCTGAAGGGCTTAGAGAGGCTTTTGCCAGAGTTTCACCTAGGTCAGAGCAGCAAATCAAGCTAAAAACACCCAACATGCCAGTATTAAAAAAAAACAAATCCCAAGAACTGGAGTCTGAGCATCTGCAGAAACCTGGACACAATATACAGTACAGATCAAGATGCTATTTTCACACAAGCTAGATGCATTCAAAGTGAAAATCATGGCACTTGAAGGCTGTAAAGAAGAAACACTGAGCAGAAGGGATGATCTGCCTAATGAAGATCAGCATTTTGTGCTGGACTGATCCAAGAACACAGATGGCAACAATCCCCTCATAAGTGTTGTGTGTGTCCAAGAGAGCAGCACCACAAGTCACCTCTTGGATCCAAAGCTGGAAACAAAGGATCCAGGCTATTGCCACTTCTTCCAGAAGCAGCAGGGTGGGAGAGTCAGCACCTCTTGCAGGTAGAGGCTCCTTCACACTCACCTCATGCAGAGGTAAGCAATAGAGATGTCCAGCACGTGTGAGAGCTACAGCACAGACTGAGACACCTGTGACAGTACCAAGTAACAACGGGGACACCTGGGTGTGGGGCAGCTCACACACAGACCTGTCACTGGCACAACCACTGCCTGCTTTGTCTTCTCAGAGAAGTCACAAAAAGCATCCCAGACCACCCTCCTGCTCCCAGCTTCACCCTGCAACTCTTTGCCAGCACTCAGGATGTGCTTCCAGCCTTCCAAGGAGATAAGGGGTTAAAGATAGACTAGACTAAATCTGTTGCCCTGGGAAACCACTAAGGGGCCACTGCAGTGCCTGGAGGGAAGGATTCTGAAGGATGCATCTGCTGGGAATAGAAGAGGCTGAGTCTTGTCTGCCTGGAACAGCACCACTGGAGCAGAGGGCAAGGTACAAGTGCCTAAAACTTGACAGTCACAGCAAGGCTGTGCCCTCCTGCTATAAATCCCTGCTGCTGGAGCCACAGAAAATCATTCACAACCTTCCAGTACCTGTACAGTACAAAAAGATGCAGAGACTATTTACAAGAGCCTGGGGGAATGGCTTCACACTGATAGAAGGCAGGGTTAGATTAGACATTAGGAAGGAATTGTTCCCTGTGAGAGTGGTGAGGCCCTGGCACAGGGTGCCCAGAGAAGCTGTGGCTGCCCCTGGATCCCTGGCAGTGTCCAAGGCCAAGTTGGATATTGGGGCTTGGAGCAGCCTGGGACAGTGGAAGGTGTCCCTGCTCATGGCAGGGGGTGGAAGGAGATGAGCTTTGAGGTTCTTTCCAACCCAAACCCGTCTGGGATCCTATGACCTGCCACAGAGCAAAGAGTTCAGGTGAGAAAAGACTGCACAGATGGCAGCTGGCCCAAGGAACAAGCAAAGACTACTTTGGTGCATACTTGGATTGGCAGAGACGTCTCATGTGCCACCTTAAGGTGCAGGAATGGTGGGATGTAACATAAGGGAACTAACAAGATAAAAATCACACATTTTGCATTCCTCTTTCTTTGAAGGGGAAGTGGCAGACAAGGAGGTGGTTCAGGTGCTTCAAGAGCTCGTCTGTCTCCACCTGCACTTGAATTTTCCAGTGCCCACTTAGCCAAGCCCTACAGACAGTGCCCATGTGGGGTGGTCAAAGATGCATGCACAAATTTGGGAACCAGTGACTTTGCTGGGTGTGCCTTTGGGTCATGCACAGAGGTGCATCACAGAGCCTTCACAATCACAGGTACAGAGGAAAGAGACTGACCACCTTTGAGAACAAATAGCTGATCCAACGTTTTGAGGCAAAAGACAAAGTAGGATGACCAAGGGAGCTGAGGCCACCTGGTCTGACATCATTCCTGGATAAAACAATGGAAAGGCTGGAGCTTTTTATTGTCTGTTAAAGAATTAAAAGATAAAAATATTATTAACAGCAGCCATGACAGTTTTATAGAACTAGGTTGAGCCAAACCCAATTTCATCCTTTGTGGAGATTCAAAAGCCTGACCAATACAATAGATAAATCCCTTGACTGAGTGCTGTGAGATCTGCATTTACCCAGTGTTTGAGCAGGCAATAAAAGAGAGCAGAATTAGTGACACCTCTGTCAGCACTGACCTTCACAGGGGAGAGCCACCAAACACAGGGGTTCTCCTGTTTGGGGTTTCTGCAAGGATGTGTCCAGTTTAACACCATCCAGGGCTGCAGAGCAGGCAGTCCCAGCCCCTCACCACTTCCACCACAGGACGAATAGATCCAAGGACCAAGGACAGTCCCCATGTGCTGGAGAGGGAAGAGAAGGGATTTCCTTTCTCTCATTCCCTGCAGCTTACTTGTTTCCCCTCAGCCCCCACCATCCCCCTCTCTCAGACCCTTATCCAAACACTCAGGAGCATAACTATTCTCCATGATACTTCTGATGCACACACATTCCCAAACCACCACAGCTGCTGATTCCTTCAATGCTTTTGTTCCATGATGTTATCCAAAGCCCAGAAGCTGAAGCAGAGAAGCTGTCCCAGGGTGCAGCAACAGACATTGTCTCCTGAGGTGGTCTTCCTTCTGCAGCTGGAAGTGCTTTCAGGAGAAGAGAGAACAGCCAGTACCAGCACACCAGGTACTGGAGCTCCAAAATAAAGCTGCCAATCCAAGGCCAAATGTGGGACACAAGAAAAATAGAAGGAAGTCTTTCTCTGTTAGTGGTTCACAGCAAAATTCCTGCTACCCTGCTCTGAGGTTCAGAGTCTCCTCCTGCCAGAAATCAAATATTCACAAGTGACATTGAAGACTCAGAACCAGTATCCACAGGTTTACTGTTTATCCTGTGAAAATTCAGGATGTGGCAAAGCTCAGAATTTTGTCTGGTCAGAGTTGGGCAGGAAGGCCAGAGTGGACATTTCCCCGTAATCCTGCATGGCACCTCTCCTGGGAGGACAAGCTGAGAGAGTTGGTGTTGCTCAGCCTGGAGAAGAAAAGGTTCCAGGGAGAACTCAGAACCCTTCCAGTGCCTAAAGGGCCTCCAGGAGAGCTGGAGAGAGACTTTGGACAGGGGCCTGGACTAACAGGACAAGGGGCAATGACTTCACACTGGCAGAGGGCAGGGTTAGATGGGATATTGGGAAGGAATTGTTCCCTGGGAGGGTGAGGAGGCCCTGGCACAGGGTGCCCAGAGAAGCTGTGGCTGCCCCTGGATCCCTGGCAGTGTCCAAGGCCAGACTAGACAGGGCTTGGAGCAGCCTGGGACAGTGGAAGGTGTCCCTGCCCAGGGACAGGGGGTGGAACGAGATGGGCTTTTAGGTCCCTTCCAACCCAAACCAGCTTGAGATTATATGAAAAACAAAAAGCTTGTGGGGATGTTACCATCAGAACATACACTTAGAACTTCACACCTGGATGCTTGGCTCAGTATCACTATATTTGGTGGAGGATGTGGTAAATTGACCAGTTCTGGAAAGAATGTGCAAACCTCAACCACCAGCTGTGAATAAGCCAGGCTGGAGAGGGCACAAAGTGTCCTTTACATGCACAGAGGGAGGAAGACAAAGCCTCTGGGCCAGAAGAGTAGAAAAGCACAAGACAGAATGTACCCTTGGGGACTGCCAATTAAAAACTCATTTTGGGTCTACATCAGTGCAAAATTCAATAGAGTCATGTTGGCAGTGTTGTCGTCAGCACTGACACAGCAGCAGCACAAGAGCCTGTGAGAGCTCATGAGGCAGAAAAACAGAACTGCTAGCACTAGGAATTAGGAGGATGAAAATCTAGATATTGTCAAGGTGCATGGACACTACATTCCAAATAGTCCAGAGCTGCAGCTCTGTTTGGGGAAATGGGACATGCAACCAGAGAAAGCAGAATGACAGAACTATATGTACTAAACCACACCAACTGCTCCATTCACAGCCAGGCCTCTCCCAGGGAAAAAGCCACTTCCCACTTGGCTTATGCTCCTTCTCTTTTTTTCCTAGAGGAGTACTTCACCCTTATGCTGAAAAACCAAAGAGCTTTCAGAGCAGTTTACCAATGGTCACTTATTTAGAAGTTCAATCAGCTTTGAAACCACAGGTTTGCTCATTTAAAAAAACAAAACAAAACAACCCACGTCTGTTTTCACATAAAAACAAACAGAGGGATTTTGGTTATGACTCAAAGAGCTCACGTTACACCACACTCTCAGAGCCACCTTGGCTGGGAGCTGCAGCTGGAGCCCTGCCAGAGCTCCAGCCCTGAGACGCACAATCCAGAGCGACTGCAGCCAGGATCGTTGGGAAATGCTCTGCCTGGACATCTGCCCAGTGCTCAGACCCAAACAAAGCACTGAATGCTGGGCCCTGTACCTCAGCCATCTGTTGGAAAGGGGACAGCTGCAGGTCTGAGTGGGAGCCAGTGCTTTAATCTGGCTCTGCTGGTTCAGATCTCAGCACGGAGCAGTGAAAGGTAACATCTCCATGGCTGTCCTTCCCCCATGCATGGAACACAAGCCATCTAAACAAATCCATAACACTGGGACCAAGTTTTCTCTTGGCAGCAGGAGAAACCTGAGGAAGTTTCACTCAAGACCCATCAGTCTTCCTGGCCCGTGACTCGCACCAGAATCAGCTCCTTTCTGGCTTCTCCTTGCACAGGAATGCAGGAAGGAATCTGTCTGTACAGTTTATTGACCTGACTAATATCTTCCGCTCGTGCTAATGATTTCATGGCTTTGTTTACCACTCCAGTCTGTCCTGCAGAAACAGACACATCACTGGTCCTGTTTGGAAACACAGATTGTTTGGATAAGGAGCACATAAACCACTTGAAAGCTCAAAAGGGAACACAGAAACCTCTGGACATATCTAGCAACAAGGATCTGGATATCAGCCATTCTCCAAAACCTTACCAACACAGTTTGGCTCTGGCTGACAGATCACTGGGTTGAGTAAAATGCAAGGTTCAGGTAATTGCAGTACCTCACAAGTCGGAGAGAGTCTTTGCGGATGTTCACCAAACTCCTCAGTGTCTTCACTGGCTCGTGTGGAGCTGGAGTTATATAGGGAAACTGGAACAAAGAGGCAAATAATTCTTCTGTTATTACACTATAAAAGGTAGCAGCATGTCACCTAGCATGCAATTTACCCAAATCAGGAAGCATGTAGCTTTCAGGGTACTCAGTACAGCAGCCACAAGGAACAGTAAATTTTATTTACAGATAAATCAGGTTTGTTTCAGGGTGAAAATCCTGCCCTGCCCCAGCAACAACTCATACGGCAAACACACACTAAAAAAGGGCATTTTCACAAAGTCTTTCTCTCTAGCCTGAATACTCAGTCAGGAAAGCCTTGCTCTCCCAAGCTTTTATTTCCTCTAAAGAAACCACCTCCAGCTCGAGCAGAAGAAATGCAGCTCTTTCATGTGTATTACAGCATGCAAGCAGTGATCTGACTGCTAATCGGCATGCTGAAACCCTGGATTACTGGGGGAAGGTCTTTTTATTCTGAAACAATGGGGCAAATGTTCTGGAAAAGAAAAGAGACAGGGATAGGGGGCCTCATTCTATTCTACAGTCAGGAAACCTTCTCTCACGGATTGTCCTTTAAATAGGGACAATAATGGTTCAGATTGTAATTCTCCTTAGTGGGCACAGGATCTCCAGTGAGAAATGCACAGGAAACTGCTTATTGTTGTGATCACAACCTGTACAGCTGCAGACCTGCTGCTGGGCACCAGGGACCACCAACACATGTTTTCTTAGAAATGAGGCAAGGCCTCAGTTACTCCAAAGCAAGAACTGGGCCCATGTCCAGAAAACTGTGTTGCTGCTCTGTGTTTGAGTGTTTTGGTTTTTTTTTTCCTTGAAGATTAATCAGAGCTGCCAAAGGGCTTTGACTTTACATAGGCAAACTATATTCCACAACAGCCTCCTTCTCCTAAACCCACTTGGCAAATGTCCCACGGTGTTAATGGCCTCTCACCCACTCGCCTCCCAAGAAATGATGAAACCCAGTGCTGGGATGTCAGCAAGGAAACCCAGGCTGAGACATGCAGGTAATTGAACTCTGCCAGGTCAGCCCTTACAGGGAGGGCCCTGTGTGCAGTCATGGCACAGAGGATGTGGTGAGCACCCTCAGGCCTGCCCAGCACTGATACAACCACAGATTTCCAGCTAAAGTCCCTCCTTACTAATTCTTTTGCCCAACTGCATTTCCTGCTTAAACAAAGATTTTCCAGATTCCTCCTTGTTCATCCTGTGAACTGAGTGTGGTTCTAAAAGAACCGATGGCACAGCCTGAGGAGAAACTCAGAAAGTGGAATGTGTTTGTAACTGTTCCAATTCCAGCTTCAGTTTCCCACACCTTTGAGTGATCCCAAACTGCCACCAAGCATTACAAACATGAATTAATTAATGTCACAGCTTTTCTGATGAGAAGAACCATGACCTGTGGTTCTTTTTCATGTTTGGAAGCTGCAGAAACAACTAGAAAAATGCGAACAAAGCAAGCAGCACTTCCCTTTCCTCTCCACCATTCAGAAAACATCTCCAAATGGCTCCTATTCTGTTACCTGTTGGTTCTTTTCAAGTAGCTCTGAGATGCAAGAGAAATCCAAAACATAACACTTGCATAAAATTCCTGTCTTTCCCTCACAACTGCATTATTCCCTTCTCAAGAACAAGCCAATCACTTGAGCAAGTAGCTTTTCACATTCCCACAGACACCTGTGGGCCCAGAATTACATTTATGTTCCAGCTAGGAAAAGAGAAGGAGGGACTTTCTGAGCAGCTCACCTAGGTATAAAACCCACAAAATGTCAAGTTCTGTCTTAACACTGTCCTACACCCAGCCAGGCCACTCATACACACACAACAGCATGTGTTGAACACTGGCTGGAAACCACCCAACATGCCCAAGAGCCTTGGGAACTTCAGGCTCTGCTTCCCAGCCTTCTCTGCAGCATGTTTTACACTTGCTCAGGCAGGCAGGCAGAATTAGTCCCAAATTCTGTGTTCCTGAGTCCCTGTTCTTCTTCCCCCACCGATAATTCCTTCTGTCCTGAGTGAAAATAAACCTCCAAGGTGAATTCAGCTTCTCAGGAAAAGATTATTTGTATCTGAACAGACTGGAATGACACTCCCCAAGCACTGAGGACCTCTTAAGTCTGTGCTACTCTCCTCTACAAACCCTACCTGAGATTTTCCAAAACAGGCAGGAAAGAAAAAAAGAGGAAAACAGACAGGACATAGGAACTTGCCTGAACTGGTCTATTCCCAAGGAAGTTTAAGTCCATGTTCTCACCAAAAAGGTAACCCTCGGGGTGAGGGGTGTCAAACTTCTCACCTCCCATAAAGAAGTGACTGGCAAAGTAGTTTCCTAGAAACAAAAAACACAAGAGAATGAAAGAAAAAAAACCACTAAATGAGTGCTTCCTGGAGAAATATGTGCAGTTTTAAATTCACAAGTATAAAAGACACAATATACAAGACACAGAAAATACTTGCTTATTCATCCCTTCCCTTTAAGTACTGAGGGCACTCAGTAGGAGAAGAGAGGGAAAAAAAAACAAAGAGAGAAAAAAAACAAACCAAACAAAAATCTAGAATAAATATTACAGTGGAGATAATTCCATTTCAATTTGTTTTCCAGAGAAGGGACAGGGAGCAGGAAAACTCAGCCCTTTGCAATATTGCTCCATTCTGGTCAATTCTTCCTGTTTAGTGAAGCCCAGTCCCACAAACACCATGGGCCTGCTCAGAGAATGATGAGGTTTCCTCCCACTGCACAGTTCAGCACAGCCAGAGGGTCAAAGTTTGCCTTTCATCCCTTCTTTCACTCCCATACCCCATGCAAGAACCACTCCAAACCTTTACTGAAAGTGCTGGAGACTGTACACCCTGATGCTGATTTAATTAATAATGCTGACAGTACTAAATGCAGAAATTCTGAAACTTTCACCACTAATTTGTTTTGTTCATCTTTACGGTGATGCACTTCAGTGCAATTTTCAGGACACAAAGCCTATACAAGGTCACTGGGATTCTGGAGCAAGGAATTGACTGTAAAATGAACAGAATTAAGGTGTGTGAGAGCAGCACAAACATAGCTCCCTCCTAGAAAGACTTCAGGAAAGCACTCTCAGATCTGAACTTCACAGAGTTACAGTTTCAGAGCAATAAGTATCAGGAGAAAACTAAAACAAAAGGCTCCATCCAAGCCACTTCCCTTCAAGTTTCAGAGTGGGGGATGAGAGGACTGAGCCAAACGTGCATTTGCTTCCCTGAATGCAATGTACAGACAGCATAAATTTGTGTTAAAATGAGTCATTCCAGAAGCAGTAACTAATCATCTGAATGGCTGTGGAGGCATTCTGGAGGGATCTGCAGTCCCTCTGGCTAGGAGCAAGCAGGATTTACTCTGAAATTGAAGGGTTTTCATGAATGGCCCTGTTTTTTCCATTAAGGCTTTTTCCCTTTAAGCTTCAAGAAAGGCTCTTTTCACTCTGCACAGATGGCAGTGCCTTAATGATGACGGTAGGGCTCAGCTATTGCTGAGCTCAGCTAACAAGCACCCAGATGTTTGTAGTACTGAAACACGTCCTTCTTTCCAGATAAAACAATCACCTTCAGCACAGGTCCAGCATCTGCTTAGAATCTGTCCTACAGAATCAGAATAACAAAATCACAGAATCATTTAGGTTGGAAAAGCCCTCCAAGATCATCAAGTCCAACCTGTGACCTATCATCACCTTGTCAATCAGATCAGAGGACTGAGTGTCACACCCAGTGACACATCCACATCCTGGACACAAATGTAGCTGCCCCAAATGACAGGGAACCTTTTCCACTCCTCCCAGAAGCAACAAATTAAAAAAACTAATCTGTATATAATCTCCAAGCACAGCCAGCCTCACACTGCCTCTCCATCAGAGATACACCACGGTGTTTTTACTGGCACTGAGGTTCAGAAAACCATGATGAATGCTGGAGTCTAGGAATTGAGTTCACATTTTATGTGGGTCAAGTAGATTATGTTTTGGAACATTTCATTTGATCAGCTGTGAAGACAATACTTGTGCAGGATGTCTCAGTACCACAGCAGTTGGTTATCTGGGATCAGAGTCTGAGAACTCCCTCTTATCCTGTGAGTGAGACACAATTACAGAGTCATAGAATTGCCTGGGCCAGAAGAGACCTTGAAGATCACTCCAGCTCCCTGCCATGGACACCTTCCAGTACACCAGGTTGCTCCAAGCTCTGTTCAATCCAGCCTTGGACACTTCCAGGGATGACAAAGCCACAACTTCTCTGGGCAACCTGTGCCAAGGCCTCTTCACCCTTGCAGGGAAGAATTTCTTCCTAATATCCAATCTGACCCTACTCTCTGTCAATTTGAAGCAACTCCCCCTTGTCCTGTCACTCCAGGTTCTTGTAAATAATCTTGCCCCATCTTTCCTCTAAGCTCCCTCCAGATACTGGAAGGCCACAGTGAGGTCACCCCAAGGCTCAACAATCCCAACTCTCCCAGCCTTTCCTCCCAGCAGAGCTGCTCCATCCCTCTGACCATCCTGGTGCCTCCTCTGGACTCTCCCCAGCAGCTCCATGTCTTTCCTGTGCTGGGCCCCAGGGCTGGGGCAGCTCTACAGGTGGGGATCTCACCTGAGCAGGCAGAGGGGCAGAATGCCTCCCTCTCCTGCTGCCCATGCCACAGGACATGGTCTGAGAACATCTCCAGAGATAAAAAGGTCTCTCTTGCTCAACTGGAACAATACCCAGACACTAAACCAGCACGTTCAAGGCACCTGCCACACTGTCACTGCTCCACTAGCTGGAATCACAGCTTCAGTTTCACATTCCAACTGAACCCCCTTCATCTTCCTGCTAAGTCACCTCCTGCAATGTGAAGGAGAGGGTTTTTTCCCCCGAGGCACTTCCTTCACAAGCAAACAAGAAACACAGTGCCAGGCACGAGGAGCACAGGTAAACTCACTCTGAGGAGAACACACCGGTGAGCAGAACAACCCCTGAGGCTCTGCCACTGCTGCTGCACACACAAAAGCTGCCACACACACGAGGTCTCAACATACAAACAAACCAGAATGGCAATAAACTGTCTCCACAAATTTATAACACAGTTTTCAGCAACTAAAAAAAGATATTCTGCTGCAAGCTTTCAGAAACCACTTGCTACAATGACATCCCAAGTTCAGGGCTCTGAAGGTAAAACCAAAGTTAAGCATTAATCCTCTCAATCACTACTATCACAACCACCTCGGTGTTTGCCCAAGCTGGAGGCAGAACATTTTAAGAAAGCATTTCTTAAATATCACACCAAGGACTAAAACGCAAAGGAAACTTCCAGATGGAAAACATGAGGCATCCTCTTTTGCAGTCACTGTGACATTTAGGATTTTTAGTGTCTCTAACAGGCATGTGTGTATTTTCTATACATTAGAATCCCAGGTTCCATTTCCAAATCCAGCTTTAGAACTTTAGCCAGGCTATCATGCCTATGGAATCTTGTTCCCAAATATCTCCTCGGCCTATAAAACCACCTTAAGAAGGTGTTCCAAGGCCAGCTTTACACAGAGCTCTGTAGCTATAGGCACAAGGAGGACGCTAAGTGCTATCCTCTTTGTCAGGAAAAAGGAAAAGCAAAAAATCCTTGGGTTAATCTTCCACAGAACTGTTACAAACAGAAACCCTCCAGAAAAATGCAGTGACACGCTGACCAGGAAAGAATCACACATTAATAAAAAAAGGATGGGATAAAATGCCAGAGTAAAGAAAAACTGCACCTTTACTTCCCCAGAGTAAATCAGCACAAAGCACAGAGGAGCACGAGATAAAAGTGACATTGCTGGGGGAGATGAAGTTCAAGCAGTGCTTGTAAGAGAACTCGATGTGGTGGAAAACTCTAGTTTTTAGGCTGGAAAAATTGGGACCCTGGGACACCCAGAACAGTCAAGTCTGACTCATTCATTTGTCCCATGCAAAACCAAACTGGAACCCAAGGCTCCTCCAAGGCATCAAATGACACCAAAATACTTTATATTTAGTACAACATAGTGATGGGGGTTTATTACCATAATTGCACCAGCATTAAGCAGCAGACTGCTCCAGTCATAACTACCTCTCCCTAAGCCAGCATCCTAACCCCACATCCCTGCAACACACGGATGTGATGCCCAAGAGACACGCTGGGAAGGGACAGAACCCACAAGAGGCACAACTGTAATCCCATCAGAACATGAGCTATGTCATACAACATTCATTAACAGAAAGCAATTAGGTATCCATTTAGGATTCTCGTCATTAATACAATTAACAGTGAAGTGATGGAAATTGAACTCTCTTTAATTACTCAGCCAGAAAGTCACCACCATGGCAGACTGACAGCACAGTCCCAGGCACAGCCTGAACCAGCAGCAGTGCATGAAACACAGGACAGTGACACTGTCATGGTACACAGCAACACAGAGATGGCTGGGTGTGACTCTGGAGACTCTTCTCCTATTTAAAACCGTTCTTTCTTTGATTAAAGCCTCATTCCCAAACAACAAAGCAGTTCAGCTTCAGAGAGGAGCAATCCACTTCCTTTTTTTCCTCCCAGAAATCTCAGGGGAATTCTCTTCTAAGAGCCTACTCCAGAAGAGAAGAGCAATCCCAAGGGCACGTGCTCCATGCTGCAGAGGAGCTCATGGAACAGGAGCAGAGCTGTGGGAAGCACTGGGGCATTGCTCACTGGTTCTAAAGCAATAGGAGATCCTTTCACTGCTCCAAGCACTGAAGCACCACAAGATAATGACTATTCCCTGCTAAACGGGGCAAGAATACCCATTTTTAGCCTGCTTCACAGAGGCACTTACTCTTCTGCACAAACTGGGCCTTCCTCCCAGCCAGTCAGGCAGGCACAATGCCAGCAGGGGCTCTATAAAGCAAGAAATTCTGGTTAAGAGGTACCAGCAAAGAGGCATCAGAGAAGGGAATTGGGCATCACCTTACAGCAGCCTCAGTCATCCAGATACAGGAAGAAAAATGTAGATGATACCCACCCAGAGCCTTGGAAGAATAAGCAGGGCATTTTCAGATTATTTTTGACTACAAAACTGTACACAATTTTCAACAAAGCTGTTAAACAACCTGCTTCACTGAGGACTGGCTCATGCAGACCAAGGTGGATTCCACAGCAATCTGCTCCATCCTCCCCAGAGCACGCTTACCCAGCAACAACCACATCAAAAGCCAATAAAGGAGAAGTGAATATTCACCTCTGCCTTTGCAACCAGCCGTGACTCAACAAGGCACAGTCACCGTGTCCCTGTCCGCAGGCAGGGTGACATGCAGCCAAAATCACAGCCAGAATACCTGTATTTAGGGTTTATTTCCTTGCACAATGTGTCCTTCTGAAGGGGTATTTGCTCCCTCATCAAACACAAACCCCCATCCTTCAAACTGATGCCTGGAAAAGCCCTGAGAGAACTGAAATCTAGAAAAAATTGTAAGCAAATGGATATTGTGGGGGAAAAGAGCACCTGGATTTCCCTGACCACTTGTTTTTGAGAAGAATATGTAAAATTCATCTCCCCCAGCAATGTCACTTTTATCTCATGCTCCTCTGTGCTTTGTGCTGATTTACTCTGGGGAAGTAAAGGTGCAGTTTTTCTTTGCTCTGGCATTTTATCCCATCCTTTTTTTATTAATGTGTGATTCTTTCCTGGTCAGCGTGTCACTGCATTTTTCTGGAGGGTTTCTGTTTGTAACAGTTCTGTGGAGGATTAACCCAAGGATTTTTTGTTTACATGAACAGCAGCTGAGCAGATATTTGCAGTAAATCAAGATCTGTTGAAACCAGAGACAAAGAGGGATAGAACGAAAAAGGAGAAGGACAGCCCTCGGTGCTGCACACAGGATGGGTGACCTCAGGTAATGCTCCCTCACCACTGCTTCCAGCCTTTCAGGGGTAATCTCAGAGCCAGGAGTGTGTGTCAGGCTCACTCTCCAGCACACACTCAAACACCCAACACAGCCTATGGAAAACCTGCCTCTTCCAGTCAGAGCTCACAGCAGCAGGGTCGAGTTAGCAATAATTAGCAATCATTTGGCCCAAGAACATTCTGTACTACTTCTAGCTTGCTTCCTGAAATCAAAATCATACTCACTCATTTCCAGTTATCCTCACTGTAAGGTTTGGTACCAACCTTTCCATGCCCAAGATTATCACTCCAAAGATGGCAGGGCCTCAAAGGACACTGTCCAGCTGAAGGAGGGAGGGGAGCTGCCATCCTAACAGCCCTCACTGCTCTGGGCTTTGAACCTCCACCTCAGAGGTGTTCACCACCTCTTCTTCTGCCTAGAGCTTGAACAGCTCTTCTCTCTCTCCCCAAAGTCAAGAGGAGCCTTGTTAGATAAATCCAAAGAATGTGAAGAGAAAGCCCTGGCTTAACACCAGCTTTCAGAAAGAGCACAAGAAAACGCCACAGAAAATTAATTAACAAGCCTCTAATTGTATCCAGAATCTTTGTAGGAAATACATTTTTATTTAACCAGCTGCTTGAAAGCATTGGCTGTTCAGTTCTACAAGGGAAGTATCACACGTGGAACACTCTTAGGTGGCATTATGGTCCACAGATCCCCTTCCAGGGAGCATGGCAACACACAAACCCAATCTCAAGTGTGTGGTGGGGTTACCTTGACAAGCCCAAAACCCAACACACTATTAACTTCCAGTTCAACAGCACAGGAACAACTGGATGCTAATGTGAAAGAAGTTTAATGTCCACTGCATGTGGTGTTTATAATTAATCCACTCCTTGTCTAAAATATTGTCACACGCAGATCCTGCTGCAAGCCAAGCTGGACACTTGCCTTTCCCAGCTGCCCAACAATCTAGCTCCCAACTACCTAAAAAAAACAGGTTACATTTTCTTAGAGAGTCAACACAGCTGTTGGATTTTCCTTCCACTTCCTCCACACCACCATTCCTGCTGAAGGCCAACCTGCAACAAGACAAGGTGTAATGATGACAGGACTCTATTTGAGTCTCTATCCTGTCCCCCCTCCAAACTAAACAGGGGTCGTGGCACCCTCCATCACACAGCCCCGAGGGTGTCACAGCCAGCAGGTCATGGACACACACAGAACTTGAACCTCTGAAAGAAAAGTCTTTGTATCTGAGAGTGAGGGGACCCAAACTGCTGCTCTGCAAATTCTTCAGCCTGCCTGGAAAAGCTCTGACAGAACTGAAACCTAGAAAAAATTGTAAGCAAATGGATATTGCGGGGGGAAAGAGTACCTGGATTTCCCTGACCGCTTGTTTTTGAGAAGAATATGTAAAACTCAAAGAAGTTAAATCTGGTCAATCTCAAAAGCTGGCCCAAGAAAGGTGAGTCACAGGCTCATCCTAGCTGCACACAAGTGGCACTGACAACTCTCCAAGCCTTCAGAACAATTCCCTGTGGAAAACAGACACCCAGCAGGCTGTGTCAACCCGACAGCTCCTAGGTGAGAGCCACTGCCATTTTAGGGAGTTAAAGAGGGTTGTCATGCGGGAAATCGGCCATCCTATATTCAACCAGACCCAATTCTGTTAGTGTCCCCACCGAACTCTGCCGTCGCTTCCCCTTTACCAGCAGCAGCCGTCGCACTCGCCGGCCACCAAAACCTTCCCGAGGCCACATTTCCGTCGCGGGGAGCGGTCCCTGTGCACCCTCAGTGACCCCCGGGCCCACGGGCGGTGGCTGCGCCAGGCGGGCACGGACAGCGGGAGCTGAGCCCCGGATCCGGGGCACGGAGACTCCGTCACGCCCGAGTCCCCCGGGCAGACCCGGCCCGGTGCCACCGCTGTGCCCACGGACATCCATACCCGGCCTCTCCGCCAGCACAGGGGGACCGGGCCGCGGGCAGAGCCCGAGCTGCACTCGGAGACAGCCGCACTCCCGCAGCCCCTTCCCGGCCTCCCCGCTCCGCCCGGGGGGCACCGGGCCCGGCACGGCCCGTCCCCCTCCCCGGTCCCCGCGGCCCTCACCGGACTTGGGCGGGTAGCGGTAGGCCGAATTGGCCTGGATGTCGATGTCCTCCACGCCCGCGATGCGCCGGCTGAGCAGGGAGCCCATGGCGGTCGCGGACAGGGCGGGCGGCCCGGGGGCGCAGAGCGGCGGCGGCGGCACCGGCACCGGGACCCGCACCCACGGCGGCGGCGCGGGGCACGCCGGGACACCGAGTCCAACCGCCACGGGACTACAGCTCCCGGCAGCCACCGCGGCGGCGCCTACCAACGGCGGGACGGGGAGGCGGCGGCACCTACCAATGGCGGTTGTGGCTTCCCACGGCCTCCCCCGCGCCGCGGCGTGAGCTCCGCCGGCAGAAGGCGCTACGACGGGAACGGGGATGGGGATGGGAACGGGAACAAGGGTGGGAACAGGAGTGGGCCCGGGGATGGGCATATGGCACTCTGCATGGGAACGATCCGGGCATGGTCATGGAGATCACAAGGGACACATCTTAGATGGAGAAGCCCTTAGGAGCTCACACAGGGATGCACAGGGAGGATACTCGAGGACAGGGAAGCACCTTGCACAGGGGTGCACAGGGAGAATGCCCAAGTTCATGCTCTGCACTGGGATACATAGTGGGGATTCCCAGGGACACATCTGGCACAGGGAAGCACAGGGAAAATGCCCAGAGACACAGAGCCTGCACAGGGATGCCCAGGGAGAATTATCCAGGGCAGTTCCCAAAGGTGGGACCTGTTACTGGCTGAGGCTCAAAGCTAGCAGGAAAGGAGGTGATCAGCCTCCCATGGGGAAGCCTCTCCTTGCTGAGTTCCTCTCCTCACAGGTAATCCACACATGAAAGGAAATGGAGATGCCTGAGGTTTGGATGTGAGGATGCGGAACGGCCATAGGCTGCCTTGCATGTAGGACACAACAGTCGGGAGGATGGCATGGGGGAAGAGACACAAAAGAGCCACCAATGTTCCAGGACTGAGCCCTCTGGCACCGAGGAACAGGGAAAATCCACTCCCTGTGATGGGAAGTACCTTCTTGCACACATGCTGCAAAGGAACTGGGAACCCAAATTCCCAGCAGTGGAGTTGGGAATCACTGGGAGACTGGCATATGTGAAATCCCTTAAATTGGCCTTGGGAGCAGGGAAGGGAGCTGGGATTCAGGGAACTGGGATGGAGCAGGGAGCAGAGCTTGCCAGCACGGGAGGATTTTGTGATAGCAAGTGAGCAGGCAGTGGGTGGAATTTGCTGACTGTAAACACAAACTAAAACATGCCCAGCAGGAATAAGCAAACAGTCCTGAGGCGAAAAGTGCTTTCGGACAGTTATTATCCTTGCAGCTGTTGTGGCTACACAAACAGCCAGAGGGGCTGTAAGAGGCACAGGATGCAGGGGAATATGTGCTGGGGGTGAGGACAGAGCAGGAGCAGACCTTGCTCTTCTGCATCCCATTGTGCAGCAGGGCTGGAAAGAAGGATAGGGAAAAAATATGGAATGAGCCACAAGTCCTGCTGGCCAACTACAAGAGTTGGGTACCCTGCACACCTGGCGTTTGGGAGCCCCAGGCTCTGTCTGGCAGTGCCTTGGCAGTAACTGTGCCTGGGAACTCTCTGCTGTGTCCCCCAGGATCCTCCTGGCACCTGGAGTGATGGTGCCTCTTGCTCAAACAGCCTCTCCGTGCAAGGGTTTCTCATAGCAGAAGTTGCACAGACAGGGATAGATGGAGCCTGCTGACCATGACAGTGACACATGCGCTGGCCCAGAGCGTGTCCAGTGCTCCCTGCCATAGGAACAAGCTGTGGGCAGTGCCCTGGCACTGCGGGGTGATGTGAACAGCTCGTGTGCCACCAGCAGCTCCAGAGTGAGCAAGGTGAATCCACAACCCCCAAGGCCTTGCTCTGCAGCCGATTTGGGGCTCAGTACTGGAGCAGACTGGGCACAGCAAGGATCAGTGGGTCTATCTCCATGTGCCATCCTGAGAACTGGTGGCAAAGCAGAGCAGTGTTGGCACCATAAGGCAGGTGAGGAGGGGAATTTGCATAGGGACAGAAGAGGAGAGTCTCTCTCCCTTTCCTCCCACAACCTGAGCACTGAGAGCATCCTGCCCTTCTCCAGTTCAAAGAGGCAACCGCCCCAAAGCTGTTCCCCAAGCGCTTTTTTGGGACAGAATCACAGAATCTTAGAATGGTTTGGGTTGAAAGGGACCTTAAAGATCATCTCGCTCCAAACCCATGCTCCCTGGAGCTCGGTGCCATGTGGGTTAAGCAGGGCAGAGCCAGCTCCCACAGCCTCAGGGTGCCGGCTCTGCCCGGGGAGCTGCGGCAGGAGGTCTTTTGTTCGTGCAAAACCTCCACCAGTGGGAAGGTCCCTCCCGGGCCTCCCGGCTCTCTGGAGCACTCAGAGGAAGCCATCGGGTCCCATGGGGGTTGTTGCCATGTGGGAGGGCAGGGGCTTTTGCTGGAGAAGCTGTCCCAGAGGGCCCTGCTCCGTGAGACGTGTGTGACAGACAGCCACAATAGCAGCAGCGTGCCAGGGCAGGGCTCGGCCCTTCCGCCCCAAATCCCAGGGCCCAGAGCAAGCAGAGCTGAAGGGCAGCAGCTCTTTGCCCCCACCCGGCCCACAGAACGCAGGCGCTGGCACACACAAAGACAGGATATTGCACCACGGTCTCCTCCATCCCATCAGGGGCCACTGCCAACAGCATGGGGAAGGAGAGCGGATGGCTTGGGGCAGGTAGCAGGGCTGCCCTGCCAGCCCACATCAGGGTCCCACAGCTCCTCAGGTGGGTCCTGTGGGCCAGAGGAGCAGCACTCCCCCCAGCCCAGGGCACTGTAGCAGCTGCAAGGAACAGCAACAACCCCACAAACCTGGTAGTGCTACCTGAGCGGGTTTTGCACCTTCACTTCTGTGTTCCCTGAGATGCATTTGTCCCCATTTTGGTGCTGCCAGCCCCAGGGTCTGCTTGCACCATGAGGGAGGAAAGCCATGAAGACAGGATGTCCTCTGTGAGACAGAGATGAAAACACTTCCACAAGGCTCAACACAGCATGAGATCCTGAATGCCATGACGGTGTGGGGTGAGAGTGGTCAAACTAGGGAGGACCAGGGTGAAACTGGGCCAGGGCTCCTGCCACTAGGAGCCTGCAGAGCCCCGCCCCAGGGGCAGTGAGGAGACCTCAGCTCCTGCACTGCCTTCCAGCTCGGCAAAACCCATCCAGGAAAAGATGATCCTGGAGGTGTTCTCTGGCACAACCTGGAGAAGAGCAGCAGGAAAGAGAAAGGATCCTTTGAAACCACAGGAAAAAGAATCTACAGAGCTGCAGCCCAGAGCAGGCAGATGGGTCAGAGGGACACCCACGCTCACACTGCCACGTTTTCTAGCCACCCCCAGCTGCCCTTCAGGAGTCTCCTTGGACCTGTCTGCGGGGGAGGCAGCTATGAGCACACCCATGTAAACAAGGAAATACGTTTCCCTGCAAAATTCCCGGTCACTAGAGCAGCTCATCCAAAGTCCAGCTGCTCAGGGATTTATTACCCAGTGAGGCAATTGCTTTGTCTCTGTTGTTCCCACTGCCACTCACTGTGTTTGCTGGGTACACGTAGAACAACAAGGTTCAGGAGCCCTGGAGACAACACACGTTGTGCAGCTCACCACAAGGAGTGGTGAGCCCATGAACTTTGCCTCCCTAAACACTGCCCTGCTCTAAAGGGTTTACAACCCTTTCCCGAAAGCCCTGCTGGGCCAGGCCAAACCATTTCCCCTCCAAACTGTGAGGTTTCTACACATACCTAGCTCTTTCTGATTAAAATAATAATTCAGGAGAATTGTTTTTCCAGCTGTATTTACACCTTAGTGGCCACAAATCTCCCTCTGTCACTTTTCTCTGGAGGCTGTCTTGACCTTGTAAAAAATGAGCGGTAACCTCTTGATACGTCCCACTGCCACACAGAGCTGTGTTCTCACTTGGATTTAGGCAGTGAGATACATAAAATGACAAGGAAAACCCCTTAGCCCTGGAATTCTCCAAGGCTTGGAGAGGTTGAATTGTTGTGTAACTCTGGAGGGCTTACTAAAGAACATGTGGAAAATGGTGACCAGCTTTGGACAATACCAGAGCAATTCCTGTCTGTGCAGCAGAGGCTGCGAACCCCACAAATCAAGTGCACTACCTGCCTGAGCTTCAGCCATTTAATCCTCATGGCTCAGAAACACCTGCAAAATGGGTCAGAGGTGTTAGTGAACAATCCACTCACAGCCAGACTAAATCCCTCCAGATTGAAGGACACAGCCCAGAACCACCGCTCAGGCTGGAGCCGGCAGTTCCCTTCATCTTTTTCCTGGTGGTGTTAGCCCCGGCCAGCAAACCGCATGTCTGTGCCTGCTTATCCTTAGCAACAGCATTGTCCGCTGTGCCGGGCCCTGCAGCGCCTGCCTGGCAGCTTCCATCAGCGGTGGCAGAGCCGCGCTCTCCAAGGAGCCTCTCACGGCCGCGGGAGCCCCCGGCACCTTCCAGAACCTTTCCTGCTGCGCCTCTCCCTTCAGCTACCTCCGTTATACACGGACACGCTGTGGCTGAGGGAAAAACGGGATCAGGAGGGGGTGGGCAACCACGATAATGATAAAACATGGTTTATTAGCGCTGATGGAGGGCGCGGGGATCAACGGGCTGCTAATCCACCGCCCTCGGGCCGCGGAGCTGTACGGTAGCTACGGGCCACGGGGTCTCCAGCGAATCGCCCTAGGCTGCAGGAGGATAACGGCAAGGCTTGCGGGGGTTTCACGGTGCTGAAGGGCGGCGGCCGCGCTCCCCGCGGCGGGGCTGGGGTGCGCTCGGCCCGGCGCGGCCCCGCCGCTGCCGCACGTCAACAGGAAACCGCACGCGGCCGACTGTAAACACCGCCCGCACCCACGTGACCGCCTGGCCCCGCCCCGGGCCCAAGCCGCGCGCGGCCCGCCCCCGCCGCCCTCCCATTGGGGGCCGCGCCGTTGTTGACCATATACGGTCAGGTACTACCAAGCCGCGGGCGGCGGTTGGCCGGCGTCACGCGTCACTCAACGCGCGCCGAACGCTCCGCAAACAAAGCGGGGCCTGATGGGAATCGTGGTCCGGACGGGGGCAGGGCGGCGGGACGGCGTGGTGAGCTGGAACTACAAGTCCCACCGGCGCCGCGCGGGCCGGGCCGCGCCGCCCCGCCCCGGGCGGCCGTGGGCGGGGCTGGGCGGGCGCCGTGAGTCAGTGCCCGGTAAACATTGGCGTGAGCCGCCGGCCCCGCCGTGCTGGCGGCGCCCTGAGGGCGGCGGGGGCCGGGGCCGGGGCCATGGACGAGCTCAAGCACCAGGTGATGATCAACCAGTTCGTGCTGGCGGCCGGATGCGCCGCCGACCAGGCCAAGCAGCTGCTGCAGGCGGCCCACTGGCAGTTCGAGGTGAGGCCGCCGCCCCGGTACCGGCCCCGGCTCCGGGCGGGCTCCCGCGTGGGGCATCTGAGTGAGGGTCGGGTAGCGTGGATCGGTGCCCGGTCCTGCGGACACGGCGCTGGCCCCAAGCCCACCCCGCCTCGCGGCGGTGGCGGCGGGGCGCGGGCCGGGCCCCCGGGGGTGCCCGGGGGAGCGTGGGCGCCACGCGGGGCGGGATTGGGAGGCCACGTTGCGCGGGGGGTGCGCATAGAGGGGCTCGCAGCCTGCCGGGGCCCCATGCCGGACCGCGGCCGGGCCGGGGCCGCCGAATCCTGCGAACCTTCCTGCTGTTTCCCCCCGCCCCCGCCCCAGCCCTCCCGCGTGGCCGTGGGCTGGAAAACCCCAGCGCAGCCTTTCCCACGGCCCTGCCCCGGGGAGTTTGAGTTCTCGGGCAGCCGTGGGAGAGGAGACTTTGTAGGTCAAAGCTTCTCTGGTTCCAGACGCCTTTTCCTCTCACTCGCGAGGGGGATACTCCGTGACATTGACAGGGGTTAACGCCGCGGGTGGGGCGGGAGGTGCCGGGGCAGCTCCCCGGTGCATTTCAGGGTGCTCAGCTCGTCCAGAGATCCCCGGACCTGAAGTGCGGGGAGCAAAGAGGCGTGCGGTGGCTGTCGCCAGTAAATTGCTTTCTAAATAGGATTTTTCCTTCGTTTCTGCCGCTCCCTAGGCTGGAGCTGATGGATTTGACGCTAATGGCACCTTGGTAATTGAAGTGTCTGTGCTGTGCTGCGGGAGCAGGTCTCAGTCAGGCCGGGGAGCAGGAGGCTCCGTTTGTAGCTGCTCCGTGGCTGGAACACCTCTGCTCGTGCCCGGGGACCGCGGGCGCTGCTGCCCGGGCTGTCCCGGGGCTGTTCCGTAACGGAACCGCGGCCCGATGGACCCGGCACGGCCGCCTTCCATCGCCGTGCGGGCACAGCGTTCCCGGATGCTCAGTCACGGGCCGGGAGCATCCCCGAGCGAGCCGTGCGTGGCCGGGCAGCGCGAGGGGCGCTTGCGGGGATGTGCAGGAGACCGGGCCGGCGATCCCCGCCGCCGTGCGCGGTGAACGGGAGCACCGCTGGCGTGGGATGAGTTGCATGTGTAACGTGCAGCGTTTGTTTACTAACACAGCCTGACAGTGGCCCTCTGGGACAGGCCGGATCCTCTTCCACCACCTCCGTGCGTGTCGCAGAAGAGCCGGGGAGGGATGGCGGAAGTTTTAACGTATGCTTTCAAAAGGCTTTTTTGCAGAACTTTGCCACCGTTTGGGGAGTTGCACAAGTACTAACAGCCGTCTGCTGTCGGCTGGGCACTCACATGACTCAGAGGAAGCTGGGCTGTAAACAAACGCTGCCGTTACCATGTTCCCACTCACTTTTGGTGCAACGGTCAGATAATTCCCTTTGCAAAATGGCCGCTGGGCACGGCTCCTTCTGGGAGCTGCGCTGGGGAGGGCTCACCTCCCGAGCACTCCAGCCTGCTCTCACCTCTGCTCTGGGGTACTCCCGAGGCTTTTGTTATTCAGTGCAGTACTCCTTTGCTGGCTGGTCTGCATCTGCAGTGAGTATAAATCGGGGGAGTTCAGGCAAGTTCAGTATGAGGGAAGGCAGCATAAATTAACCATCTCCTTGGAGTCAAAGCGCTGCTCCAGGGGCACGGCGTGAATTCAGTCAGCCTGCTTGTACCTGAGGGTTCTGCTCCTGCCTGTAAGGCCACCACGGGCAGAGGTGTTCTGCACAGGGGAGCCAGGCTAGCACAGTGGCCCAGTGACACACAGCAGGAGTTGTCCCAGCTCTATGCCTCTGTCCTGGCCAGGGCACTCCTGGCATCCATCTGCCCTGCCCAGGACCTTTCCTTTGTGGGCAAGTGTCCCTCTTGCTGCCTGTGACAGCCCCTGGGGTGTTCATCACCAACAGCAGGGAGAGGAGGCTGCTGTGGAGCACGGACAGCTTTGGGATGCTGGTGTTTTAGGACCACTTCCCTGGGCTTGGGTTGCTGTGAGGCTGGCTGCTCAGGGGCCATTGTGTGTAGGAAGATGGAGTGAAGGCCGCAGAGCGGGTTTGCTCTGTGTGCGTCTTTCCAGCCCTCATAGACCCAGAGTTTTTCTGGGGCAGAAGGAACGTGATCCAGGACAGTGAGCAGGGTGGGAGGTCAGGAAAACATTTGGGATATCGTCACCTTTGGCTGTGGTGTGAGCTGATCAGTCTGTCCCGTACTCAGAGGTTGACTAAGGAGCCCTTTTTTTTAATTTCATCTATCCCTGGGGAACAATGCAGTTCATGAGTAGGGTGTATATCACCTCTCCCACTCACTGTGACTCCACTCCTGTTTTCTAGGGACCCTGGGCAGGCTTTCTCCTGTTGTGCCCTGTTTAGTTTGCAGCTCTGTGGGCCCTTCCATGCTTCCAGGAATGGCTGCTGTGGGTGCCAGCTGAAATGGCACTGCCAGCCCAGCCCTCCAGCAGCTGGAGCAGTGCCATGGCTGATCCCAGGGGGAGGTTTACAGGCCCAGGAAAACAACCTGGAGTGTCTCTGGGTTAAGGCTGGCATTTGGCCTCCAGGGCCTGGCTTTCTGAGAGAAGCCAGGGAGAGCAACTCCTCCATGGCTGGAACTCAGCAGGTTACCAGGCAGACATTTCAGAATTTGCAGAGTCTCACATGAGGCTGGGCAGTGGATCAAGCTCCATCTCCGGTAGAAAGATATTTGGCTTTATGTGCTCATTACCCTTGGGGCTGTTTGGGAAGGATAAGAAGAAACTGCTTCTAAAAAAACCCACCCATTCCTTCCTTTTCCTAGTGCTAAGAGCCTCCGTTCAGTGTAGAGACGTTTTGTGTGGGGAACAAGAGGAGCAGGTGTCTGCCTTTGCTCACTGTGTCCATGGCTGGATTTCACTTCCTCTTATGTATTTATGTTTCATGAAGCCCCTTCCTTGGTAGTTTAAGGACAGGGTGGCCCCAGGGCTGCCCCTGCTGCTGGGTGCCCTGTGCTGGCAGAGCTCACACCTCCGGGGAGCCACCCTTTCTCTCTTTGAGTCACCACAGGTGTGTTTTGGCACCCTGGCATGGTCCCTGTGTGATCCCTCTCCTGTGAAACTCCTGGTCTTGTATCCTGGGAGGGGGTACAGTGGCCTGGTCACCTGCTGAGCATTGCCAGGCCATGGGTGTGGGGCTGCCCTGCTCCCACACAGCCCAGGGTGACACAGGCAATGGGGCCTTTAGTCCAGGGTCAGAGCTGAGCTGGGCTCGGGCTCCTTCTCCGAGGAGCCTTAATTGGCTTTGCTGTTACACCAGTCACCGTGACGCTGTCTGGAGCCCAGGTGGCATCAGTGGCTTTGGTTACATGTGTGTCCCTGGCCCCCCGTGGCACCAGGGGGACCATGAGGCCCTTGCTGGCTGGGGTGGGGCTCTGCAGGTCCCTTGGGAGGTGACTGCGGGTCCTGGGATTTGTGCTGGGCACGGGGGCTGTTCCTGCCATGCTTGAAAGGGGCAGATGGAGGGGCAGAGACATTGGTTTAGGCAGAGTGCTTCCTCTGCCCAGTCACAGCTTTCATCCCAGTACTGACAGGGATTGGTGGGCAGCTCCAGGGGACAGCAGGACCTTCTCTGCTCCTGTCTACCAGTGGCACAGTCCCAGATATGAGGCCGCTTGGAAAACAGGACACAGAGCAGATTCAATCAGCTTATGGTATCTGGCTGTGCCCACACCTCTGCCTGTGTTTCCCGTTTGTTGTTACCCCCTCTCTTATCAGGATCTGTCAGTGATAGGGCCTGTGGGTGTTGACGTCCGACCTCACCCAGGACGAAGGGTAATGTGGTGGTGGTGGGGGGCAGGTCTCACTGCCTCAGAAGTGTCTGTGTCTCTTTTGGACATTTCCTTAATTTAGAGCCGTGTGCTGTCCTGTCCAGAGCTCTCTCCAGGGCCACAGACCCTCTTCCTGCTGCATGGCCATGCTTGGGATCTGGTGGGTCCTGCCTGCGGGAGCTCAGGGCTCTGAGCTCACAGCATGGCCGGGTGCAGAGTTCAGGTGCTGTGTTATTAAATGCAGCTATTGCAGGGAAGAGCCTTGCCAGCCCAGCTATTGCACACTCCCCCCGAGGTCTGGGAGCTGCCAGACTCTGCAGCAGGAATTGCTTCCCCCACCCAGGTCTGGATCATTGTTTGCAGACATTGCTCTGGCTGCCACCTGGTCGTACCAATAGTTTTCTGTTGTTTAGCCAGGAAACCATAAACCCCTTTGTCTTCCCAGGGCCTGCCAGCCTGGATGCTTGGGGCAAAATTAGTTTTCCCACTGGATCAATGAGCTGAGCTGACTTGCATCCTGTCCCTGAGAATGACACAGGAGCATGTGGACACTGGGATGAGGAGTGTGTGTGGTGGCAGGACTGTGGCTGCTGCAGTTGGGTGAGGTTTGGTACAACCTCCCTGTGCTTTTTCTAGGCTTTTCTGCCTTTTTTTTCCACAGCAGCTAAGGTAACCCCAGTCTCTGGCTTTCAGGAAGGGAGCAGAGTTTTGGGTAATGTGGCAGTACCCAGCCACAGCCCGACATCTCACACCCTGGAGTGGAAACCTGAAGGCCCTGGGGAGAGGCCTGAAGGGGGCTTTTCCTTCAACCCGAACTGAATCCACAGCAATTCTCTTACATTTCCATCAAGTCTCATCTACAACTGAATCAAAACATTGTTTTCTAGCTCTGAATCAGTTGAGACCTGGCACAGAACAGGAGTCACCATCATGGAATCACAGAATGGTTTGGGTTGGAAGGGACCTTGAAGGTCATACGGTTCCATGGGATACATTCCACTACCCCAGGTTACTCCAAGCCCCATCCAACCTGGCCTTGGACACTTCAATGATGGGGCAGCCACAGCTTCTCTGGACACCCTGTACCAGGGCCTCACCACCCTCTGAGTGAAGAACTTTTCACCATTCCTGCATCAGCTCAGTGCTGTGCACCCCCAAACCTCCTGCTGCCTCTACACCTCCCAGACCTGGGCTGGATGTCTGCCCTCCTGACCATCCTGTTCCCCTGGCCTTCCCTATCTGCAACCCTACTTGTCCTCTCACATACCTGTGGCATGTGACATATTTACCAGACTAGTACTGGTTTTAACGGGAAGCTAAAAACAATGTCAGGCCTCATCCTGCTCTGTCTGCAACTGAATTGGAAATTTTCTGGCATATGGGGTGGGCACCTGCCCTGGGGATCTCCTGGTGGGAATATGTCCTGTTGAGGACATGCTTTTAACTGTTTCCTGCTGGGATTGGATTTGGTATCCTTTGTTTCCCTGCACACGGTGGTTGCAGAGTGTCATTGTGAGTTGTGAAACACCTGCTGGGGTCTGCCCCAGCAGTAGCTGCTTCTTGCAAGGATGGTGGTCCCAAATGCACATGGTTACCACCTGCGCTGGTGTGAGCAGATGGCAGGCGCAGGTCCCTGCCTGGGGACAGGGAGCAGCTGTGCCCTCAAGGCTCCCCAGGGCCTGCTTTGGATCATCTTTGGGGTCTAGTAGTGTGCAGGGGTGAGATGGGTGCTAGTTTGGGTGCTGGTGGGTGCCCAGTTTGGATGCAGGTAGTAACATCATCTTTCCTTTTTTTTTTTTTTTTTTCCTCTCCTTCCTTTCAGACTGCTCTCAGTGCTTTTTTCCAAGAAACAAATATCCCCTACAGCCACCACCATCAGATGGTAAGTGCTTTCCCAGCTCCCCAGCGCTCTCCCAGGGCAGAGCACCAGCTGGCGGGTGCTTCAGGCTGGAGCTCATGTCCAGCTCGCTGCTTCCCAGCTCCAGGAGTGCAGACAGGGAGGTCTGGCTGGGCACTGCCAGAGCTGCCTGCCAAGGAAGGTTTTCCTGGAGAGCAGCTGGTGGCATAGCCTGCCCTGTGCAGTGGGACAGCAGAGCCCTGCAGATGGTTTGGGGCTGCTCTTCTGAAAGGGATAGTCTGAGGGAGGACATTTTGGGCATAACCAATGGTCCACACCAGCCCAGCATAGCAGAGAGAGCCTGAAGGAGCCTGAAGCACTGACCTGTGTAAACACACTCACAGATAGATGGTGCTTCCCATCCTGCAGCAGCCACACACACAGGTCCTTGTGAGCTCACTGGAGTGAGCATATTCCTGGAGCTTGGTTCTGGTGCAGCGTGCAGAGTGTCTGGAGGTGTGTAAACACCCACACGTGGGTGCTGCCTGCCTCTGCTCTCTTCCAGCTGTCCCCAGACTCGGTCCCTTAACTTTCCTGCCCCACCAGCCTGTAGTCTGCTTGGGCAGATGTGTCTTAAGGATTTACTGGCTGCTGCAGCCTTGTTTGACTCTCCGGGACAATTGGGGATTTGGAGCACACAAACCACAGGTGCCCAGCAGGGCTGGAGTGTGCCCAGTCTCCTGAGGGGTGGGAGCTGAGCCTGAGCCTTGTGCCCACAGAGCCAGAAAGCTGCAGGCCCAGCGTGGCACCAGTGGGTTGTGGAGCACAGGGTGTCCTTGACTTAGCTGAGCACAGGGGGTCCTGTTTGGGTCCTCTGCCAGGAGCTCTTACAACAACGTGAGCCTTCAGTAGAGCTGCTCGTGGGCAGCACAGTCAGCAGAGCGCAGCTCTGGGGGCTCCATATGCCACAGCAGGGTGTCAGAGGGGTCTCGTGCCACTCCCTGGTGGGAGGCAGAAGATGGAGACTCCCCTGACCCCGTGTCTCCTTCCCACAGATGTGCACTCCTGCCAACACGCCGGCCACGCCGCCCAACTTCCCCGACGCCCTCACCATGTTCTCCCGCCTCAAGGCTTCCGAAAGCTTCAACAGCAGTAGCCCCGTGGCCTCCATGGCGACTTCCCCGCCACCCCCAGCCCCGCCGCTGCCCCAGCACGGGGCCTTCAACCCCGCCTGGCCCACGGCTTCTCCGCCCGGGCAGCAGCAGAGCATGTGGACTCCGGCCGCGCCGGCGCAGCCCGCGGGCTGGCCAGCCGCCGTCTCCCAGCAGGCCAGCGCAGAACAGAAGGCCAACGTGACCATGGAAGCAGAGAGATGAGGCCGCGGCAGAGAGCGGACGCAGTGGGGACCCCTGCGTATAAATATATATTTTTTTTTTCTCCCCCCCTCCCCAAAGAGGAGAGGAACTCTGCTGCCAGGGCGTCTGGCAGCCGCCGAGACACATGAGCAAATAGCTGCCTTGCATGGGTTTGGTTTGAAGTAGTTTTTACTTGTTCTCGAGCTGAATGGAGCTCCCCAGGGACAGCGGGAGGCTGCGTGGGATCGGTGCCGGCCTCTGCCTGGGACCCTGACGCTGCCAGACTCTTGGGGAGGGAGCACCCCCTCCTCTCTTGGGACACCGGAGTTTGCATGCCAGTGACATTTACAGAGGAGGTCCCTTCCTCAGGGTCCCCTGGGCCACCCCACCAGGCAGAATGAGTTGTGCCTGAGTGTTTCCCCCCATCCCTTGGCCCTGATCAACTGGGAGGGGGGCAGACACCCCATGAGGCTTGTTTTTTGTAAGGGGTGGAGAGAGCAGGGGCTGTTCCTGTACCACCACAGCCTCCACCCCGTACACACCGTCCTCGATGGTGATCAGGGCTGGGGGACACCAGCCCTTGGGGAGGCGTCTGGCCCCTCGCCTGGCCCCGAATGGGGAGCAGCGGGTGAGCACTGGTGGTCCGGCTGGGCCAGCACCCTCCCCTCAACCTCCTGGGATGGGGTTTGCCCCAGGGCTGTTTTGCATGACACAGTGTAACTCTAGAGACTGGGATCATTTTTAACCCCTCTGTTCTTTTCTCCCGGCGGCTGGAAGTCTCTCCGGATGCGCCGCAGCCGCTTGCAATACACGCTCTTCTGCTTTGAACCCAGTGTCTTTGCTTCGTTTGCAGCAGTGGTGGGATGCAGGCAAAGCTGTCCTGAGCCTGGAGTGTTTCAGGATCCCCTCTCCCAGTGGCTCAGTGCATTCCAGGAGAGCTGGCTGCATCTCCAGCTGCTCCAAGCACCCCTTTCCAGCTATGCGGTGACTGCCAGCTGCTTTTGGCCAGGTGCATCCAGGGCTCAGCCCCGGAAGCTCTGCCACATCAGCTGTGGTGTGAGACCCCAGCAGTCAGGGCTGTGCTGAGTCTTCAGGATCCCCTGTGACTTCTACAGGTCCTGGGTGTTTTGCTGTGACCTGGCTCCTATCCCCTCTTCCCCAGGTCCCTTGAAGATTGCTGTCCTGCCAGACCCTTTCTCAGTGAGGCTGTGCCCCTGCACTCCCCAGTCAATAATTAATTTCCGTCTCTTATTTGCGTTGCTAAAATAAACAGTGTAGGAGGGATGGTTTCATAGAGGGTGCCTCTTGGACAGCTTGGACAGGGCCTGGGAGCAAGGGCTGGAGCTGGAGCTGGCCCTTGTGAGCATCCCCGCATGGAGCTGTGCTGGAGCTGCCACCCTCAGTCCTGCCCCACTGAGATGAAATGGACCAAGCTGTTGGGCCCTGGAGCACGCCAGGGCTGTGCATCTTCTGTCCCAGCTGTGGGGAGCACATCCAGGCCAGTGTGGAGTCCTGCTGGGAGTGGGGATGGTTTGTGAGGAGGGGTGGTGCTGCACAAAGCTACCCAGGGCACACAGAGAAGGGATTTGTCCCCAGCCTTGAAGAGAGACAGCTGCCTGAGAAACACAGGTGAAGCTGTACAGAGACCTGGGTGGTGAGGAGGGGAATGTGCCTGTGACTGCCCCAGGGCCACCAGGAGAAGGACTGGAAAATCATGTGCCAGACCACAGACCTGGTCCTCTGATCAGACAGCTGATGGGGACATGGTGCAGCTGAAAGCTGTCAGACTCTGGATGCATCCCCAGGAGCTCAGGGACTGTGTAGGGGAGGCAACAGAGGAGGGAGCATGCCTGGCCTGTGGTGTTACCCATGGCAGTGGGTGCCATGGCAGTGTGACCCCAATTCCACCAGTCCCCCAAGGCCAAGGCAGCACAGCCTTGGTGTACATGCCCCTCCCCAGCCTCCCACGACCATTTCACAGCCCCCTGGCCAGTCCAGACACCTGTGAGCTTGGCACCGGCCCCACAGGAGCCTGCTTTGTCACCTGCAATGCATAAGGACAAACAGTCTTGCGTGGGGCACAACACTCTCAGCAGCTCCCTGGGGAATGCTCAGCAGCAGCATTGTCCACGTGGCAGGGCTGGTGGCCCAGTGGACACTCAGGACAGGCACCTGTGTGAGTACTTGGGGCTGCAGCACGTCCCTGTGGTGTGCCAGGAGCAGAGCTGGGGAGATCTTCATTGCTGAAGCAGAAACAGTACAGGGGGACAGCCATCCCCTGCAGACCCCTGCCCTGCCCCCACCTCAGTGCCAGTGCTTGTTCACAGGCCCAAGCCCTGCTCCATCAGCACCTTGCTCATACCTGGGTGTTTCACCATCCCCTGAGCTCCCCTCAGCCTCCTCAGAGCCACCCACCATTGTTTGTCCCTAGCTCCACCAGCTTGGCATGGTGACCCAATCCTGGCACACTGAGCTGCTTCCGAGTGGGGATGTGCCAAGTCTGGACAATCCTGTACCCAGCATGGTTCAGGCACCAGCTGTGGCACAAGTGGCTCGCGAGCTGTGCCCAGACACTGTCCTCACCTGGGTGTCCTTGGTGTCACCCCACAGCCCTACTCTGCAGCTTCCTGCAGCCTCATGTGCTGTGGCTGCAGCTGCCCCAGCACCTCCCTGTCAAAACCCAGCCCATGGGGAGGACATGTGGCTCTGGGTGAATCTGGGTGGCTGCAGAACCCAGGCGAGGCAGGGAGGTGTGTTTATTGTAGCCCCAGAGAACGGCTAGTGAGAACATCCTGAGAGATGCCCCAATGGGTTCCTGGTGAGTGTGTTGTGGGCTTGCAGCCCCCAGGCCTTTGGGCAGCATTTCCTGAGACCATAGACACTTGGGTACCTTCTGCATCCTGCAGCTGCTTTATCTCACCCAGCACCTTCTCCAGGCGGGCAGCCACATCCTCCAGGTCTCTGAGCTGGCTTAAGACACCAAAGCTTTGCTCTGGGCAGTGCCAGCTCCTGCAGGCCCCCAGCAAAGCAACATCCCAAACCTGAGTGGAGTCCCCCTGGGGATGAACAGCACTGGGGTGCCAGAGAGGACAGTGACCGTGTCCCCCCCCAGTCATGTCAGTGCATGAGGCAGAGGGACAAGGGGGCTGCAGTGGCCTGGGGGCTCAGATGGGCTGATTGTGGCCCTGCCGTTCACCTGGCAAAGGCCTGGTGGCACAACCTGGCACAGTAGCCTGGCATGACATAGATGTCAGTGCCCACAGAGCTCTCATGTGGCTGACAGGTCCCTGTGGCCTCGTGCTGCTCCAGGAGCCAGCCCAGCCTGTGCTCACAGCCAGAGCTTCTGAAACCAAACAACCCCTGAGGTTTTCGGAAGAGAGAAGAGCTGGAGCCACAGGGCATTGCCAGCAAAGGAGCCTGCAGCACCTCACCAGTGGGCACCTCACAGAGTGAGCTCTGATACAGCTCCTGAGACACCTCCACTGTGACCAGGAGAGAAATCAGCCCTTTGCCCTGCTCCAGGAGGGGAGAGCCTGGGATGGGGCAGGAAACTCCAAACCTTGACATCACCTCCATCCCATCCCCAGCCCTGTGGGTCTCCCTGAACATCAAAATTTTAGAGAGTAAAATTCTTCTGGCACTGCAGGAGGGACAAGAGCAGTGGAGGTGGCCAGGACACTGGGATACCAGGGATGGGTGGCTGCTTCAGTGACTGTGAGAGTGACATAGACCCAGGCAGGTCACTGCAGCCAGAACAACCTTTAGGAAGCTTCAGTGCATTTTCCATAAGGATTTGTGGAAGATTGTCATCCCAGTCACCCTGTGCCATCCATGAAGGTTGCCGGAGAACCCAATCTCTCTGCAAAGAGCTCTCCGGTAACAGGCAGCTCTGCTGCATACCCCTCTGGGAACGTTTTGAGGGGGCCTCTCAGCAGTGGTTTTCAGGGAGCAAATGGTGGTGATCATCTCCTGCAGCATTTCTGTGACCTGAGGAACATGGGTTTGACTGCTGGTACCGGGTCCCCACAGGCATGGGGGCATGGAAAGAAGGGAAGCTAAGAAGTGTGTGGAGAAGACCAGGGCTTGGGGAGGTTTCTCTGGGACCCACAGCATCAGGCACTTCTGGCCAGCCCATACTGGTGCCCATGGAGTTCCCCCAAACTGAAGGGAAAGATGTCCAAAGGGAACAAATGTCCCAGCTTCAGCTTTGTCATGCTGGCAAAATGCTGTTGCCTTTTCTCTTTGCTCTGTGGTTGTGCTCAACGCCAAGGTCACAACAGGTGAGGTGGGTCTGGCCTGGAGCTGCTAGGTCTCACAAGGGATGAAATGCCAAAACTGCTCTGTGCTAGCCCCATGCTGCCTGTGGAGAAGACAGGAGGGCAAAAGGCCACTACGAGACATTCTTGTGCTGCAAGGTGTGAGCAAGGCAGATATTTCTCATGTTACATACAACATTTCCCACTCAGAGTCTAAACTTGGTGCTGTGGCAATGTCTCCCATTAGATTGTGCCTTGACGTGGGGACAGGCTGCCTGTCCTGCTGTCACCTGCAGCTTGGTCACTCACTGTGACACAGGGAAGAGAGAAGAGGAGCCTGCAAGGCATACAGCTGTTCCTGCCTGGGAAGTGGGAGCTCTGTGCTCCAGCCCAGAGTGACCCCAGGCAGAGCTGCCAGGGCAGGATGGGACCCAGCACACCTAAATCTCAGAGCAAGTATATCTGGAGCCTTAGGGGCAGGTGAGAAGTGACTGAAACCACCTGCGGCTGTTTTAGAATACTGCTCTTTTAATTAGTCCCTGCAGTGCAGCTAAGACCACTGGAGCCAGAAAGGGGATTTGTGGTTCCACAGGCTCCCTGGTCCCGGGGCAGCCAGAATCCATGGAATAGGCATGTCACTGTGTGGGGCAGGACATCAGCCAGAGCAGGGCATCATGTGAGGCGTGAGCTGGGACACCTGGTAGGGGAGGCACCATGTGGGGGACAGGGAAGAGACGGCTCCAGGGACTCTTCAGAGCCCCTTCCAGTGCCTAAAGGGCCTCCAGAAGAGCAAGGTGCATGGAGTGACAGAACAAGGGGGAATGGCTTCGAAATGCAAGAGGAGGAATTAAGGTTGGATATTTGGAAGAAATTGTTCCCCGCGAGGCTGGGGAGGCCCTGGCACAGGGTGCCCACAGAAGCTGTGGCTGCCCCCGGATCCCTGGCAGGGATCCCAAGACCAGGCTGCACGGGGCTTGGAGCAGCCTGGGCTAGTGGAAGGTGTCTCTGCCCATGGCAGGGGGTGGGACGGGATGATCTTTAACATCGCTTCCAGCCCAAACCGCGCTGGGACTCCCTGAGTCTGCGGCTCCCCGGAGCTGCCCAGTGCAGCGGGAGCAGGCCTGGCGCGGCCCAGGCCCGCCCCGCCGCCGCACCGCCCGCCCAGTCCGGCCCGCCCCGCCCGCCGCCGCCAGGTGCCGGAGCCGCCGCCGGGAGCCGGTAGGTGCCTGTGGGCGCTGGGGACCGGGTGCGGGGCCGGCGGGGCTCGGGGAACGGCGGGGCCGGGGGCTGAGGCGGGAAGGCGGCCCGGGACCCCTCAGCCCCAGACAGGCCGCCGCAGCCTCCGGGCGGCGGGGCCGGCTGGACATACCGGCGGGAGACACCGAGCACCGGGGTGACACCGAGCACCGGGGGCGGGAACACCAAGCGTAGGGGGCACTGAGAACCGGAGGGGGGAATAGCGAGTACGGGAGGACACTCGGCACTGTTGTGACACTGAGCGCAGAGGGGGACACAGGCAGGAGGAGACCAGCACTACGCTGTTGGGAAGAAAAGCAATGGAAATCAGCCCCTGGTTAACTCTGTGAGGAGGAACCAGGCCGAGGGAAGGGCTCGGTGCTCGGCCGCGGCTGGAGCGTTCTCTGCGGAGCCGGGGCGGTGCGGCTGGATGGGGACACGGGCCGGGAGAGCAGCGGGAGCAGCCCTGGCCTCGCACGGGCCTTCAACGCTGCCAGTGTCGCAGGGTGCTGCTCAAATCTTACCGAGCTGCAGCTCTGTGCCCTCAGCAGTGCCGGCAAGGGTTGAGACGGGAGGGCTGGGATGAAATTTAATCGGGTGGAAAGCGAGGTCATATACTCGGGACAAGACTTGAGGTGTAAGGCGAGCGCTGCTGCCCGGCCGAGGTCAGGAGCTGGCGGGGAGGACGGCGGGGGCTGCAGGGAGGGCACAGCTGAGAGAGGAGCAAATGTGATCCAGACAGAGCCCGGGAGAGCAGCGAAGCAGGCCTTAGAACGAATGTGCGTGTTTGCAGTTATCCCTGCTCGGAGAGACGAGCTTGCCCAGTGATCAGGGATGATGAGCCCGTTTTAGAGGAGCTGAAAGAAGCTGAGATGTCTTGAGAAGCAGGAAGAGAAATGATGATGGGTGAAGATGATATCGGCACACTGGCAGTGTGAAATGAGGAGCTCCTTCGGTTAATGCACAGCAACAAACACCAAGGAATAAACATTAGAGGGAAGTTGTGGTGTTTTTAGCCATTAAAATGGTGCGATCTGGGTTCTCCCTCCCAAGGGAACTAGAAAGGCAGAGGGTAGCAGCTGTTTGGTTGGTTTAGGAAAAGCACAGGCGGTGGTGGTTGTGGCTAAACAGAGGAATGAGGTTGGGATCCTCGGGAGAGCTCCAGGGCTGTGTAGAGGAGGGGGAGCATGTTGGCTGGGATGGACACTGCCATGCCAGTGTCCTCTGGATTCTCTACACGAGCCATGCTCAAGGTTAAACTTCTCTAGGTCCCTGCAAGTGTAGTTTGGGCCCCTTGGTCTGAGGAACAGCTGCTCTGAGGTCTGGTCTCCTTGCACCAGTGAGAACTGGGGAGGGGACTGGCAGTTGTCACATTCTAGGCTGAGCCTAAAATACCAGGTATCAGAGATGAGGTCAGGAACAATGATTTTAAGTCGAAATGTTTTAGATTGTAATTCTGGTAGGTTTGGGCTTATGTAGAACTCTTTGGGAATATGTACAAGAGCCTCCTCTTTGTTCTCTTCACCCAAAGTACTTAAAATGGGGCTTTAATTTCAGCAAGGGCCCTACTGATTTCAGAGTGTGACCAGAGTAGACAGCAGAGATAATAACTACAGTGAGTATTACATAGATGTTACAGCATGGTATATAACCACAGTATGTCACTCATTCATGTTCAGGAACTAAACAAACTCGTCTGGAAAGCACAGGCTGAAAACTTCCCTCTCCCAAGGGCTTCTCTGTCTCGATGCTGTGGTGACCGCCACGTGCCCCAGGAAATCCCCGGAAGTGTTTAGTGTTGTACCTGCTCTGCTCTGCTTAGGTGTTACATGAGGAGCTAATTCCTGCTTGGAGGTAGGCAGGCAGTGACTTCATGGCTGTAACAAGGGCAGGCGGATGGGGCAGTGTCCCCAGATGTCCCCCAGCAATGCCAGGTGGAGGAAATGTGGTCAGTCCTGCCCAGCTGCTCTTACAGGGGTGGTGGAGCTGCAGTGGCTGTGTGTGCTCAGGGCTGACTCAGGCTGGTGCTGGGAATGGGGCTGTGTATGTTCCTACCGAGCACCAAAACATCCTGCCACAGGTGTGCCAGGGACAGGTAACAGTGAGGGAGCTCCTCTGATTCCAGAACCCTTCCTAAGAAGATGGAAGTGCTGAGCTTCTTGTGTTCCCTCAACAGATCTTGCACCTCAAATTCGGTTCTGAAACTCACTTCCTTGTGTTCTGTTCTGCTCTGTCTCAGCTGTAGTTATGAAGGGAGGGAGAACATCTGGATGGTTTGGTTTATGAGCACGTTTTTGAAGGTCACTTCCAAATCAGCTCTTTCTGTGCCTGTTTTCCTTCTGGATGTGATGCCTTGGGTTTCAGCTTTTTTATTTTTCAGAATCTCTGCTGCTTAGTGTGTAACTCTGAAACTTCATATTAGTTGTTGATAAGTTCTCTTCATTGGGTAGTTACACAAAACAATCCCTTTCTAGCTAGAGAATCAAGGACAACCAGTACCCAAAAATTACAAACAACGGCGAGGGAAAGGGGGCAAGCCAGGGGGGCTGAGACTTCATAGCCTGAGGCCGTGGTTGGATAATTGACCCCAATATGAAGATGAACCAAAACTTACAGAAGTGTAAAAACTCATGACCAGGATCCATCTTGGATTTGATTTGGGTGTAGCCCCAGCCAGGCTCTTGCACTGCCTAAGGTGTATCCTTTCAGTAAATACCTATTCTATTCCTTTTGCTCTGTTCCAGGACAGCCTTTCCAAGCAACAGTTCAAACAAAGGTGGCAAACACATCCTGGGAGCACAGCTAAGGTGCTCCTGTAGCTGAGGGGTGTTCAGGCAGGGGCCAGACTAAAGCCTGTCCACAACATCTGTGTGTTTTGGGGGGAGTTAGGGTCCTTGCAGAAGTGTTGCCATTGCCAGTCTTACTCACTAACACAGCCAAAGAAGGGATGAAGGTAATTTTATTATGTAAAAGAATATATTTTTTCTCTTTCAGATGTGAATTTAGCAGATAAATGCATGTGTTTAAAAGATGTTGTTGATCTTCCAGTATGAGGATGAGTGGTTTTGGAAGGAAATACACAGACTTGTTAGTATCTGCTCTGATCCAAGACTTGTTTCCTGCTTGTGGGTAAAGAGAAGTATGAAATTCAGTGTTCTATGTCTGTGGTACATTGTAAAGCCATACATTTGATTTCTTATGATTTTTTTTAATTAGGAGACAATATCCTGGATTGAAAGAAATTCAATTTTTTTGAATAGTGGATTTTGTGGGGTCTGCAGTAGGGCTCTGTACCATGTGACAGTTTTCCTGTACCTTTCCAGGAAGGGCTGGTGACTGCCAGGTGAGCCAGAAAGGCAATAAATAATAGCATTTGCATAATATGGAGAATAAAATAATGACAAAGGCAGCAGAACTGAACATATGTGAGCTTCTAGACAGTTGTGCCAGCTTCTCAGAAGGTGTTCTCTCAGAGTGGGCTGTGCAAAGCTGCTGAGCACAGGGTGGGCAGGAGAGTCAGGAAACAACAAATAGATGCTGATATGCCTGGTGGCTCTTAGCAGCAGTCAGTGGTGTCTTAAAAGGACTTGAATTGTACGCTACTCTTCCCTGATACAAGAACAGTAATGGTTTGTAGTGGGAACTTTAGTAGTTCTGCAAGATGCTGGAGGTTTTTGGTTGGTTTTGCTTCCAGAATCTGATTTTGCAGCTTTTATGCAGGCAAAAGACTCCAGCCTGGAGCCAGTCAACTCTCCTGAAGGTTTCAGGGCAAGGCAAGAACACACAAGTGTGCAAACACAGAGGTCTGTGTACACTTTTTCCTTCAAAAAACACACAATGAGCAACTTCTGCCTTGGGATGTGATGTTCACCTTGCTGTTTTCCTGCTGTTCCCAAACAGCACTGAGTATCTGTCTCACAGCTGGAGAGAAGCAGTGCCACTTTCATGAGCAGTGTCAGATCTTTACATGCTCTGCATAGGACCTGTCTCCTCTGATCAAAGGGAATGCAACTGGGGCAGCTGCCATAGGAAACCACAATCCATTTTCTCACCAGAATGAAGTCTCTGAAGCAGAGGGAGCTCAGATTTTATTTGTGGTGGGAAACCCTCAGGGAGGCTCTTGGCTGCTGTTAAAGTTTTGCTTTGGGCCCATTTGTTCTGAGTTCCCTTGTGGCTGTAGTGTTAATTTTGTATATTTGTGGTGGTGAGAAACAGCTGTTTGAGAGCAGCCCTGTCCTGGTCATCCATCTGGGTGCAGGATGGAGGCAGGAGCAAAGTGCTTCATGCTGCACATCTCCACATGAGGTACTTCAGTGCAGCTGTCTAAGCTGGGCTCTCTTAGCAGGCCTGCCTTTAGGATAATAAAATAAAATAAATAGCCCAAAAAGTGGCAATGTGATTAACATCTTAAGAGTTGTGCAGAGCAGCTTCTGGCAGTGCACGTTTGACTTCGTAGCACTTGGCACAGTGGAACCTGAGATCATCAGAGAATGAAGAGCTGAGCTGGGGCTTTCTGTGCAAATTAAGTAAAATACTTCATTTTTACTGTGATTAGTAAGGTTACTGTGCATTTGTAATAATTCTATTCTTTACCTCCTTTATACATAAGAAAATGGAATATTACCCAGTTCCAGAGGTTTTAGGATAAAGCATTTGTGCTGATATGGGGGTTTCACTGCCCCAAACTGTCTCCTGTGTATATTCCTGAACCTTCTTTGGATACTCAGTCTCTGCATTTAGAAGGAAAATCTTCCCTGCCTTGCCCCAACAGCCTGGCTCCCTGTTAACAGTTTTGGAAGATGTTTTTGGAAGAAGTATTCTGCTTTAAACTTACACATTTACTGTTCCATCCTGCATTGTCTTACAATCCTGAATTCCATCCATCACACCTTACTGTGATGCATGCACATCAGCCCATGCTGGAGCTGTATTTTATCTTTATTTGCTCCTTGCATTCTGTGGTTGCAGAAAAACTGAATTTTACTCACAGTTTGAACCATGAGAGCCTGTTTTGCTTTGGGGCAGTTTCCTTGAGCTTGTAATTCTGGAGTAAGTGTCAAGGTTGAATCTACATATGAAGGGCTTGTGGTTTTCCCAGCCATTCCCAGAGCTGGGAAGAGGTGAGCAGTTACACCTGAGCACAGGTGATCTCCCACAGTCTGGGGACAGCAGGCTTTGTCTTGATCCACTCCCCACAGGCAGCAGCTCTGAGGGGCTTCCCACTTCCTCCTTTGCAACTTTGATCTGACAGTACCTCACAGGGTACTTTTTATGAGTTACACTGGGTAATTTTATGAATTACAGGGTAATTGATAAAATGAATTAAAAGGTGTTTTTCCAGATATGTTTCCAAGCTTAGCTGTTTGATTGAAAAGATAGATACCACTCCCTTCCCTGATTTGTGAGACATCAGCAAGGAATTGTATGAAAAACAGGCCCCTGGTTGCTCAGAAATCTCTTTCCCCCAGAGCCCCACAGCTGGAGAGCAGGTGTAATCTCTCAAATGATGGGTGAGTGAACAAGATTACCATCCTGGGGAGAATTATTGTCCAATTGATTTCATTTAGGTCACAGAACAGATTGTCATGTGGGATGACTTGCTGGGGGCCAGACAGCAATGTTGAGGCTGGATGTGAGATGGGAGCACTTGGCTTTGGCTCATCTGTTCACAGAGTTGTGGAAGCTGATCCAAGTCATGATTTACCTCGTTCCCTTCCACTGTGGGGAAGGGAAATGGCTCCTCACCCTCTGCTAATAGCATCCCTGAGATGGACTGGTTTTCCAAAGGGAAAGCACTTGCCCAGCCTGTAAATCTTTGGGGTATTTGGATGCTAATGCTGCAGAGGAACAAAAATCAGGGCACAGACTGGGAGTGGTTTGTGGTCTGGCCCAGGGGGTGTTGTAGCCAGGGCCTGCTGCCTGGAAGCACCAGCAACTTTTCCTGGTACAACAATTTGCTTCCCACGAGCAGAGGGAGGGTCAGCTGCATTTTATGGCAGTACCATTTGTTTGCAGAGCTTTTGAAAATAAAGATTGACTAATATGTTCTGGATTGACTTGTTCATATCTCCAAGACCCAGAACAGCTGCTGTCCCGTGTTTTTTCTCCTTCCCTCTTGGATTGGTTTGTTGTGGGTTGTTTCTTTTTTTTTCCAAATGGCCATGACTCAGCCCTTCCCTGCTGCTCTCTGAGTTTCCTGGTTTCTGAATAGGCTATTCTTGGGACAGCAATTCCTGACACATAGGAACAAGGGGAGTGTTGTGTTGTTTTCTTCTCAATTTCTTCAGTGGCCTGCGTAAATGCTTCACTTCCCTCTGGTTTTTGCCTTTTTCCCACATAACTGAATTGTCCTAAATTGTTGGATGTCCTCTGGGGTGCGTTTTTGCCCTTGAATCCAAGGAGCCCTCTCAGACATGATCCAGGCTTGCACAGCAGCAGCTTTTCTTTACCAGCAGGATGGTGGTGACAACCCTGAGCATGGAGGGTTAGACTGCCACAGCTCTGGCTATTGGAAGGCTTAAATCTGCCTTGCTGTAGCTCCTCTGGCTCCAAGGAGCTGTGCTTGGCTCTCCAGTAGTCTCCTGGGCATGGGGTAGATCCAGGTGAGAACCAGCATGTGGTGCCATGTCCATGGAGGATACTGTCACAAGAAGAGGGAAAACACCACCTAGAATTTAGAAACAATGGAAAAAAAACCTTTCTGCTGGCTTATTTACTGTCCCCCTGCAGATGGCAGAGGCTGGGAAGCTGAAGGATGCTCTCTCTGGAGCACTTCATGGTGCAGTTACCCAGCCTTTGATTTGTTCTGAAGTTTATTCCTCTGTAGTGTGGGCTGGGGAAAGTCACCTGCTGTGGCAGAGAGCATGTGCAGGCCAGGTGTGCTGGCTGCTACTCTCGGAAGTGAATGTCTAATATTAAAAAACCTTTGCTGGGTTTTAGTTTTATTAAGAGCCCAGCTCTTTCTGTCAAGACACAGTTGTATGTGAGGGGGAAATAGCCTAAACTGTTGTATATTTTGCCTTGAAAATACAGTTGGCTTTTTAAAAATCCAGAGGGACTCTGTTTTCTCAAAGCCTGTAGTTACCAAGAGAAATTTCTCAGACTAGAGGGCTCAAAACACAGGGGCAGTGTTCTTCCTTAGCATCCCTCCACGTTTTTGGATATGCTGTATTGTTGTTAAGCCAACCAAGAGAAAAGCTGCTCTGTGTGAGGAGGCTTTGAGAACATTCACTGCCAGATTAAATTAGCCTTTCTGAGAATAAATTAGTCGTTGTGATGCAGGCAGCCCCACTCTCTCCAGCTGTAAAATCTGCGCGTGCTGGTACCCGCAGCAGATAAATGATGTGTTCAGGGCTGTGCTGTTAACAGGAGATTAGATTTCTGGCTGGGGATGAATGAAAAGCAGCCTGTTAGATTTTATTGATTATTTCTCCAAATGAAAAGCAGGGCACCCTTTTAAAGGAGGGAAAGGAGCCCATGGGATTCAGTGCAGCTCCATTCTGGGAGGAAATCATGGCCTAGAGCCAAAGCTGTACCCCTGCTGCAGTGACTCCAGCCTGGGATAATTTTGAGGTGCTCAGGGATCTCGATCACCCAGCTCATGGCAGAAGGGAGCTGAATCCCTTGCAGGGGAGGATAAAGCCTGGAATCTGGAGTAGAGGAGTGCAGTGGGGATGGGATTTTGGCTGCTGCCCACTCTTCTGGGCTTGTGTTTTTAGCTGAGCACTGGATAAAAAGCTGCTCCTGCTGTGTGCGTGCTGCCCTTTTCTTAGAGGCATCTTTGATTTGTCTCCTAATTAACTTAATGCCTTTATTGTGCCATATCAGGAAGTGCTCACACGAGGCTGGGCCTGTGCTGAAGCCTCAGCTTGTCCTTCCCACCTGCGCCACTGGGACTGCTCAGCTCCTCCAAAACCTTCACGAGGTCTTAGAGCAAGCAGGGACTAGAGACCCTTTCCAGTGGTGTCAAATGTCAGCCCTTTCCCTGGGCTTGTTGCAGGTCTTCCACAGAGATGTCATCTGGAGCATATTTGTGGTTTGGGAATGGAAGTTTCCCCCAGAGTTCATGGCCACAGAGGGTGTGAATTTAGCCTTTCAGACTCTCCTTGCCGTGATTCAGGATGGTTTAGCATGGTGGCAGCTCAGTTTGGAGCTGCCTGCTGGGCTGTTCTGATGTGAGAGAAAACAGTTCCCAGCCGGTTTAGTGTCCTAACTGTGACAGCTGCTCCTCTTCCTCAGGCTCAGGAGAGGATTTGAGCAGCTAAGCTATTTACCTGCCCTGAGGACATCCTGCTGTTATGGGCTTGAATCTTCCCTGTCCCATCCTCTGCTGTGGGAACTGTGACCTTGGGACTGCTACAAACCCTCTGACCAGAGATGCTTTTCTTGGAGCAGCAAAGCAGTGAGGTGTTGCTCTGACAGAGAAAGGGTTTGGAAAAGCCCAGAGCAGGGACCTGGGGAGGAGTGTTCTGTGTGTTAGGGCTGCTTGGAGTCCAGCTCTGCCCTAGATTTTCAGAAGGAGCTTTGGGGAAGGGGTTAGGAAGGAGTTGGCAGGAACTGGTGCTGCAAATGGAAATCATAGTCATACCTGGCCTGAAAATGACCTCAGTGGACCTGGAAGTCAATGTGGACTAGCCAAGTCTGGTGGGAACTGAAGGAAGAATTGGAGGTGGCAGGAGCTCTGTGTAACTTGGGGGTGCCCAGCATTGGGCACACTTAGTGGCTGTTGGGTAATCCATGGGTTTCCCCTCTGGGACATCATCATCCATCTTTGAGCAGCCCAAATGAGTTGGGCTTGGGAGCAGTGCCAGGTACCCTTCTCCTGTCCAAATGCCATGGACAATCCAGCCCCATGCTGGTGGCCCTGGGCAACTCCAAGAGAACTCCCAGTCTGGAACTGGGAGGTTCTGTGGGAGCCAGAAAGTGAGTGTGGTAACACAAATGGCCTCAGCATGGAAAAGTTCCCCCAGTGCACGTCTTGGGATGTGTGTGGGTCCTCCTTGTTGGCAATGGGACTCAGGAGAGATCTCACACCACACACACACGATCCTGCTGGACCCCAAACCACACTCCTTTGCAAAGAGTGAGCCTTGGCCTTACATAAAATCGAGTGACACAGAGCGCTTGGCACTAGTCCTCAAAAAAAGTTCAAGGTGACATTGTACCTGATAAATCTGAATGTCAGCAGCTTCTCTGGCGCCGAGGCAGGGGGATCTGTGAGCATGGGAAATGCTAATGTTGGAGACTGGAGCCAGTCCTACAGCAAGCTGGTGCTCTCCTTGGGTAAGGAAACATCGGTGCCGTGGCATCTGTTTTGTACAGCACTTGAAAATGGATCTGGAATCACCAGCAATGTATTCAAAATTATTTCATTGTGTTGCAAAATCTGCAAGGGAATTCTGAATACACTCTTGGGCTCTGATTAATTCTGAAACTGAAATGCAAAAGTGCTGATCGTCTCTAATTTCCTCCTCCATTGGAGCTCACTGTGTCATTTCATGGACGTCACACGTGTACTCAGTTTGATTCAGCAATGATGTAGCTGTTTATTTGACTTTCTCTCAAAAAATTCTATAGAAGGAGGGAGAAATTAAGGAGAGAGTGCTTAAAGAAATAAAATATTTTAAATTTGGTGTTGGAAATGGAATCTATAACACCCTGGGTTTTGCTGTGAGACATAGTGGATACTCACTGTATATTCACCTTCTCTGTGCTGGTGAGAAGGAGGCAAATAGGAGGCAGCAGATGCTGACAACAGGAGATTTTTTTGTGTAGGTAACTGAAGAGCAGTACTTGGTGACTGGGAATGACCTGGGGTGCTCCATGGAGAACCTCCAGGCTGCCCAGTCTCCAAAACCATGAGTGCCAGGAGTGGGAGGGACTGACAGTTCTGCCTTTGATCCCTTCCTAACTCATCCTTAAGCCTCTGTCCTGGACTGCCATCAGAGGTGAGCTCAGATCTGTGACTGTGCTTAAGAGTGTGGAGCTTCTCCCGACCTCCTGAGGCTTCTGCTTGCTGTTAATCTTCTTGAGCTGAGGTATTTTTGTTTGCTTGTTTAAATGAACAGCTATTCTTGTGGCGTAGTTGTGTTTGAAGCTACATTACAACACAGTGTTGGAGTAGATGCTGGGTTTAGTTGCTTGAGATTCTGGCAGGTTGTATTATCACCATTATTAACAGATCTCAAAGGGATGATGTAATGCAGGATGTATCCTCTCAGGGGGAAAATTAAGTAGATACAGAGGGCTGGAGGCAACAGCTGCTGCTATCACTGGATGCTTTCCCATGGATGTTATCAAGTGTTAGCTTGGATTCTTTGTGAACTGCAGTGAAAGTCTCATGGAAAAGCTCTCTGCTTCCCCAGGGATTTGGCTTGCAGCACCCTCCTTTTCTCATCTTTCTGGAACACATTGGTAGGATGCAGAAGAGCTCAGCTTTATCTTTAATGTTATTTTAATCACATCCATGAGCACACCTGGTGTTTTGCAGCCTGTCTTCTCCTGTGCAGCCAGGATACCTGCTGGAAGGATCTCAACAGTGAGCACTCCTGAGTGGGAGGGTGGGTTTTCCAGGGCCAGTGGCAGGCTCTGGGGCAATGGCTGTAATGTGCTCCGTGCTTGTTCTGTGTTCAGAAGACTGGCTTTTGGGGGCCAAATTCAGCTGCCCTGGTGGTGCAGAGTGCTCTGTGTACATCTCAACTTTCCCCAGTGTCCTGACACGTGCAAGGGCTGGGGTCCATTTTCAAAGTGTGGGGTTATCACCTCTCCTCCCTTGCAGCCCCTCGTGGCTCCTGGATGTCATCATGAGCTTTCCCAGCACGTGATGCTTCCCACAGCCATGTGCCAACAGCAGAGAGAACGAGCTACCCCAGTTTGTTCTTTTCATTTTGGCTGTTTTTTCTTTAAATATTCAGGTTAAGCAGGTGCTGGCAGGGCTGTTTCTGCAGCCCCAGTGTGAAGAGCCAAGAGCACTTGGTCAGCCCATCCGGAGGTGAATAGCACTGGAGAGAATCCCAGAGGCAGCAGCAGGTCCTGCAGGCGCTCCTCCCGCACGTAACCCTTTGTGGGTGGTGCAGATAAAGCCTCCTTGTAAAGCAGGGATAAAGCAGGGAGGATTTTGTGTCTGCTTTTCCTGATACCCATGCGGAGGAGCTGCTGGAAGTGGTAATTTGAATCTCTAGTCAAGGACAGCTGAGCCGGGGCTGCACCGTGGAGATTATCTGATTGTGCTTTGGATTTAATGCCCTGAGAAATCTTGCTTTGGACACAGCACCTGGCTGCCAGTGAGGATCCTGCTCTGAGGTGATTTATCTCCTGGGTGATGGTGGCACACAGAAGGTCAAACGATATGTCCAAGGTCCCCAGGTAAACAACTGCAATGGGGAAGCTCCTCCAGCGATTTACATACTGGAGAGCAGAGCAGGGAGCTTTGGCTGTCTGGCATACCTGCTTTGAATGATGAAAAACCTTCTTCTCCAGCATTCCTTTGTTTTAAAGGAGAGCTGCTGGCCTGCCTTGCCAGCTGAGCTTTCTGTGCCTGCACTGAAAGAACAGCCTTCCTCCTGGAAGAAGCAGTTTTCTGCAGTTGAAATCTTAGTGCAGAAGTGTGGAAGAAATCTGCTGTTCTGAGAGCAGCCTGGCTGTTCCTGAACATTGAGTTTGTGCTCCCTGGCAGTGACTTGGACTTGTGAAAACACAGCTGAGTTGCTCAGAAAAAGAACAGACCTTTCCTTCAGTCCTTCACTTGGGTTTCCGTTTGCATCGGTGCCTTGCAGAGCATTGCAGGCATGCGCCCTCTTGCTGCCTCGTCCAAGACCAGGATGAGGAGTTGAGGAGGTGCTGCCAAGGTTAACAGGCAGTAAAGGAGCAGGTACATGGTCAAGGAGTGCCAGGATATCTTTCTCTCTGAAGGAGGCTGAAGCACTCTGCGCTGTTTATTCCTCCCCTCCTGGTTCCGGGGAGGTGGTGTGCAGTCTGGGGGCAGCAAATGCGCATGGGAAGAGGCAAGGCTGAGGGGGAGCTTTGGCTCGTTTGCAGGGAAAACATCTTTCTGTTGTTCTGCATGAAACCCAGGCAGAAATAACCACTGATACTGCTTGTTCAGCAGAGATTTATGCTGTCTTTCCTTCAGAGGTAAGAGCTGTCTGGTGGGATTGCGCGTGGTGGGAGCTGGGCCACATCCCTGCAAACTGTGTGGGAGTGGGCACAGCATGGAGAGGGCAAAGCCTTGTGAGCTCTGGGCAGAGGGCAAAGCCTTGTGAGCTCTGGGCAGAGGGAAGAGCCCTGGGAGCTGCAGGCACAGGTGTAACACAGGGAATGTGCAGCTCCAGGCTGGGTTTGGAGCTGCCTTTCAGAAATGCCATTGTCGAGGAGGGGGATTGGGGTTGGGATTGGGATTGGCACAGGCACAGTCAGGGTATGGCTCTGTCCCCCTCAGCACACCCTGCTTGGTTCTTCTTCCTTGCTGCCCCTCAAGCTCCTTTTGAAGAGTAACAGACTTTGGCTCAAATGACATTTTGCCAACATCTGATTGGCCTTTTGTGCCCATACCCTTCCTAGTCTCAGGATTTCCCAGTTTCTGGAGCTCTAGCCTGTGACACACAGGTTATCTTTCCTGGGGCCAGGAAACCTGGGATGGTGTTGGCCATGATGCTGCTCCTATTTCTAAACGAAGGGTTCTGGGCTCAGTGAAGGCCCAGCATCTTCAGGGCTCTTGGCTTTTAAAGTTGTATTTCCAAAAGCCTGGAAGCTGGAATCTGCATCTCTTTGATGTGCAGTGAAGCTGAAAGTGCTTGTATATTTTCTCTTATTTATTCATTGAATTTTAGTGTGGTTTTTTCTTTTTTCAAATATCGGGAAGTTATTTTTATGGAGGAAGAGCTCCAAAACTGTGCAGCAGCAGCTTTTGAAGTGCCAACGTCACTGAACGTGGTTGAGTATGAACAAATGCTGCTTCCTGTCCCAGTGGCTGGAGCCACTGCTCCCATGGAGAAAACAAAGCTGAATTGCTGTGAATCTCAGCTACAAGTGCAGCAGGAACAAGGACAGCACAGGCTGTTTGTGTTTCAGTGGCTCTCAGTGGTGCTCCGAGGCTGACTCAGCTGCTGGGGCCAGCGCTGCACCATCAGGGCTCACACGTGAGTTGGACCTGCCAGCATCTGCTCTGCCCTTGCCAGGTTTGTCTCACCCATGGAGATTTCATCTGGGAGGAAGCAGCTTGGAGCTGCGCTTTGTGGCATTATCTATTTTATGGTGTTAGGACCTGTTCTGGTGGCACAATATTCCCAGGTCCCACTGCTCACCAGTTGATTTTGGTGAGTGGTGCCCACTTTATCTGTTTGGAAAGCAGGTGAGATGTGCAGGCCTTTTCTCTTGCCATGTTTGAATCCCAAACTGTTTCTGCAGTGATACAACAGAGGGAAATACAGCCAGCACAGGACACTGGACCCTGACACGTCAGCTCCTCTCATCACTGCTGGAAGTTGCTATGTATCAGTTTGGAACATATCAGTAATGAAACTAGGGGCTTTGGGGTATTGAACAAGGCCCTGTGGACAAGGGCCTGGAATGACAGGACAAGGGGGTATGGCTTCACCCTGACAGAGGGCAGGGTTAGATTGGAAATTGGGAAGAAATTCTTCCCTGTGAAGGTGGTGAGGCCCTGGCACAGAGTGCCCAGAGCAGCTGTGGCTGCCCCTCGATCCCTGGAAGTGTCCAAGACCAGGTTATACAGGGCTTGGAGCAATCTGGGCTACTGGAAGGTGTCCCTGCCCATGGCAGAGTGTTGTAATGAGATGGCCTTTAAGGTCCCTTCAAACCAAACCATTCTGGGATTCTACAATCCCTCATTAAGTGGGCGAGGAGCTGCTGAGCACAGGAAGGAGGTGGATTAGAAAGGTTGTGTTTCCACAGACAGGGCTGTGTGCTGCCCCACGGCACTTTGGCTGTGCTCGTTGTGTGAGAAGCCTCAGACCTCTTGGGGCTGAGAGTTACACCTCTGATATGAACAGGGCACCTAGAAATCTGTTGCCATCTTCTGACCCAAAAGCTGCCTGGAATGAGATCAGGGAACACAGAGCCAGGAGAGGACACATGGACACCATAGCCAGAGTGGGCCAAGCCCTTTCTGCCTGGAGGCTGAGAGGAGCTGTGCTGTCCTGGCTGTGTCTGCCACTGCTGTGCCCCAGCACAGGCAGGTTAACGGGAATCTTTGCTTTTTCATTTTCTTTAGCAAATATCAATTCCCTGGGGACATGGGGGTCCTTTGCCCATTTTCTGTGTTTAACTCAAGCAGTGCTTGTGACGATTCTGATTCCGTAGAGGATTTATCCTCTGTAGTTAGTTTGCTGAGGAAACCGGTAAAAGCTGCTCTTCCAGTTGAGCTAATCTGCATTTGTAGCTGGAAATAGCATCTCCTCTCTCCATCCTTCTGTGATAACCAGCTCCTTTTGAGTCTTAGGATCTTGCAGTGTGTCCTTGCTCCGAAGGACCTGCACAAGATGTTGGTGATTCCATCAGATCTTGAACTTAAACCTGGTAATTTTGGAATACTGCAGGGCTGTCATTGCCAGGGTGGTGAGGGATGCTCTGGGGTAGTTCCTGCCCAGTGCCAAGGGGAAGCTGGGTGCCCTCTGCTTTCCCACGGAGCTCTCTGTCAGAAATGGGCCGGGTTTTGTGCTGCTCACATTAAGATGAAAGAAAGCACAGGAGAGAAACAGCTTCTAAGAGGCTTAAAAGCAACAGGCTTTCTTTTCCTCCTGGGAAGGGCACACAGCCAACATCTTGCTCTTTACAGATCTCTCTTAATAAGCAGAATATTGCATTAGAAGCAGTTGAGTCTGCCAAGTAGGAGCAGAGGGGCCCTGCACCCACAGCGCGTGTGGCTCTGGGCTGTCACCCTCAGGCTGCCATCCCCTGGCCAGGGTGGCAGCATTAATGGCTGGCTCACCCTGGAGCTCTTGCTTCATCTGATGGGTATTGCTGGAGTGGCTGGTGGAGGAATCATTCTCTCCTGTGTTTCCTTGCCAGCTGCTTTGATGGGGGGAGTGTTGAAAGATTATTATGGGAAAGCAGCATCTGAGTGGGAATGGGAGGAGATCTATTATGTTAGAAAAGCTGTGGGGGTAGTTGGCCTGTGAGGGCAAGGAAGGCTCCCTGGTGTCCCCAGGTGAGGACTCTGGGCTCCTCTGGTTGGACTGGGCTCATCCAGAACCCCTGCAGGCATGGGGACGGGAAGGTGTGAGACTCCTGGATGTTTAGGATTGGCTACTTTGAGAAGAATAAATCCTCCTTGCCTTCACATCTCCACTGAACTAAAAGGAGCACGGCCCACTTTGTAGCTTTGTAGGTCACTGAAGGAGAAGGCAGGCTCTGCAGTATGCCTGGAAATGCTCTGTGCCATGGCAACTCTGCTTCCCTGGGCTTTTAAGGGAGAAACTGGAGTGAGAAGCAGGAGGAAGATGACCCCCAACTGCCCTGGTGTTACTCTTTGAAGCTGTGTGGCTGCAACACCACTTCAGACCTGGGGGGAGAAATTCTAATCAATTTGGAAAATGAAATTGGGGGAGACTCTGTACCTGTCAGGAATCTGCTCAGCTCCTGGGGGATCAGTGTGCTCCTCCAGGAACTGATTCAATTTCCTGCTACCTTACAGGAGGCTGCTCAGTGGCAGGGAGTGTGAACTGGGAAAAAAGGAATACAGTAAAAGCAAAGCCATGCAGGTGAGGGAGGGATGAGTCCTCCTGCCTTGCTTGCCAAGCCTGGCTCTGCTTGACCTGGCAGCTGCAGGTGGAGGTGGCTGAGCCCCACTGGCCCCTCTGTGGGCACAGCTGCAATGCAGAGCTGGGGCAGCACTGGCTGCCTGGCCTGGTGCCTGTGCAGGCTGTGCCATGCTGGGGAGGTTGGTGTGCTCTGGGCTGGCTGCCCAGCACTTGGCACTGGTGCCAGCAAACAGGACAAGCAGGGTCACATTTGCTCCTGGCCTGTTGGGGTAGAGGATGGAGCTCCCAGCAGTGCTCCCTGGGCTCTGACAGCAATGTCACCCTGTCCCATGCCTGATGGCAGCTATCCCAAGCACTGAGTGAGCAGCCTCTCACTTGTATTTCCCAATTTAGTCACATCCTACCAGCTATAACTGAGCTAGTGGAAATGGGGAAATTTGGTGTCTTGATGGCATTGCACTCCTTGGATCTCAGAGCCTGTCAGGGGGGCTTTGCCACGTGCCAAGGACACAGAGCCTCAGGCTGCCATTGAGGGTGCACGTGGGCTCCTGCCCAGGGGACAGAAGGGGTTTGGTTTGGCAGCCAGGACAGTGCTGCAGCTGTGACTCCTCTCCATCTCTTCAATTCCCTTGCTGTCTCCTTTTACGCAGATCCAGTGGAAGAAGCTGCCTTCCAAACTACGCTGCTCACAGGAGCTGCTTCTCTCAGCTGTCAAGGCCTCTGAGCTGTTGCTGAGGGGAAGAGGACAGGTAAATTCTACCCTATGTAAAATAACATCGCCACCTGTTAAATATGGTCTTACCTTAACTCATTGGATTTATTTAGAGATTTATTTAGAAAGGCTCTGTGGGTTTGGATGTTCTGTCCTGGAGTTTGCACTTCAGGCTCAGGATGGGGGTCCTGCCATCCCTCAGGGCACAGCACTGAGGGTGGAAGTGGGGGGCTATGGGCAGCTCTTCCCCACCCTTGGTACTCCAACGATTGGCACAGCATGTTCCAGCCCAGCATGGCCCTGGAGTGTGGCTGAGTCATGCAGTCCAGAGCTGCCCTGATGAGCTGCTGTGCACCAGGTGGGCTTTACAGGGAAGCCCCATGGAGCTGCCAGGGAGATTTTACACCTTGTGGTTGCTTCCTGGTCAGAGCCTGTCCAGCTTTGGGGCCATATCCCTGGTTCTGTCTGGGGGGAAGCTGAGGCTGGTGCAGTGGTGGCACCAGCCCTGGCCTCCTCTGTTACCTGTCACCTCTGTCCCCAAGCCCCTGCCAGCTCCATGTGCCTGTGGCCCCAAAGGCTGGTGTCACCTAAGGGCTTCTGTCCCTGCAGGGCTGCCTGGAGCAATGTCCAACGACCCCCCCCCTCCCTACCCGGGGGGCCCCTCGGCTCCGCTGATAGAAGAGAAGCACGGCCCACCCTCTGCACCAGGTACTGGGGGTGTCCCACTGCTCAGGAGTGACATTGCCACACAGACAGGACCCAAGGGACTGCCCTGGCTGTGGCCTCTCCTCTCAGCACACTGGGAAGGGTTGTGCAGTGCCTGGTTCCATCTGTGCCCATGTCACCCTTGGGGGGAGGCAGGAGGGGTCCTGGAGCCAATGACAAGAGCAGGAAGCACTCCCAGCTCAAAGCCAGGCACTTCTCCCTGCTGTGGGCTGAATTTGGGTTTCTTGTGGCCCAGAGAATGAAGCTTAAGGGAGTGCCCTCCACCTCTTACCACTTCTTGTCTCCCTTCCCTGGTGGGGTTGACACCCTGACCACACAGCCACGACACCATCTTCCCCTCAGTTCTACTGCATCCTTGGCTGCTGACTGTTTCCTTTCAGAGGGTGTCACCCCAGTGGTGGGACAGCCCCAGGGGGTTCCCATTCCCCCTCCTGAGTTCGGACCTCCCCCATATGAGCCACCCTCACAGCCGGGGTTTGTGCCCCCCCACATGCCCACTGATGGCTCTGGGCCCTATGTGCCACCAGGTGAGTCCTGCAGGGGGCTGGGGGACGCAGTGGGGGGTGGGGAGCAGCAGCAGCATGTGTTTCCTGGTGCCCTGGAGGGTGGGGAGACACACGAGGGGGTTGGGGCTGCCATTTGGAGCTTGAAGCAAGGTTCCTTGGGATGGGGGGCACAGTGCCTGTAGCAGGGCTGGCCCCAAGTCTGTATTCCAGGGGTGGTGTTGCAGCAGGGTGGGGCTCTCCTCAATAAGGATCTGGCCCCTCCTGCCATGTGTGAAGGTGCTCACTTGTGTTTCTCATTCACAGCAGGCTATTACCCACCCCCAGGCCCTCACCCTCCCATGGGCTACTACCCTGCCCCCGGCCCCTACCCCTCTCCTGGGGGCCACACGGCCACAGTGCTCGTCCCGCCTGGAGCCGCCACCACAGTCACAGTGCTGCAGGGAGAGATCTTCCAGGGTGCCCCCGTGCAGACCGTGTGTCCCCACTGCCAGCAAGCCATCACCACCAAGATCTCCTACGAGATTGGGCTCATGAGCTTCCTTCTTGGCTTCTTCTGCTGCTTCGTGGGGTAGGTGCTGCAGGCAGGGCTGGGGCCTCCTGTTGGATGCTCAGCCTGGTCCTGGGTGGCCCCAGTGCTGGTGGTCATGGCTGAGCCGTTGGGCATGGTGGGGACCTTAGCACAGAGGTGGCACTGGAGCAGCAGAGGCTCCTGGGGTGACAGCTCCTACTCACATCTCTTGCCCATGGCCCAGAGTGACGCCCGTGGCCAGGGACTGCCCAGCTCAGCACTTCTGCCTCTCCCTGTGCTCCAGGTGTGATCTCTGCTGCTGCCTGATCCCCTGCCTGTTCGATGACTTCAAGGACGTGACACACACCTGTCCCAACTGCAAGGCCTACATCTACACGTACAAGCGCATGTGCTAACAGCACCCGGGAGCCCCCGCGCACCACCGGGCCTGTCCCGCCGCGTCCGTCTCCGCCTGCATCACTCCTCGCTTCCCTGCCGGTGTGTGTGTGTGTGTGATCCCCGGCTCCCTCCCTGCAGAGCTGCCACCACCTGCCCCCAGCTCTGCTCCTCACTGCAATAGTTGGATTGGTGACACTGGTGCACAGGGGAGTGGGCCCAGGCCCCAGACGCGATGTGGGGGGCAGCACTCTGCACCCCGTTATGCTCCAGGGTGTGAGCGAGGCCCCTCGCACCTGGAGCAACCCTGGGAAAAGCAGCAGCTGCTGGAGGTGCCCACCGCAGTCCCACAGTGCAGTGGGTGCCTGGCTGCAGGGAGATGCTGAGACAGGAGCCCAGGAGGGGACCCAAGCAGGCCATGGTGCCCTCAGGGGATGCAGCACAGCCTTTGCGGCACTTTGAGGAAGGGGTTCAGTGGCAAGGAGACAGGACAGTGCCACAGACCAGGTGTCCGTGTGGTTCGCAGCCCCCTCCAGCCCGGTGGCAAAGCCCCTTCCCGAGGGGAGGTAGAGCTGCCTCTGAGCACGGAGAGGAGCCCGGCAGCAGCACTGCACCCTTATCAGCACCTCCGTCCTGCCCGGTGGCCGCTCCAGCTGCATGCGCCTCCTCCCAGCCCCTCCCCGGGGGCAGGGACAGCCCCGAGCAGCCCCCGTCCCCCCGGCAACCTGAGAGCCAAAACCGCACCCGGCATGTCCTGGCTGCCCGGCACGTAGAGTAGAGGAGTTTGTTACCAGGCCCAGCAGGGTCTGTAGGGTCCTCCTTGCATGTGCTGTAGGGGGTATTTTTATCTCACTCCTGTGGGGCCGAAGGAAGGGGCGAGCAGGCACCGACAGGAGCTGCCAGCAGTACTCCCACAGCAGGGGCAGGAGGACCTGGGAGCCAAGTTCAGCCTCTCGGGGCTGCTCCTCGCTCCCCTGGCCCTGCAGCTCCCAGAGTGAAGTGGAGGGGGTCTCTCAGTACACAGGTCTGCAAACACAGCCTGGTCTGTACAGGCAGCTGCTGTTTGCTCAGGGGTGGAACTGTGGCACTGTGGTGTTTTCATGTAAATAAATAACAGACCCTGAACTCTTGTGCATGTTTTCTTCTCTCTTGCTCAAAATTCACAGCAGAGGATGAAGGCAGGGTGGGGTGGGGGTACAGCAGTACAAAGCACAGGAGAAAGAGCAGCAGCTTCCCTATCTTACCAGGAAGCCCCTGAACACAGGAAAGCACCAAGCCCTGCCAGCACCTGGCTGTGTCCTCTGAGCAGGGCAATGAGCCTCCCACCCATGGAAACCCCAAGGGAAATAACAGGGCCAGTGGGTGCTAGGGCAGGAGTTTCTCAGGGACTGGATGAGTCAGATACAAGTAAAACACTGTGGGACTGCACTCCCTTTCTCCCCCTTGACTCCCTCCCCAGCCTCCCCCTTTTTACAATGACGTGCTTTTCCCCACAGCATTACAACTTTTTATTCCAGTCAAGGCTTCAGGAAAAATAACCGACAACCAACCCTCAACCCTGAAGCTGCACAATACTCATTTGTCACCTCCATACCCCACCATGGTCCTGCCCCATCCCCAACAGGAGTCAGACTTGGTTCCTTGGACACAGCTCAAAGGAATGTCCTGTTTGGTGCAAAGAGCCCCATGGCACAGCCTCAGCTTCTCAGGGTAGGAAAGCAAGTGCTTGTTGTTTGGAAGGCTGATGACATTCTGTGGATGCAACCTAAGGCAGGAAACCCCCTCCAGACACTGCTTCAGGGATGGAGATGAAGAGCCAAGCATGTGAAGCCTTTGCCAGGACAGGACAGGACATCTCTAGCCTTAAAAGCTGCCCCAGCCTGGGCAGGGCAGTGCTGCAGTGGAGTCCTCACCCCCTGGCACCGACCAGTCCTGTGCACTAGTCAGCTAAAGACGTAGTGTTACAGCAGTGTGCAAGGAGGCTTGGACAACCCCACAGGATTCCTGTTTATTTCCTTACTCCCACTCTGCAGCCAACTCACCACCAGCAAGGGAAAGGTCGGAAAACGGGCAGGGCACATCTCTCCCCTTGCCACCAAGCAGAGCCACACTGCAGCCATCACAGGATGTACCAGGCTGCAGCTCCTGCTGCCACGGCCATGCAGGCTGCCAGCACCAGCTGCACCAGGGGCTGCCTGGCCAGGCCTAGAGCAGCGTGGAAGGGACAGCCGGGGCTTGCCGTGCCTGCAGGACACAGAAAGCACTGTTAGCACTGCCAGTCCTGTGCCACATCCCATGGCAGCCCTCTCCTTGCCATCACCTACCCAGTTTGTCTGCATAGTACGGGCATTTGCGGATGTCTCCTTTTCCATCGTGGACTGGGACGCCTCCATCTTGGGCTTCTTCTGCCAGTGACCTGCCAATCTTGTCCAGCTCATCAAACACCTGCAAGTGGTCACAGTGAGCAGGTGAAGCAGGCAGAGCCAGGCAGCTCTCAGCCAGACCCCTGGAATCATCTGGGGAACAAACAAGCACCACTCCTACTTCCCTGTCCCCAGGCGCCTTCCAGGGCATCCAGTGCAGACTGTGGTGACACCTGGCACACACTGCAGCTCCAGGAAGGCACAGCCCACCCCACGAGCATTCAGACAGAGCCAGCAGCAAGGCAGCACCACCCTGCTGCTCACTTCCCAGTCTGCTGTAGGCAGGAGTGTGGGGCAGACCCTTGGAGGCCCCTCTCACTGCCATGGGATCCCATAAGGATCCTGACAAAGGAGCCAACCACACCTCACCATGTTTCTGGCTAGTTTAAATCGCACTGAACTGCTACAAGCACAAGATTAAAACATCCACCCAGTAGCTAAACCTCTGTTCATCCCATAGGGCAAATGGCAGCTCACTCAGGTTTGATGAGAGGCAAATGCTATGGGAGGAACAAGAGGCTCAGACATTTCTGACCATAGGGCAACAAGTCAGATTTGAGACAGGAGATGAACTGTCACCAGGGGGTGCAGCACACTCAACTGTTTGAGGCTGTCTTGGCACAAGTGCTCTGCCCCCCTCATGGCTTCACAGCCATGCAGCTTATGGGAATCTTGAAGTCATATTAATTCTGCCTTAATCAAAGGACTTGGCTATGGTGCTGGAGCATGGGAGGAATTCCTGCCTGGCACCAGCGCCAGAAGCTAGTGAAAGAGCTAGTTCAACTAGAATCTCTCAAGGAGGGGCTGTGGTAGTCTCAGCCCCAGACCACAGCATGGGTGAGTGGTGTGACTGAAAACCTGGGCCAGACCTAAAACATGCAGCACCAACACATGGAGAAGATCAGAGATTTGTTTAGTACCTGCATGTTAAATCTGAAGGCTTTGTTGGCCTCTTCCACAATCCTTTCCTTTGTGTTCTTGTCCAAGTCCAGAGCATTCATTCTTGCTCTGTAAAGCTGCTTGAACTGCTGTGCATTGGAAATGTTGTCAAACACGTAGAATTGGATCCCTTCCTCAGTACTGGGTAACTTCAGGGCCCTCTGGGCTACCTTCTTCAGCACCTGGCCACCTGAGAGGTCCCCCATGTAGCGTGTGTAAGCATGAGCCACCAGCAGCTCTGGCTCGTGTTGTCCCACGTGATGGATTCTGTCCACATACTGCTGAGTTGCCTCTGAACACTGGATCTTTTCTTTCCAGTCTTCCCCATAGAAATATTTGAGGTCTTTGGCCAAAGCTTCTCTCCGGTGAAGCTCTACGGGGAAATACAGAGGAGCAAAGACTGGGTTGTCCTTGTTGCGATCCATCTCCTCTTCCAGAGCAGAGTAGGTGAAGTAAAGGGCCACAGTGGCCAGCTATGGACAGAGCACAGCTCATGTGAGAAGCTGCTCACTAAATGGGCACAATTCATCCCATGACTACTCCTGCCTACATGGAATTGGGGTAAACAAGAGGAAACCCCCAGGCCTCACACGAACCAGCCTAGAGAGCCTGCACCAGGCAGGCACTGCTTGAAGGAGCAAAGGCTCTGCTTTATCTCCCACCATAGCACCCCCAGGGCTGTGGGGCTCTGCCTTGGAGTCTGCCTCAGTCACTGGGTGCATCGAAGAGATGGGGAGCAGAGCAACACTCACCTTGAAGAGCTCCTTCTTGATGCGGCCCTTGAGGAAGTCCTTGACAAACTGAGTGTTCTCCGCACGGTCGTGCGATTCCTTCGTCCCCTCCTTCAGCAGCTCTGAAAGGTCCATGGGGCTGCAGGAAACACGAGAGCTCCTTCACCCCACTGCCTCACACAGCAATGAGTTTGTCCCTGCTGTGTTTGCAGGATCCTCATTATCCACCACCCCAGTTTAGAGAACGTACAAGGTGGGAGCCTTGGGCCACCTCGCAGGTTGAGCTGGCACCTGCTGGAGGAAGCAGCAGGGTGGCAGCGGCCCATGTGCCAAACAGACCTGCTGCTCCAGGAGGGCTGGGGCTTACCAGGGGCTCTGGCCCAGGGTGCTGAAGCAACTGCCAAGGACCTGCTGATCCCTGCACCATGACTTCCGCTTCTCATCCATGCGAGCCCAACAACACTACACAAGGAACCCTTGAGCATATGGGGAGCAACTATCAGGGCAGGCTAAAGGGCATAGGGGCCTTGGACGTATCGTCTGCTGGAGAAGAAAAAGGGCTCAGGTAGGTCCCCAGCTTTCCAAAATTGGATATAAATTGTTAGAGATCAGAGCTGAATGGTAAAATAGGGCAGGAACACCCTTAAAAGGTTTATTTCTCCTGAATTACAATGTTTTTTCCAGTTTCCACAACGTGTCTTAAGAAAGACCAAAACATTAAAATCTATTATTTTAGGCTACAGGTACTGCACCTACCTGGACACAGGATCACAGAATGAACTGAGTTGGAAAAGACCTTTGAGATCATCAAGTCCAACCTATGGCCTAACACCTCCTCATCAACTAAACCATGGCACTGAGTGCCACATCCAGTCTTCTTTTAAACATGTCCAGGGAGGGTGACTCCATCACCTCCCTGGGCAGACAATACAGTGAAAAGTTTTTTTCTGTTGTCTAACCTAAACTTCCCCTGGTGCAGCTTAAGGCTGTGTCCTCTCATTTTGTCAGTGGTTGCCTAGGAGAAGAGACTGACTGCACTCACTTACCTTTACTTACTCAGGTAAACTATCAACACACACACTCAAATCATTCCAAAGTGCACCTTACAGTTTTTATCACTAGTTTGCTACAGCTAGCACATTTGCTTTAGCTCTAAGAGAGACTTGGAACACTCCAGACCACTGAGTGTGCCAGCAGAGCCAGCAAACATTAACTTCTCATGAAGCTGAGCCTGTCAAGTCAAAGAAGTTGACCAGCCTGTCTAGATCTTCTAGGAAGCACTCTAGTCACCCTTCCTCTTCTCCAAGTCTGAAGCCTTGGCTTTCAAAACATGTGTGTGACTTTGTTTTTTAAAGTAACCTCCTGGAAAATGTCCTTGCCTAGACCTGAGTATTTTGCAAAGGCAAGAGCTCACCAGAGCAGAGTTCACCTCTAGAATCAGTTTTCAAAACAAGAAGTCTGCCCAGCAAGCCATGGAAAACTGGCTCCCTTTGGCCAGGAAGACACAAACACAGCTGCCAAACAGTCAAGTGTTTCTGAAATGTGACTTTCATAGCAGAGACTAAAAAAAAAACCAACTGTTTGTTGTCAGCCCTGCCAGATCACTCTTTCCCATCCCTTCCACCCTTACAGTACAGTCTGACTGAAGAGATTTCACAGCATATGTATTTGATTAATCACTGACTGGGGTCCCTCACTTCTTCCAGATGAAAAGGATCACTCCTTTACCTGGAAGATCTCTTGCCTTGCCCAAGGCTATCTGTGCCATTGTGTAGGACAGAACTCACCTGACAGCATCATCTTCTATTTCCTCGTAGTGCAAGACATCTTCCTCTCCCCCCTCTGGGCTCTCCAGGGCTGATGGCATTGTGGTCACTGCTGGGGATCAGTCTGAAAAGCAAAATCAGACAACAGTTTTCAGGGCAAGATGCCTTAGCAAAGGGATGGGTGTGAAATGTTGAACAGTCCAGCAAGAAGCTCTCTGAGCAGCTCTACCAGGTAGGGAAGTGAAGAGCAGCCTCTGGCTGTTTCCACCTCACACCAGGCACTTCTAGGATGCAGATTTGCCTGTTCAGTTCAGCTACCTTGGGTGAACCTCAACACTGACATCCAGTTCACAAGACATTAACTTCAGAGACCTACAACACAGCAGCCTGCTGTTTCTCCCTTCAGGATGGCTCTTGGCTGAAGATGAGAATGTTGGCAATCTGCACTGCACTTGTGAGCAGGTTGCTTTCCCCTGGTGCTACCAAGTATTTCCCCAAAATGTCACACTCTAAGCAGAGTAATTGGAAAGGGAAGCCCTTCTCCTTCACTCAGGAGGAAGAACAAGCTACATTTCCACACCAGTGCAAAGCTTCCCTGGAAGTAAGCAGTGTGAATTAGGCCAGCTGAGCTCTGAAGTCAGGCAGCTTACAGGGGAAACAACAACATTCCCTGTGACAGAATAGAGGAAAAAAAACTTCCAAAGCAGGGGCAGGTTTCACTGCTTCCTGGGCCACTCTCAAGCAGAGCGAGCTGCAGATGGCTCTTGCTCCCACTCACACCCTCCTTTCCTACCTGGCAGAACTTACTTGAAATCCCATAAGTAACTGGGTTTTCCCTTCTCATTTGCAAAAGGAAATAAAATCTCCTTGGATGTAAGAGGATGCACAAGCCTTACCCAGGAGCAGGAACAAGACACCCCTGGATTACATTGGCTGAGCACAGAAATCCAGGTACCTCATCTATAAAATGGACCTGTAATCAGCTTTGTGCAGAGTAACAGCACCTTTCAGGCAGCCTCGGGAGAGGAGCAAGGAGCTATGGTGATGCTGGCTCTTGAGAAAGCACCCACCAAGAGAACCATCCTCATCCTCCCTCACTTCAGTTCAGCCATTGCTGGGCTGTATCCATGGATTCATTGCTTAGCCCAAAGCTGGGGACTGGGAGAACCAACAAGTAGCTGTCTCGACCTGGTCAGCACAGGGCCAGCACTGGCAGAGCAGCTCACATGAGCACACCAGTTAGAAATTAATTGTTCTCCAGTTCCTCACCCCAGAGTTTCTCAGCCCTGTTTCACAATCACCCTCAGTGCTCTCCACACTCCAACCAGGAGCCAGGGCTGAGCCCCATCCCCAAGTGCAGCACAAGGCTCCCCCCAGCTCAGGCACAGCACCTGGTCTGGGGGACTCCTCACCGGGTGAAGGTTTCCCCTGTGATCACACAGTCCTTTACATTCCCTGGGACCCAGCCTTCCCCAGGGGAGGGCTAACCAAATGCATTATTTTGTCATGCCAGGAGCCCAGGGCTGGGACAGAAGTCATTCAGGGTCATATGGGGTGGCAGCTCTACATTCCCACCACCCCTTCCATGACACTGTGCAGCCTCTCCACCCCAGGATAAAGGTCAGGCCAGAAACCAGTTTCAGGTGCTGCATTGTCTATGTGATCACTCACTAGGGCACCTCAACTCAGGGACCATCTTCACTCCTCACTCAGCTTCAGCTGTTGGGAAACCCCCAGTGTGGGGAAAGGAAAAATAAAGCACAAAGGTAAATGAGCCACCTGAGCTCAGCCAGGAGCCTGTCACGAGCACAGAAGGAACAGTACACTTGCCATCTGCCAATGCACATCACCCGCTCTGTGCCACCCTGCTGCCTGCTCTGCTCATGGCAGCCCAGGACCTCCTCAGGACATGCAGATTCCAAAATGAAACTAGACAAACTAGTTCCAATTTATCTTGTACTCCCAGAAAGCCAGAGTCCTGGAGGTGAGGTGTGCTGTCTCCACACGCCTGCAACAGCCACCAGTACAAAGCAGCGGGTGAGAGCAGAGCTACAGAGCACTTGAGCCACACTCATCTCTTGGGAGAGGCCTGAAGGCTGACATCAAATCCAGTCCAAAGAAACACACCAGGTCAGGCTTCAAAAGTTAATGATTAACAGCAGCAATCGCTCAAGGTTCCCAATGGCCAGACAAAGACGGCCCAGAGATCATCACATCTGCTACTCATCCACTGCCACAGCCTGAGCACGCTCCTGTTCACACAGGAACTTGACTCTCTGTGTCACACAGGGAACAGTGGAGTCTCAGAAGCCTTCACTGTTACCAGTGCTGTACAAGCACAACTAATGGCAATGTCCCAGGAGAGCAGTCTGCTGTAGGGAGCAGGGGTAACCACGTAAAAAGTCACTGAAGGCCTTTGGTGCATTCTGACTTGTATTTCCCCTGGGATGTTCTGCAGGGCTCAGCCTGACAAGTTCTTCTCTGTGACAATGGGCAGGGCAGGGCAGTGCTAACACCTTTCCCTGCAGCCCCAGGTGAGGGAAGAACTCATGCAGAAAAATGTGGAAGCTGAGATTTTTCCTGATATAGCCTCTGGCACAGACACCTTCCCAACAAGACAAGTCAGCACAAACCAAGCCCATCCTTCCCTGTGCTGGATTACTGCAGAGCTGGGAGGAAAGGCAGTCAGAGCCACTGTCTCATACCAACAGACACCACTGCTTTTACTAAAAAACTGGCAACTACAAACCCGTTTGTGGTCACAGCCCTGGTTTCTCTGCTCCTCTGAAAGGGGGCATGTCCTACATGCCAAGGAAGAGGCTCAGGCAGTGCCAACCTCCTCTGCAGAGGCTGGAACATCATTTCATTTGCTGCAGGGAGCTCTGCTCATCCAGGATCTGGCTGATGTTCAGGGTACCTCCCAGTGCCCAGACAGAGCCTGCCCAGGAGCAATCCAACAGCTACCAAGGGCTGGAGAGTGGCAGGAGGTTCGGTACAGGACACCTCAGCATTCCAAACATTTCTTTCGCAATGACAGTGTTCAAACCCCCTGAGAAAACACCTCTACCTCATCTAGATGTGTGCAGTGTGTCCCTACACACCCTAGATGCACAGCAGTTCTTCTCAGGGTAGGAAGACATTTAATCCCACAAATCCCAAGCCTTCTGAAGGAAGACACTGCTGCTGCAGGGAAGGAGGACTGAAAACACCAGATTTGTTTGGGCACTCTGGGAAAAGTTCAGTAACTCACAAACATCCAGGCAGTACAGAGTTCATATCTGCTGCTTAACTTTTGTGCAACTTCAAGGCACTTCCCCCGACACAGAGCTCAGCGTGTGGTTGGACCCACCATCACTGCAGCAGAAACAAACCTCAGAACCCCAGAAGAATCATCCTAGAGGTTACCTGGCAATCCCAGCAGGAGAGATTCTTATCTCCATCTCCTTCTGGGGAGAGATTTGGCACTGGCTGCTGCTGAAAATGGAGTCTCATAGACTAAATTACCACATTACCTGATCCCAGATAGGTTGAAGATTTCACCTGGACACAGCCTAAATTGAGGCAGTAATTCAAGTCCCAGACACTTCTAACAGTGCCCACACAAACACTACTTCTGTCTTCTAGAGCTGCAGCCCAGCACCTCAACAAACCGACCAAATGAAGCTCCTGGTGACCTCAAAGACCTTGTCCAGTTCTGCCTTTTGGTGGTGACCCTTGTGTCAGGCAGCCCATCAAGAACCTATTTTCTCACCCCGGCTATGAGAACAGTCAAGGGGCAAGCCAGGGTTGGATCTGGGCTGAGAAAGAACACATTGTGACAGACACACACAATTACACCAAACAGCCTTTGTTCAGCAGAGAGACAGTGCTTGCCCGTGTCAGCTGTGTGAGGGACATGCCAAGCAGGGCCACTGACAGGCACTTAGGCTGATATGTGCAATGCAGTGCTGCGTGTACGTGCTGAGGCTTGTGACTAGGACAATTATCAATAATGGAAAAGGAAGAACAGCAAGAGGCTTTCGTTCTCCAAGTGCTTCTCTGAGCTCTGTAGGGCCAAGGAAAGCCAAGTGGCCCCGTGGCCATCGGGAGCACGACAGCGCAGGGCTGCGGTCCCCGAAGCCCCAGGCGTCGCTCACGAGCAGCGGTGCAAAGTCACTGCGGAACTCGGGCCCCAGTGCTGGCACACGTCGCCGACCGCTGGGCAGGCGCTCGGGCGTGGGGGACACACGGCAGGACCACGGAGGGCTGAGAACGGCCAGAGCGGCGGGTGGGCAGCCCGGCCCGCACGGGCACACGGCTCGCGGGCGGTGTGGGCCCCGGCGGCCCGGGCCGCGCCAGGGCGGTCATGTCGGCCGCGGCAGCCCGGACCCCGGCGCGGAAACACAACTCTTGAGGCGACCCAGGAGAGCTTCCTGGCTGCCGCCGGGAGCGGATAGAGCCCCGCAGTGTGAGGGGCCAAGGGACAGGGAAGGCCCGCGGGCCCAGGCCCGGCCGCGTTGCCATAGGGACGCGCCGCGCACTCACCGCTGCCGCCGCCGCCCTCGGCCCCGCCGTGAGACAAAGGCCCCGCGCGGGCGGCCCGGCTTTATTGCCGAGGGGTCACGGCGCGGCCAATCAGGAGCCGCGCACGGCACGCGCCGGCGATTGGCGAAGGCGGCCGAGACGCCGCGCGAGGAGCCCCCCTCTGCAGGCGGCGGGGGCGCGAGGCCGCGCATGCGCAGCAGCGCCGATGGGTGCGTGAGGTCGGGAATCACGTGATATATTGATCACGCCCACCGCACACCTGGCCGGCCCCGCCCCCGGACGGCGGCCGGGGGGCGGGGCACAGAGCTGCGCATGCGCAAACGCACCCCCCCTTCCCCCCGGCAACCGGAAACGGCGGCCGAAAAAGAAATATGGCGGCAGCGCTGCGTATCGGCGGCTTTATTGGCGGCTGCAGCAACGGCACGCAGCACAGCTGCCGCTCCACAGCCCCTGCAGGGCCGGGGGAACACACGGATAGCCAGCGCAGGGGGCAGAGGGCACCAGCCTTGGGCTTCTTTGGGCTGCGGGAGGAAGCTCAGCGTCTATGAACACAGATCAGCAGCTTTTGTTGACCGAGTGCTGCAGGTTTTAAGATGGTCCCTGTGCTTCACTCTGTTAATTGTCCACACGTGGGCACAGAGTCATTTACCTTCCTCTGAAATACATGAAGCACGTTCCAGCCTTTTCAAATCACTTAATTTCTCTCCCAGGAGCTTTCCCTCCGAACACCACCGATATCCACGCTCCTCTCCAGAGCTCCAGCTCTTCGCACTGACTCTCCCCTATTTGCACCTCTCTCCTTTAGGATTCCTGAAAGAAAGCCCTTCCCGCTCCGTGAGCAGGGCAGTCAATGGAGAGAGCGGAGGCACCGGGACGGCGGGGATTAGAGCCTTAGGGCTGCCCCGCCCTGTGGACGCGCCGGTGCCGCAGGAGCGCGGAGCTCACGGCGAAGCCCCTCCCGCAGTCGGCACAGGCGTAGGGCCGCTCGCCGGTGTGGGTGCGGCGGTGCTGGGTGAGGTGCGCGCTCTGCCTGAAGCTGTCCCCGCAGTCGGTACAGGCGTACGGCCGCTCCCCGCTGTGCACCCGCCAGTGTCGCAGCAGGGCCGACCTCCACAGGAAGCTCTTCCCGCACTCCGTGCACTCGAAGGGGCGCTCCCCGGTGTGGAAGCGGCGGTGCTGGATGAGGTGGGAGCTCACCGTGAAGCTCTTCCCGCACTCGGAGCACCCGTACGGCCGCTCGCCCGCGTGGAACCGGCGGTGCTGGATGAGGGCCGAACTGACGGTGAAGCTCTTCCCGCACTCGGAGCACTTGTACGGCTTCTCCCCGGTGTGCACCCGCTGGTGCTTCCTGAGCTCGGAGCTCTGGATGAAGCTCTTCCCGCACTCGGTGCAGCTGTAGGGCTTCTCCCCGGTGTGGACACGCCGGTGCCGAGCCAGAGCCGAGCTCACGCTGAAGCTGCTCCCGCAGCTGCTGCAAGTGTAGGGCCTCTCCCCGGTGTGCACTCGCCGGTGCTGCACCAGCTGGGAGTTCCCGCAGAAGCTCTTGCCGCACTCACACCTGAAGGGCTTCTCCCCGGTGTGGGTCACCTGGTGCCGCAGCAGCTTCGAGCTCACGCTGAAGCTCTTCCCGCACTCAGAGCACTCGTAGGGTCTCTCTCCCGTGTGGATCCTCTGGTGCTGGATGAGATGGGAGTGCTGCCGGAAATGCTCCCCACACTCACTGCAGGAGAAGGGTTTCTCTCCAGTGTGGATTCTCCGATGCTGGATGAGGTTGAAACTCACACGGAAGCTCTTCCCGCAGTCCCCACATATCATCATTCTCCCCACAGAGGAATTTCTCTGCGGGGTAACATCTGGCAGCTTTCTGAAACTTTTCCCACACAGCATCACTCGGTTTTGCCTCTTCTCCAGAGGTCTCTGAACCCTTTCTGACCTCTGTGGAATGACTAGGTCCTGTGCAGGACTCTGGGAATTGTTCTCCATGGAGGGTCCTGAGAGTAAAACCTCAGGCTCTGCTGGCACAAGGATGCCTTGATGGGGATTCTTCTCTTTTTTGCTCACAATCCCATCTTCAGCTGCAATAAAATAAGAACCCAGACAGAAGTCACAGAACTTTGGACAGGAGAAATCAAAGATTCGCCAGACCGACTCTTATAGAAAGTTCTGGTATTTCCCTTCAAATTACACAGTGGATTTCTCAGCATGTTCACAGGAAGAAAACCTAGGAACATCCCTGTGTGCTCTTGACAGAACCTGAATCCACTGAAATTATTGGCATATTAGAGATAAAAGTTCAGTGCTTGAATGGGAAAGATGGCTGCTCTTCCAGGATATCTGCAAAGTTATTAAAAGCTGAATAGAGAGTCAGACTTCCTGAGCAAACTGGAGCTTGGGAAGCTCCTCTGTTGCTGTTGTCTGTAAAGGTTTGATCAAAATCATAATGACAGGACCCCACTGGAAGTGTTTTAAGTGAAAGGAGAATAAATCCACAATGCTCAGGAACTCATACTGGAAGTATAAGGCTGAACTGGCAAAAAATTAATAAGCAAGCAAGAAAGGAAGAGTGTGTTTCTTCCTTAGCCCATGCCAGTGTGGGTTGATCTCAAGCCTCTGATATGCCCAAGACTGCCAGTGCTGAGATCAGAGTCAAGCTCCAGGTAAGCAGAGTAAGTGCAGACATTGGGAAAAAACCTAAATATCACCTTAAATGTACCCTTGGATTTCTTCTCAAGAGAATCCACTTGGAGTTCTTCAGAGATGTCACCAGCTTTAGCAAAAGGAAGATCTGGAGTACCAAGGCATTCTCAAAGGCATTCATCCTTCACCAAAACTGGTAAGGAAACACAGCTGCTGTGGAATGAACAACCCACATGAGGTGGGAAGGAATGGAAAGGGGAAGTGCTTATGATTCTGTTATTCAGACACAAAGGGTGACTATAAACTGTGTCAGAGCCTTATGATACTGACCAACCTGGTGACAGGGGAATGACAGAGAACATTCACTGCAGGTAAACAAAGAATGCAGAGAGGAACAGCCTCTACACCAGGAGCTGCCACAGAGGGCTCCTCTATGGATGGGCCTGGGATGTTCATGATATAATTTTGGAATAGCCCCTTGAAACAGGTGGATGAAAACTGCAGCTCCCAGGCAGACAAAACAAGCTCATCAAATGTTAATGGTTGTCAGAGAAAAACAGAGAATGAAGAGAATGTAATTGTGCCCTTGCAGCTCAAACAACACAGCTTGATTGTGTGCAAGAGCAGGGATGGATCCTCCATTTCAGAGAAATTCCAGAAGAGCTGAGGGAGATACAGAGCATGACACGAATAATGAAAAGCACAGAACATTGGAGATAAAGTGTACAGCTGATAGGGGAACGGTGAAACCACGAGTGGCTCATGGGGTGGGTAGGGATCCTTCTTGCACCATCTGCTCTGAATGAAGAACTGATATGAAGTGAGCTATTAGAAGGCAGCAACTCACAAACCAGCTGAATATGCTATGGAACTACTAGTTGCAAGCTGTCATGGATGCTAAAACATGCACAACTTCAGACAGCAAGGAAATAGAGAGCTGTAAGATACTGAGATGTTGCAGGTCTGCTTCAGTGGTTTCTGCAGTCACAGAGTGCCAGGGCCTGGGAAAGCATCCAGGAACACAGCACTGCCTGTCTGCCTCCTGTGAGACCCAGCACTGCCTGTCTGCCTTCTGTGGGACCCAGCACTGCCTGTCTGCCTCCTGTGGGACCCAGCACTGCCTGTCTGCCTCCTGTGGGACCCAGCACTGCCTGTCTGCCTCCTGTGGGACCCAGCACTGCCTGTCTGCCTCCTGTGGGACCCAGCACTGCCTGTCTGCCTCCTGTGGGACCCAGCACTGGCTGCTGCTAGGGACCACTGGGTCCATCCTGGTATCACCAATCCTACACATTCTGGGAGGGTCAGGGAATCCTGGAGCAGTTTTTCTCGCTGACAGGTTCACAGATGTGCTGGGTTAATGTCAGACTCCACGATTTTAGTGAGCTTTTCCCAACCTTGACGATTGTAGGATTGTACCATCCCCTTACCTGCACAACTGCTGCTCAGCACTGTCTGGGACTTCTCTCGGTAGGAGCGAAGGTGGGAAAACCAGAGTTCCTCCTTCTGATCCATGTGGGAGATCATTTCCACCTCCTTTCAAGGGACCTGCTCCGGGGGGAGGGCACGGGGCGGTCGGACGGGCCGGGATTTTCCCGAGCGAGCAGGGGATGGCTCTGCGGGGGTGCGCCAGGCGGGAGCTGTGGGACAGGGAGCACCGGGAGGGATTGCAGGGCCACCCGGGTGAGCGGGGCGGCTGCGGCGGGGCCTGCCGCGGGTCTCCCCCGCCGGTGTCTCCCCGTCCGTGTCCCGTCCGTGTCCCTGTCTGTGTCCCGTCCGTGTCCCCGTCCCGGTCCCTGCCCCGCGCTCGGCTCCGCTCGGCGGCTCCGCGGCCGCTGAGGCGCGGTCACGTGACGGCCAATGGCGGTCCATGGCGACGGGGCCGTGAGGGCGGCCCGGGTTGGCGGCGGCGGGGCTGAGCGGGGGCGGTCTCGGCCCCCGTCACTGCTGCCCGCTCCCTCCCGAGCCTTTCCCCCGTGTGCGGGGTGAGCCGCCACGGCCGCCGGGGCTTTCGCTGAGAGACCTTAGCAGGGCTCCAGGCGGGAAGGGAATGCCCGCCTGGGAGCCTTCGCTGCACAGGCTCGGGGAACAAGGCGCGATGGCAGCCGGCGCTTTCTGAGGGAAGAACATTTCCAGACCACACCAGAGCAGAATTCTGGAGATTTGTCCTTCCAGGACATGGGTGCCCAACTTGGGCCCTGTCAGGGGCTGGAGCCACACAGGTTTCCAAAGTGTTGTGAAGGGAGCAGTGGGATTGTGCTGATCTTGGGCACGAAGCTGAATTCTTAGCAATCACACTTGGTTTGGGTTGGAAGGGAGCTTAACATTGGACCTCCTGCCTGGGCAGGGACACCTTCCACTATCCCAGGTTGCTCCAAGCCCCATCCAACCTGGCCTTGAACATTTGCAGGGATTTGGAGTCCAAATCTTCCTTGGGTATTCACAGGGATGACTCTGCCAAAGGCTGCATCCCTCTCCCAGGCACTTTGTGTTTCATTAGATGTCTGACATAAAATGCCTTCAGAAGAAATTTTATACTGGAAAAACATGGAAAGCAAACCAGCACATTTGAAACATGCTTTCCAAGGAGCTCTGAGTTCCCTTGAAGAACTGCAGAAAGGATTGCTCTCGGATTTTTCCCTTCCATTACCAGCACTGTCCATGTGATCTGTCGGCCCAGTACAACAGGAAGGCACTGCAGTCACCACTCTGGGCTTTACAGCATTCTCATATTGTTTTAGTTCAGTTGGGCCCTCCAAGGGTCTTGACCACAGTGAAGGATTGCAGCCACTCAGGAAATTAAAGCAGGTGACTGTACACACAGAAAACAGCTCTTTTCTCAAATGCAGAATTATTTCATAGGCATCTGCAGCACAGCCTTTCAGAATAACCTATTTAGGCAGTTTTTTCAGGCAGGAAATGTGGCAATACACAATCTATGATGGAGTATCCCAAATCAATCCTACTGCTCATTTGATTGTCACAGCAAATTTAGAAGTTCACATGGTGCTCACATAAGACAGAAACTTTGTGCAATGACTATAACATTTCTTTTATTGGAAAAAACTCAACAAATACTTTAGTTGATTTTTCCAGGCAGCACTGAAAGTGTTAAAAGCAACAGAAGTATAAACTAGATTTGGCAACTTAGTACACAGCTGGAAATAAAAAAAATATGACAATGCATCTTCCAAGATGTAGGAGCACACTTCAGGAACATAACATCCAGGGAAATATCTACAAATTAAATTGTTTAGCAATGCATTAGCACTGGCAGATGGCAACACCAGTGTAAACTCAGGCAGGCCTGCTTTGCTCAGGGATTAATGAAGCAGGAGAATGAGACAGGATTCACATAATTTGCAGTGTATTTGAGGTGTGTTCTTGCGGTTTTGTAGGCTTCAAGAATTTTTAAATCCTTTCCTCATAATCTAAGGAAACTTTTAGAATGACATTTTGTCAACTTCAGCAATAAAGAGATATCAAGGCAAGCAGCATCTACAAAGCAGTCACTTCCAAACCCTGACAGCAAAGATGTGGCATTTTTCCCCCCATGTAGTAAAGTGTTTTAAACCATGATGTACTTTGAATTATTTTAATTGATATCCATTGAACTGGGATGCTACCTCCAGTGAAGGTAAGATGTAATAACTGATCACAAAATCTTTGATTGTGGATATAAGTCTTTCCTAAAACCAGAAGCAGAATACTGGGAAGGGATATATTTATTCCCAAATTAAGACGGGTTAGTAAGACTGAAGTTTTTCCACTTGTGAGGTGTGTACTTGAGAGAAATACCTACAAGTACACTGAGGGAACAGCATTAGCTGGAAGGCCAGTTAACAAAGCCCTGTCCTCAAAAGAGTCATTGCTTGCTGCCCTTGGTGAGGAAGGTGGGAGAGGAAAAGTTCCATTTCCCTTCCCCAACATCCCAAGCATCCCAGGTCAGCTGGGCTGTACACCACAGACCCTCCGCACTTGCTCCAGTGGAGGTTTAGAATAGAAAGAATTTCTATGCAGAAAGGATGATTAGATATTGGAATGGGCTGCCCAGGGTGGGGCAGTCACCAGTGTGGGAGGTGTTCTAGGGCAGACTGGATGTGGTGCTCAGTGACAAGGGCCCTGTCCCAGCCTGTGGCTGCCATGGGGCCACTATGGTCACTCTGGTTGCCATGGTGGTAGTGGGTAACAGGTTTGGACTCAGTGATCCCACAGGGCCCTGTTCTGCAGCTTTTTCAGAAACACAGATTTAGGAATGTTAGTAGCAATTGCAAATGGAACTAAATTAAAACCACAGGCCTTGTATGTATTTCCACAACATTCCCTGCCTTAAAAATCAGCAGGAAAAGCTGTCCTGCAGAAGTGAAAATGGAAGTCACAGGGGTGTAAACAGGCACTGCTTGAGAGAGTGGATTGAACCCAGGAAGGGGATGGGTGAAGCATTTCACAGGCCAAAATCAGGGGAGGTTTGGGTTGGATATCAGAAAGAATTTCTTCCCATAAAGACTGATCAGATATTGGAACAGGTGGTAGCTCAGCTGTGGCGGGAGGTGTTCAAGCTAAGCCTGAGTGTGGCACTCATGGCCCTGATGTGGTTGCCATGGTGGAGCTGGGTCCCAGGTTGGACTTGCAAATATCCCAGGGCTCTCTCAGCTGAATTGATTCCATCATTCTGTGACATCACAGCCTTTAGGGTCAGCGTGGTGGTTGATGAGTGTCCCCAGCCCGTTGGCGTGCCCAGAGGCCAGGCAGAAGTCGGCTGGGAAGGACGGGCAGAGCCTGTTCAGCAGTGACAGCTTGGCCTTCAGCAGCACCATGTGCAGCCAGGGGCTCTGGCTGCTGCTGCCGCTCCCGATGCTGCTGCTGCTCTTGGTGCAGCCAGTGGAGCCTCCCAGCCACGCTGCTGGGGACACAGGGAGCTGGGATGTGGTTCCTGAGGCCCTAGAAGAGCAGGAGCTGGCACCGATGAGTATTGCCATGCTGGTGGTGGAGGCGCTGCTGTGGCTGTGCGCAGCCATGGCCGTGCTTTTCAAGGGCCTTTGGCTGGGCCGGGCCCTTTGCCAAGCGCTCAGGATGTGCTGGGAAAAGGTGAGGGAGGGGCTGGGGCAGCTGGGCCTGGGCCAGGAGCCGCCAAGGCCTTGGGGCAGGAGGGTTCGGGGCCAGGGCTGAGATTCCCTTGGGGGAGTAGAGCAGGGCAGGCCCCGAGGGCGCTGGGCCTGTGGGGCAGCCCTTTGGCCGAGGCACTGAGGCAGAGCAGGGGCTGAGCCCATGGCTGGGCAGCAATGGGGCCCGGCTGAGCCTCAGGAAGCCCCGGCAGAGGCAGCCGGAGCTCTTGTTGCTGCAGCCTCTGCCTGGGGCAGCCCAGGCAGGCCCGGGGCTCTCTGTGCACCAGAGGCCAAAGGCAGCGGCAGAGGGCTCAGCCCCCTGAGGCCCCCGTGCCCCTGCATGGGGCTCCCTGTGCTCTGTGTTGCAGGAGAAGAGCCAGAGCGCCTCGACCTCTGCACGGCCGTGCTGCCAGGGCCACGGCAGCTCCGAGGAGCTGCTGCAGCTGCTGCTGGAGAACCGGGCCCTGATGAGGCGCTGCCTGCGCCTGAGCTCCCGGCAGAGCTCAGAGTCCAGAGGGAAGAAGCGAAGGAGCTCTGGAACTCAGAAGAGGAAGAGAGTCCACTTCTCCCCATCCGTGGGACTCTCCAGCTCCAGCTCCTCTCTGTCCTTGCTGGACATGGCAGGGAATGAATGACCAGTGTCAAGCCCAGGCACTGGGACATTCCTGCCCATAGGTGATAGGACCCCCTTTGTTGTTAGGAAAAATAGGTTTCCCAGAAGTCTTTCCCCCCACCCCAGTTCAAATTTTTCCAAGAGTTCAAGTTTTGTACTTTTAGGCATAGGCTTCCCAGTAATGTTCCCGCCCTGTAGCTGAAGCTGGAAATAGTAGTCTAGTTTAATAAAGTTCATGTTTTCTAAACAATCCTGTGTTTGATTACTGTTTCATATGAGAATGGACAGGATTTAAATGGTTTATTTTATATAATGTAGGTAAAAAACAAATTCTGTATCAAAAAAAAACCAAAAAACAAACCTCTGCCCAACAGACACAAAGATATCTAGAAATCCGCCCTCTTTTTGTGTTGTGTCCATGTTTTTCAGGGAGCCTTTGCACACTCAGAACTACCAGAAGAGACGAAAGTCAGAAATTGTTTTGAAGGTCATTATATAAAATACAACAATTTAGGGTCCAAGACTTCTCCAGGTGTCCAAGAGACTTTACAACTGGGACCAGTCCAGTTTGGAAATGGGACTGATCCAAGCAGTAGGTTTAGCTCAAGATTTGAGAAGTGCTGCAAAGTTCCAGTAGTCACCTAAATATTTTCTTACAAACATCTCTGCTGGGGCCTTTCCCATGACATAGGGTGTCAGGAGCACTTTTGGGAGGTGTCACAAAGGGAACAGAACAACCTCCTGCCCTGTTCTGCAGCCGTTTCAGAAACACAAATTTAGGAGTTTTAGTAGAGATCGCCAAGTGAAGGAAGAAAAAAAGTGTCTTGTATTTCCACAGCATTCCCTTTTTCAAGAATCAGCAGTGCAAACTGTGCTGAAGAAATGAAGATGGAATTCACAGGAGTGTAAGCAGGCAGTGTTTGATAGGGTGGATTGAATCCTGGAATCGGAAGGGTTTTGGGCATTTCACAGCCCAAATCCAGGGAATAGGTCTTGGCAAGGGTCACTGAGGGAAGCACCAACACAAAGAAACACTGGGGACCTAAAATGTATTAGAAAAATGGAAAGAAAAGGCAGAAGAGTCAAATTGGGTGAAAAGAGGTTGCAGGCGAGCTGTGTGCTGGAGGCAGGGCAGCCTTGGGGCGTTTGTGCTATCGGAGCAGAGGGCCGGCAACGGGAGTGCGGCTCAGGCCCGTTCTCCGGGATGGCACCTGGGATCAGAGCACGAGGAGCAGCATTGCTCCACCCATCGCCTGCTGCTGGAGCACGGGAGCAGCAGTGCTCCACCCATCGCACCAGCTGGGAACGGGCAGCGAGGCCTCCACGTACAGAATTCTCAGCGGGTAAGAGTGGGCTTCACTCGGTAACGTCTTCTCTGTTTTCTGCTCTCCTTCCTTTTCTGTTCCTGCTCTTTCCGGGCTCTGGCCATGGTTGATGTGATAACGTTTCCAAGAAGCATCTACTCCACAAATATCTACTGGAGTCTAGAGGAATTTTGTGCCAAGCAGGTCAACGTGGTCCTAAACTACCCTGGTTCAGAGTGACCCAAAACATTTTACTGTGCCAAAAAAAGTGCTGTCCCTCAGAGCCACGTGGGACACACAGGGATAAAGGGCTCTGCAGCAGAATCACAAATGCTGCCTTAATCTCACATTTCATGGCGTTGTCAATAAAGGTTAGTGACACCTTTCTGCTTTATTTGAAGGCATGACCACTGATAACCATTATATCCCACAGTAGCAGTCTAAATTAGGATGCTCAAATAAAGTTTTAATCCTTTGAAGCTGGCACTTTGCAGACTGCCAGCCAAGCGGGTACTTGGGAGGATGTGTGTATAGCTCCTGGGCCACTATTTTTCCCTTTGAAATATGTTTTAGGGCTACTGTTGATTTCTGTGGAAGTTCAATAATTAAATGCCCGAGCTATTGAAAGGTTAATTAAAATGTAGCAAGCTGTTCTACATAGCTTGGCTGTTGCTCGATCTGTTCTGTTTACTTCTTAAGTAATAGAAATGATTCATCTGTATTACCTGATTCTTTTTGTTAACACATGTATGACAGTGCATCTTCCAAGATGTAGGAGCACACTTCAGGAACATAACATCCAGGGAAATATCTACAAATTAAATTGTTTAGCAATGCATTAGCACTGGCAGATGGCAACACCAGTGTAAACTCAGGCAGGCCTGCTTTGCTCAGGGATTAATGAAGCAGGAGAATGAGACAGGATTCACATAATTTGCAGTGTATTTGAGGTGTGTTCTTGCGGTTTTGTAGGCTTCAAAAAATTTTAAATCTTTTCCTCATAATCTAAGGAAACTTTTAGAATGACATTTTGTCAACTTCAGCAATAAAGAGACATCAAGGCAAGCAGCATCTACAAAGCAGTGTTGTGGGTTGGCCAGGTTTAGAAATTTTTCTCATTATTATGTTAAGCTAGCCGGGATGGCTCTCCTATTAGCCGTTAAGAGCTGGAGACAAAGGAATAACTGAAGTAACCTGATAGCTCCATTAGGGAAAGGTGGAGCCCTGCTTTTGTTTTTCGGCAAGTAAGAGGACACTCGGGGTAGGAGAACTCTTACAGCTCGCCGGCCGAACTCGAGGAGAGAGGTTCCTTTTCTCCTGTTGGGATCAGGCTTCTTGGATTTGGACTGCTAAAACTTCCTGCTTCCTCTGAACAACTGGGAACTGGGACGCCCACGGTGAGCAGAGTTCCTTCCTCACCCTTTCTTCCACCTGGGGCATGAGGCCGCCTCGCCCCCCTGCTCCTGCAGCAGCTGCGACTGAGAGGCCGCCTGGCCTGCTCCATCAGAGAGCCATCGGTGACTGAAAAAAAGGGACTGGGACTGAATTCCATTCTGCTCTGTCACTGTTTTTTTTTTCTTTCATATAGCTGATACTGTTTTTGTTTGTCTTATATCAGTAAAGAACTGTTATTCCCAACCTATACCTTTTTTGTGCCTGAGAGTTCCTGAATTTCCTTTTCCTGGTAATACTGTCCCTTTAAACCGGGACAGATCTTGGCACCCTGAACGTGTGGCATGAGGTTAAGGAATAACAGTTCTTCAGTTGCCTGAAATTGTCTTTTTTGTGTGCTAGCAACATGTAGTCCAGTTTAATTTGGTTTGAGCTGCATGTGTTCATACATGTATATCTCCCATTTGCAAACCCTTACATAAGCATGAGCCCTGTAACTAAGGCTACTGTGACTGTTATCGAACTTGCTTTATGGGTTGATAAGGTGAGGAATTCATAGATTTTTAACTTCCTTTAGATGGCGGGTACATGGATTCAAGGATACCACACACTAAATGCATGTTTTTGAAATTACTTTAATAATGGCACCTACTGTGAGGGAATAACACCAGGGGAAATTTTCTCCCAACCCCTCACCCAAATTTTTAGGTCCACCCCACCAGTTTTTGAAGGGTTCAGATTTCCTCTGAATGCTAATGATATCATACAGTAGTTGGTGTTACTGATAGGCTTGTCCTATTTAACATTGAAAGATAACGGGAGATTGAGCTGGATAACAACTCTGATACCTACTCCAGGAAATAGGGATGCTGCCACAGAGCCTGACCCTGCCCCAGAGACTAGGGATGCTGCCCCAGAGCCTGACCCTGCCCCAGAAACTAGAGATGCTGCCCCAGAGCCTGCCCCTGCCCCAAAGACTAGGAATGCTGCCCCAGAGCCTGACCCTGCCCCACAGCCCACCTCAGAAAAAAACCGCCCGGAGTGGGTGGGGCTTCTAGTGAAGGAGATACATGAGATGGGCCAGATGATGAAGGAGTACCTCTCCCCAGCTGATGAGAAGCCCTGCCATAAAAGGAGAGAATCCAGTGATGCTGTAGTGGAACCCATAGGTGTTACATCTGCCCAGAGTCCAGCTGAATTGCAAAGGCACTCACAACCAGCAGCAGTCGCCCCTGTAAAAACTAGGAAGTCTAAAATGAAAGCAAGGCACCTAGACAAAGAGGACCAGAGAGGAGGGCCCTCACAACCAGCAGGAGAGCCAGGGGTTAAAATCATCACTGAGTCCCTGTCTTATGAAAATCTCCACAATCTGCGGAAAGATATTGCACGACGGGGCCGGAAGGCTTTGACAACTTGGTTACTTCGGGTCTAAGACCTTATGGGTACAGGTGTGCACTTGAATAGTACAGAAGCAAGAAATTTGGGATCCTTGTCCCAAGACTCAGGTGTAGACCAGATATTCGTAAGAGAGCCAGGCCCACTTCCCCTCTGGGAGCGGCTTTTAATGAGTGTAAGAGAAAGGTTTGTCAACAAAGAAAGAATGCAGGAGTACCATAATAGAATGCATTGGAAAACCGTTGAGAAAAGGATTCAACAGCTGAGAGAAGTGGCGGTACTGGAGGTACTCTTTAGAAAAGATAGACAGCATGACAATGACCCTGACAAGGTCAGGTGCACAGGTCACATACTGTGGAACCTGGCAAACCGAGGGCCATCTCAATACACCACCTTCATTGCAATGATTAATGCTGATGAGCACCGAGAAACAGTGAGCTCTGTTGCTAACAAGCTTAGGGATTTTCACAGTATGATGAATGGCGTAGTGCAAGCCCAGGTTTCTTCCGTAGTCGAGGAAATGAAGGGGATGAGGGAGGAGATGAAGGAGGTGAGGGGGATGAGAGGTGACATAAGTGAGATGAGGGAGGAGATCAGGAAGATCAAGGCAGCACCAGTGCGAGCCTCATACCCCAAGGTTACAGCCCCACGCCCCTCAGCTAGTGAAAAAGGGTACCCCCCACGAGCTGACCTATAGTTTTTCCTGCGTGACCATGGAGAAAACATGGGAAAATGGGATGAAAAACCCACTTCTATCTTGGCAGCACGGGTGCGTCAACTCAGAGAGAGAAATGCTAACCGAGAGAACTACACTAAAGTGAAGGTAGCCTCAACCTCCCATGACCAAGGTGCTGGGCATTACAGAAAGGAAGATGATCTGTCAGACCCACTTAAAGAAACCTCCACTATGTATGTTCAGGAAAAGAATAATAGCCAAGGCTAGAGGGGCCCTGCCTCTAGCCAGAGAGAAGCACGGGATAACAGAGTCAATTAGATGGTGTGGGTCCGATGGCCTGGCACATCAGAACCACAAGAATACAGGGTATTAGTTGATACTGGTTCACAATGCACTCTAATACCATCAGAACATGTGGGGGAAGAGCATGTTTCCATTGTTGGGGTGACGGGGGGATCACAGGAATTGTCTTTGCTGGAAGCTGAGGTGAGCCTGACAGGGGAGGGGTGGCAGAAACATCCCATTGTAACTGGCCCAGAGGCACCGCCCATTCTAAGCATAGATTTTCTCAGGAGTGGCTACTACAAAGACCCAAAAAGATACAGATAGGCTTTTAGAATAGCTGCTGTAGTGGCAGAGGGCATTAAGCAGTTGAACACCTTGCCTGGACTGTCAGAAAACCCATCTGCAGTGGGACTCCTGAAGGTGGAAGAGCAACGAGTGCCAATTGCCACCTCAACAGTGCACCGCCAGCAGTACCGGACGAATCGAGATGCCGTGATCCCCATCCACAAGATGATCCGTGAGCTGGAGAGCCAAGGGGTGCTCAGCAAAACCCACTCACCCTTCAACAGCCCCATCTGGCCCATGCGCAAGTCTGATGGAGAATGGAGATTGACTGTGGACTATCGTGCGTTGAACGAAGTGACTCCACCGCTGAGCGCTGCCGTGCCAGACATGCTGGAGCTCCAGTACGAGTTGGAGTCCAAGGCAGCAAGGTGGTATGCCACCATTGACATTGCCAACGCATTTTTCTCCATTCCCCTGGCAGCAGAGTGCAAGCCTCAGTTTACCTTTACATAAGGAGGCGTGCAGTACACGTGAAATCGTCTGCCCCAGAAGTGAAAACACAGCCCCACCATCTGTCATGAACTGATCCAGGCTGCACTGGAAAAAAGTGAAGCTCCAGAACACCTGCAATACATAGATGACATCATTGTGTGAGGGAACACGGCAGTGGAGGTATTTGAGAAAGGAGAAAAGATCATACAAATTCTGCTGAGAGCCGGCTTTGACATTAAAAAAAGCAAAGTCAAAAGACCTGCCCGAAAGATCCAGTTCCTGGGAGTAAAGTGGCAAGATGGACGGTGCCAGATCCCCACTGAGGTCATCAATAAGATCACCGCAATGTCTCCACCAACCAGCAAGAAAGAAACACAAGCTTTCCTAGGTGCCATAGGCTTTTCGAAAATGCACATTCCTGAGTACAGCCAGATTGTGAGCCCTCTCTACCTGGTCACCTGTAAAAAGAACGATTTCCACTGGGGTGCTAAGCAACAGCAAGCCTTTGCCCAGATCAAGCAAGAGATCGCTCATGCAGTGGCCCTTGGCCCAGTCAGGACGGGACCAGAGGTAAAAAATGTGCTTTATTCTGCAGCCAGGAACCATGGCTTGTCCTAGAACCTTTAGCAGAAAGTGCCTGGGAAGACTCGAAGCCGACCTCTGGAATTCTAGAGCCAGAGCTACAGAAGGTCTGAAGCCAACTACACTCCCACAAAAAAAGAAATCTTAGCTACCTATGAAAGAGTCCAAGCTGCCTCAGAGGTGATTGGGACGGAAGCACAACTGCTCCTGGCACCCCGACTACCAGTGCTGGGGTGGATGTTCAAAGGAAAGGTTCCCTCTACCCACCACGCCACCGACGCCACATGGAGCAAGTGGATTGCCCTCATCACGCAACACGCCCGCATCGGAAACCCAAATCGCCCTGGGATTTTAGAGATAATTACGAACTGGCCAGAAGGTGAAAACTTTGGTCTCGCCAATGACAAGAAGCAAGAACAAGTGAGCCGCGCTGAGGAAGCCCCACCGTATAACCAACTGCCAGCAGATAAAACATGCTACGCTCTTTTCACCGACGGCTCCTGCCGCGTCGTGAAGATGAACCGAAAGTAGAAAGCAGCCGTATAGAGCCCCACTTGACAGGTTGCACAAGCTACTGAAAGAAAAAGTGGATCAAGTCAATTTGCTGAACTCAAAGCTGTTCAACTGGCCCTAGACATTGCTAAAAAAGAGAAGTAGCCAAAGCTCTACCTTTATACTGACTCATAGATAGTAGCCAATGCTCTGTAGGGTTAGCTAGAAAAGTAGAAAAAGGCAAACTGGCAACGTAGGAGAAAACCAATCTGAGCTGCCGACGAGTGGAAAGACATTACCACCCGGGTAGAGAAGCTACCTGTAAAAGTTCGTCATGTGGATGCCCATGTCCCAAAAAGTCGAGCTAATGAAGAACACCAACACAACGAGCAAGTTAATCAAGCCTCAAAGATAAAGGTGTCACAAATAAACCTAGATTAGCAACACAAGAGAAAATTGTTCCTGGCTCGATGAGCCCATGACGCCTCAGGTCATCAGGGCAGAGATGCCACGTATAAGTGGGTACGAGACCGAGGGGTGGATCTAACCATGGACAGTATCTCTCAAGTCATCCATGACTGTGATACGTGCGCTGCCATCAAACAGGCCAAGCGAGTGAAGCCCCTCTGGTATGGTGGGCGTTGGTCCAAATATAAGTACGGGAAGACCTGGCAGATTGACTACATCACACTGCCTCAGACCCGCCAAGGCAAGCGCTACGTGTTGACCATGGTGAAAGCCACCACCGAATGGTTAGAGACCTACCCTGTGCCTCATGCCACTGCTCGGAACACCATCCTGAGCCTTGAGAAACAGGTCCTTTGGAGGCATGGTACCCCTGAGAGAATTGAGTCAGACAACGAGACTCATTTCAAAAACAGCCTCATAAACAGTTGGGCTAAGGAACACAGCATTAAGTGAGTGTACCATATCCCCTACCATGCACCAGCAGCTGGGAAGGTCGAACAGTGCAATGGCCTGCTTAAAACCACCTTGAAGGCACTTGGTGGGGGGACTTTCAAGAACTGAGAAAGTAATCTACCAAAGGCCACATGGTTAGTAAATACCCGAAGTTCCACTAACCGAGCAGGCCCTGCCCAATCTGAGCTTTTGAGAACACCAGATGGAAATAAAGTTCCAGTAGTACACATAAGAGGTATGCTAGAGAAAACTGTTTAAGTGAACTCTGCCTCCAGCAAAGACAATCCTGTCTGTGAAATGGTTTTTGCTCAAGGACCAGGTTGTACCTGGTAGGTGATGCAAAAAGATGAAGAAACCCGATGCATACCCCAAAAAGACCTTGTTCTAGGGTGAACTACCTATAATACTGTGTCTGTAACTGCATGTATGTATGTAATTTAAAGGTTCTAATTTAATGTAGTATGTTAGCATGGAAAAAATTTGGGGTGGATAATGTTGTGGGTTGGCCAGGTTTAGAAATTTTTCCCATTATTATGTTAAACTAGCCGGGATGGCTGTCCTATTAGCCGTTAAGAGCTGGAGACAAAGGAATAACTGAAGTAACCTGATAGCTCCATTAGGGAAAGGTGGAGCCCTGCTTGTTTTTTGGCAAGTAAGAGGACACTCAGGGTAGTAGAACTCTTACAGCTCCCTGGCCGAACTCGAGGAGAGAGGTTCCTTTTCTCCTGTTGGGATCAGGCTTCTTGGATTGGGACTGCTAAAGCTTCCTGCTTCCTCTGAACAACTGGGAACTGGGACGCCCACAGTGAGCAGAGTTCCTTCCTCACCCTTTCTTCCACCTGGGGCATGAGGCCACCTCGCCCCCCTGCTCCTGCAGCAGCTGCGACTGAGAGGCCGCCTGGCCTGCTCCATCAGAGAACCATCGGTGACTGAAAAAAAGAACTGGGACTGAATTCCGTTCTGTTCTGTCACTGTTTTTTTTCCTTTCATATAACTGATGCTGTTTTTGTTTGTCTTATAAATATATCAGTAAAGAACTGTTATTCCCAACCTACAGCTTTTTTGTGCCTGAGAGTTCCGGAATTTCCTTTTCCTGGTAATACTGTCCCTTTAAACCGAGACAAGCAGTCCCTTCCAAACCCTGACAGCAAAGATGTGGCATTTTTCCCCCCATGTAGTAAAGTGTTTTAAACCATGATGCAATTTGAATTATTTTAATTGATATCCATTGAACTGGGATGCTACCTCCAGTGAAGGTAAGATGTAATAACTGATCATAAAATCTTTGATTGTGATATAAATCTTTCCTAAAACCAGAAGCAGAATACTGGGAAGGGATATATTTATTCCCAAATTAAGACGGGTTAGTAAGACTGAAGCTTTTCCACTTGTGAGGTGTGTACTTGAGAGAAATACCTACAAGTACACTGAGGGAACAGCATTAGCTGGAAGGCCAGTTAACAAAGCCCTGTCCTCAAAAGAGTCATTGCTTGCTGCCCTTGGTGAGGAAGGTGGGAGAGGAAAAGTTCCATTTCCCTTCCCCAACATCCCAAGCATCCCAGGTCAGCTGGGCTGTACACCACAGACCCTCCGCACTTGCTCCAGTGGAGGTTTAGAATAGAAAGAATTTCTATGCAGAAAGGATGATTAGATATTGGAATGGGCTGCCCAGGGTGGGGCAGTCACCAGTGTGGGAGGTGTTCTAGAGCAGACTGGATGTGGTGCTCAGTGACAAGGGCCCTGTCCCAGCCTGTGGCTGCCATGGGGCCACTATGGTCACTCTGGTTGCCATGGTGGTAGTGGGTAACAGGTTTGGACTCAGTGATCCCACAGGGCCCTGCTCTGCAGCTTTTTCAGAAACACAGATTTAGGAATGTTAGTAGCAATTGCAAAGGGAAGTAAATTAAAACCAAAGGCCTTGTATGTATTTCCACAACATTCCCTGCCTTAAAAATCAGCAGGAAAAGCTGTCCTGCAGAAGTGAAAATGGAAGTCACAGGGGTGTAAACAGGCACTGCCTGAGAGAGTGGATTGAACCCAGGAAGGGGATGGGTGAAGCATTTCACAGGCCAAAATCAGGGGAGGTTTGGGTTGGATATCAGAAAGAATTTCTTCCCATAAAGACTGATCAGATATTGGAACAGGTGGTAGCTCAGCTGTGGCGGGAGGTGTTCAAGCTAAGCCTGAGTGTGGCACTCATGGCCCTGATGGGGTTGCCATGGTGGAGCTGGGTCCCAGGTTGGACTTGCAAATATCCCAGGGCTCTCTCAGCTGAATTGATTCCATCATTCTGTGACATCACAGCCTTTAGGTCAGCGTGGTGGTTGATGAGTGTCCCCAGCCCGTTGGCGTGCCCAGAGGCCAGGCAGAAGTCGGCTGGGAAGGACGGGCAGAGCCTGTTCAGCAGTGACAGCTTGGCCTTCAGCAGCACCATGTGCAGCCAGGGGCTCTGGCTGCTGCTGCCGCTCCCGATGCTGCTGCTGCTCTTGGTGCAGCCAGTGGAGCCTCCCAGCCACGCTGCTGGGGACACAGGGAGCTGGGATGTGCTTCCTGAGGCCCTGGAAGAGCAGGAGCTGGCGCCGATGAGGATCGGCATGCTGCTGATGGAGGCGCTGCTGTGGCTGTGCGCAGCCATGGCCGTGCTTTTCAAGGGCCTTTGGCTGGGCTGGGCCCTTTGCCAAGCGCTCAGGATGTGCTGGGAAAAGGTGAGGGAGGGGCTGGGGCAGCTGGGCCTGGGCCAGGAGCCGCCAAGGCCTTGGGGCAGGAGGGTTCGGGGCCAGGGCTGAGATCCCCTTGGGGGAGTAGAGCTGGGCAGGCCCCGAGGGCGCTGGGCCTGTGGGGCAGCCCTTTGGCCGAGGCACTGAGGCAGAGCAGGGGCTGAGCCCATGGCTGGGCAGCAATGGGGCCTGGCTGAGCCCCAGGGAGCCCCGGCAGAGGCAGCCAGAGCTCTTGTTGCTGCAGCCTCTGCCTGGCGCAGCCCAGCCAGGCCCGGGGCTCTCTGTGCACCAGAGGCCAAAGGCAGCGGCAGAGGGCTCAGCCCCCTGAGGCCCCCATGCCCCTGCATGGGGCTCCCTGTGCTCTGTGTTGCAGGAGAAGAGCCAGAGCGCCTCGACCTCTGCACGGCCGTGCTGCCAGGGCCACGGCAGCTCCGAGGAGCTGCTGCAGCTACTGCTGGAGAACCGGGCCCTGATGAGGCGCTGCCTGCGCCTGAGCTCCCGGCAGAGCTCAGTGTCCGGAGGGAAGAAGCGAAGGAGCTCTGGCACTCAGAAGAGGAAGAGAGTCCACTTCTCCCCATCCGTGGGACTCTCCAGCCCCAGCTCCTCTCTGTCCTTGCTGGACATGGCAGGGAATGAATGACCAGTGCCAAGCCCAGGCACTGGGACATTCCTGCCCATAGGTGATAGGACCCCCTTTGTTGTTAGGAAAAATAGGTTTCCCAGAAGTCTTTCCCCCCCGCCACACAGTTCAAATTTTTCCAGGAGTTCAAGTTTTGTACTTTTAGGCATAGGCTTCCCTGTAATGTACCTGTAGCTGAAGCTGGAAACAGTAGTCTAGTTTAATAAAATTCATGTTTTCTAAACAATCCTGTGTTTGATTACTGTTTCATATGAGAATGGACAGGATTTAAATTGTTTATTTTATATAATGTAAATAAAAAACAAATTCTGTATCAAAAATAAAAAAGACCTCTGCCCAACATACACAAAGATATCTAGAAATCCGCCCTCTTTTTGTGTTGTGTCCATGTTTTTCAGGGAGCCTTTGCACACTCAGAACTACCAGAAGAGACGAAAGTCAGAAATTGTTGTGAAGGTCATTATATAAAATACAACAATTTAGGGTCCAAGACTTCTCCAGGTGTCCAAGAGACTTTACAACTGGGACCAGTCCAGTTTGGAAATGGGACTGATCCAAGCAGTAGGTTTAGCTCAAGATTTGAGAAGTGCTGCAAAGTTCCAGTAGTCACCTAAATATTTTCTTACAAACATCTCTGCTGGGGCCTTTCCCATGACATAGGGTGTCAGGAGCACTTTTGGGAGGTGTCACAAAGGGAACAGAACAACCTCCTGCCCTGTTCTGCAGCCATTTCAGAAACACAAATTTAGGAGATTTAGTAGAGATCGCCAAGTGAAGGAAGAAAAAAAGTGTCTTGTATTTCCACAGCATTCCCTTTTTTAAGAATCAGCAGTGCAAACTGTGCTGAAGAAATGAAGATGGAATTCACAGGAGTGTAAGCAGGCAGTGTTTGATAGGGTGGATTGAATCCTGGAATCGGAAGGGTTTTGGGCATTTCACAGCCCAAATCCAGGGAATAGGTCTTGGCAAGGGTCACTGAGGGAAGCACCAACACAAAGAAACACTGGGGACCTAAAATGTATTAGAAAAATGGAAAGAAAAGGCAGAAGAGTCAAATTGGGTGAAAAGAGGTTGCAGGCGAGCTGTGTGCTGGAGGCAGGGCAGCCTTGGGGCGTTTGTGCTATCGGAGCAGAGGGCCGGCAACGGGAGTGCGGCTCAGGCCCGTTCTCCGGGATGGCACCTGGGATCAGAGCACGAGGAGCAGCATTGCTCCACCCATCGCCTGCTGCTGGAGCACGGGAGCAGCAGTGCTCCACCCATCGCACCAGCTGGGAACGGGCAGCGAGGCCTCCACGTACAGAATTCTCAGCGGGTAAGAGTGGGCTTCACTCGGTAACGTCTTCTCTGTTTTCTGCTCTCCTTCCTTTTCTGTTCCTGCTCTTTCCGGGCTCTGGCCATGGTTGATGTGATAACGTTTCCAAGAAGCATCTACTCCACAAATATCTACTGGAGTCTAGAGGAATTTTGTGCCAAGCAGGTCAACGTGGTCCTAAACTACCCTGGTTCAGAGTGACCCAAAACATTTTACTGTGCCAAAAAAAGTGCTGTCCCTCAGAGCCACGTGGGACACACAGGGATAAAGGGCTCTGCAGCAGAATCACAAATGCTGCCTTAATCTCACATTTCATGGGGTTGTCAATAAAGGTTAGTGACACCTTTCTGCTTTATTTGAAGGCATGACCACTGATAACCATCATATCCCACAGTAGCAGTCTAAATTAGGATGCTCAAATAAAGTTTTAATCCTTTGAAGCTGGCACTTTGCAGACTGCCAGCCAAGCGGGTACTTGGGAGGATGTGTGTATAGCTCCTGGGACACTATTTTTCCCTTTGAAATATGTTTTAGGGCTACTGTTGATTTCTGTGGAAGTTCAATAATTAAATGCCCGAGCTATTGAAAGGTTAATTAAAATGTAGCAAGCTGTTCTACATAGCTTGGCTGTTGCTCGATCTGTTCTGTTTACTTCTTAAGTAATAGAAATGATTCATCTGTATTACCTGATTCATTTTGTTAACACATATATGACAGTGCATCTTCCAAGATGTAGGAGCACACTTCAGGAACATAACATCCAGGGAAATATCTACAAATTAAATTGTTTAGCAATGCATTAGCACTGGCAGATGGCAACACCAGTGTAAACGCAGGCAGGCCTGCTTTGCTCAGGGATTAATGAAGCAGGAGAATGAGACAGGATTCACATAATTTGCAGTGTATTTGAGGTGTGTTCTTGCGGTTTTGTAGGCTTCAGAAAATTTTAAATCTTTTCCTCGTAATCTATGGAAACTTTTAGAATTACATTTTGTCAACTTCAGCAATAAAGAGATATCAAGGCAAGCAGCATCTACAAAGCAGTCACTTCCAAACCCTGACAGCAAAGATGTGGCATTTTTCCCCCCATGTAGTAAAGTGTTTTAAACCATGATGTACTTTGAATTATTTTAATTGATATCCATTGAACTGGGATGCTACCTCCAGTGAAGGTAAGATGTAATAACTGATCATAAAATCTTTGATTGTGATATAAATCTTTCCTAAAACCAGAAGCAGAATACTGGGAAGGGATATATTTATTCCCAAATTAAGACGGGTTAGTAAGACTGAAGCTTTTCCACTTGTGAGGTGTGTACTTGAGAGAAATACCTACAAGTACACTGAGGGAACAGCATTAGCTGGAAGGCCAGTTAACAAAGCCCTGTCCTCAAAAGAGTCATTGCTTGCTGCCCTTGGTGAGGAAGGTGGGAGAGGAAAAGTTCCATTTCCCTTCCCCAACATCCCAAGCATCCCAGGTCAGCTGTGCTGTACACCACAGACCCTCCGCACTTGCTCCAGTGGAGGTTTAGAATAGAAAGAATTTCTATGCAGAAAGGATGATTAGATATTGGAATGGGCTGCCCAGGGTGGGGCAGTCACCAGTGTGGGAGGTGTTCTAGGGCAGACTGGATGTGGTGCTCAGTGACAAGGGCCCTGTCCCAGACTGTGGCTGCCATGGGGCCACTATGGTCACTCTGGTTGCCATGGTGGTAGTGGGTAACAGGTTTGGACTCAGTGATCCCACAGGGCCCTGTTCTGCAGCTTTTTCAGAAACACAGATTTAGGAATGTTAGTAGCAATTGCAAAGGGAAGTAAATTAAAACCACAGGCCTTGTATGTATTTCCACAACATTCCCTGCCTTAAAAATCAGCAGGAAAAGCTGTCCTGCAGAAGTGAAAATGGAAGTCACAGGGGTGTAAACAGGCACTGCTTGAGAGAGTGGATTGAACCCAGGAAGGGGATGGGTGAAGCATTTCACAGGCCAAAATCAGGGGAGGTTTGGGTTGGATATCAGAAAGAATTTCTTCCCATAAAGACTGATCAGATATTGGAACAGGTGGTAGCTCAGCTGTGGCGGGAGGTGTTCAAGCTAAGCCTGAGTGTGGCACTCATGGCCCTGATGTGGTTGCCATGGTGGAGCTGGGTCCCAGGTTGGACTTGCAAATATCCCAGGGCTCTCTCAGCTGAATTGATTCCATCATTCTGTGACATCACAGCCTTTAGGGTCAGCGTGGTGGTTGATGAGTGTCCCCAGCCCGTTGGTGTGCCCAGAGGCCAGGCAGAAGTCGGCTGGGAAGGACGGGCAGAGCCTGTTCAGCAGTGACAGCTTGGCCTTCAGCAGCACCATGTGCAGCCAGGGGCTCTGGCTGCTGCTGCCGCTCCCGATGCTGCTGCTGCTCTTGGTGCAGCCAGTGGAGCCTCCCAACCACGCTGCTGGGGACACAGGGAGCTGGGATGTGCTTCCTGAGGCCCTGGAAGAGCAGGAGCTGGCGCCAATGAGCATCGCCATGCTGGTGGTGGAGGCGCTGCTGTGGCTGTGCGCAGCCATGGCCGTGCTCTTCAAGGGCCTTTGGCTGGGCTGGGCCCTTTGCCAAGCGCTCAGGATGTGCTGGGGAGAGGTGAGGGAGGGGCTGGGGCAGCTGGGCCTGGGCCAGGAGCCGCCAAGGCCTTGGGGCAGGAGGGTTCGGGGCCAGGGCTGAGATCCCCTTGGGGGAGTAGAGCTGGGCAGGCCCCGAGGGCGCTGGGCCTGTGGGGCAGCCCTTTGGCCGAGGCACTGAGGCAGAGCAGGGGCTGAGCCCATGGCTGGGCAGCAATGGGGCCTGGCTGAGCCCCAGGGAGCCCCGGCAGAGGCAGCCGGAGCTCTTGTTGCTGCAGCCTCTGCCTGGGGCAGCCCAGCCAGGCCCGGGGCTCTCTGTGCACCAGAGGCCAAAGGCAGCGGCAGAGGGCTCAGCCCCCTGAGGCCCCCGTGCCCCTGCATGGGGCTCCCTGTGCTCTGTGTTGCAGGAGAAGAGCCAGAGCGCCTCGACCTCTGCACGGCCGTGCTGCCAGGGCCACGGCTGCTCCGAGGAGCTGCTGCAGCTGCTGCTGGAGAACCGGGCCCTGATGAGGCGCTGCCTGCGCCTGAGCTCCCGGCAGAGCTCAGAGTCCAGAGGGAAGAAGCGAAGGAGCTCTGGAACTCAGAAGAGGAAGTGAGTCCACTTCTCGCCATCCGTGGGACTCTCCAGCCCCAGCTCCTCTCTGTCCTTGCTGGACATGGCAGGGAATGAATGACCAGTGCCAAGCCCAGGCACTGGGACATTCCTGCCCATAGGTGTTAGGACCCCCTTTGTTGTTAGGAAAAATAGGTTTCCCAGAAGTCTTTCCCCCCACCCCAGTTCAAATTTTTCCAAGAGTTCAAGTTTTGTACTTTTAGGCATAGGCTTCCCAGTAATGTTCCCGCCCTGTAGCTGAAGCTGGAAATAGTAGTCTAGTTTAATAAAGTTCATGTTTTCTAAACAATCCTGTGTTTGATTACTGTTTCATATGAGAATGGACAGGATTTAAATGGTTTATTTTATATAATGTAAGTAAAAAACAAATTCTGTATCAAAAAAAAACCAAAAAACAAACCTCTGCCCAACAGACACAAAGATACCTAGAAATCTGCCCTCTTTTTGTGTTGTGCCCATGTTTTTCAGGGAGCCTTTGCACACTCAGAACTACCAGAAGAGACGGAAGTCAGAAATTGTTTTGAAGGTCATTATATAAAATACAACAATTTAGGGTCCAAGACTTCTCCAGGTGTCCAAGAGACTTTACAACTGGGACCAGTCCAGTTTGGAAATGGGACTGATCCAAGCAGTAGGTTTAGCTCAAGATTTGAGAAGTGCTGCAAAGTTCCAGTAGTCACCTAAATATTTTCTTACAAACATCTCTGCTGGGGCCTTTCCCATGACATAGGGTGTCAGGAGCACTTTTGGGAGGTGTCACAAAGGGAACAGAACAGCCTCCTGCCCTGTTCTGCAGCCATTTCAGAAACACAAATTTAGGAGATTTAGTAGAGATCGCCAAGTGAAGCAAGAAAAAAAAGTGTCTTGTATTTCCACAGCATTCCCTTTTTCAAGAATCAGCAGTGCAAACTGTGCTGAAGAAATGAAGATGGAATTCACAGGAGTGTAAGCAGGCAGTGTTTGATAGGGTGGATTGAATCCTGGAATCGGAAGGGTTTTGGGCATTTCACAGCCCAAATCCAGGGAATAGGTCTTGGCAAGGGTCACTGAGGGAAGCACCAACACAAAGAAACACTGGGGAGTAAAATGTATTAGAAAAATGGAAAGAAAAGGCAGAAGAGTCAAATTGGGTGAAAAGAGGTTGCAGGCGAGCTGTGTGCTGGAGGCAGGGCAGCCTTGGGGCGTTTGTGCTATCGGAGCAGAGGGCCGGCAACGGGAGTGCGGCTCAGGCCCGTTCTCCGGGATGGCACCTGGGATCAGAGCACGAGGAGCAGCATTGCTCCACCCATCGCCTGCTGCTGGAGCACGGGAGCAGCAGTGCTCCACCCATCGCACCAGCTGGGAACGGGCAGCGAGGCCTCCACGTACAGAATTCTCAGCGGGTAAGAGTGGGCTTCACTCGGTAACGTCTTCTCTGTTTTCTGCTCTCCTTCCTTTTCTGTTCCTGCTCTTTCCGGGCTCTGGCCATGGTTGATGTGATAACGTTTCCAAGAAGCATCTACTCCACAAATATCTACTGGAGTCTAGAGGAATTTTGTGCCAAGCAGGTCAACGTGGTCCTAAACTACCCTGGTTCAGAGTGACCCAAAACATTTTACTGTGCCAAAAAAAGTGCTGTCCCTCAGAGCCACGTGGGACACACAGGGATAAAGGGCTCTGCAGCAGAATCACAAATGCTGCCTTAATCTCACATTTCATGGCGTTGTCAATAAAGGTTAGTGACACCTTTCTGCTTTATTTGAAGGCATGACCACTGATAACCATTATATCCCACAGTAACAGTCTAAATTAGGATGCTCAAATAAAGTTTTAATCCTTTGAAGCTGGCACTTTGCAGACTGCCAGCCAAGCGGGTACTTGGGAGGATGTGTGTATAGCTCCTGGGCCACTATTTTTCCCTTTGAAATATGTTTTAGGGCTACTGTTGATTTCTGTGGAAGTTCAATAATTAAATGCCCGAGCTATTGAAAGGTTAATTAAAATGTAGCAAGCTGTTCTACATAGCTTGGCTGTTGCTCGATCTGTTCTGTTTACTTCTTAAGTAATAGAAATGATTCATCTGTATTACCTGATTCTTTTTGTTAACACATATATGACAGTGCATCTTCCAAGATGTAGGAGCACACTTCAGGAACATAACATCCAGGGAAATATCTACAAATTAAATTGTTTAGCAATGCATTAGCACTGGCAGATGGCAACACCAGTGTAAACTCAGGCAGGCCTGCTTTGCTCAGGGATTAATGAAGCAGGAGAATGAGACAGGATTCACATAATTTGCAGTGTATTTGAGGTGTGTTCTTGCGGTTTTGTAGGCTTCAAGAATTTTTAAATCCTTTCCTCATAATCTAAGGAAACTTTTAGAATGACATTTTGTCAACTTCAGCAATAAGGAGGCATCAAGGCAAGCATCTACAAAGCAGTCACTTCCAAACCCTGACAGCAAAGATGTGGCATTTTTCCCCCCATGTAGTAAAGTGTTTTAAACCATGATGTACTTTGAATTATTTTAATTGATATCCATTGAACTGGGATGCTACCTCCAGTGAAGGTAAGATGTAATAACTGATCATAAAATCTTTGATTGTGGATATAAGTCTTTCCTAAAACCAGAAGCAGAATACTGGGAAGGGATATATTTATTCCCAAATTAAGACGGATTAGTAAGACTGAAGCTTTTCCACTTGTGAGGTGTGTACTTGAGAGAAATACCTACAAGTACACTGAGGGAACAGCATTAGCTGGAAGGCCAGTTAACAAAGCCCTGTCCTCAAAAGAGTCGTTGCTTGCTGCCCTTGGTGAGGAAGGTGGGAGAGGAAAAGTTCCATTTCCCTTCCCCAACATCCCAAGCATCCCAGGTCAGCTGGGCTGTACACCACAGACCCTCCGCACTTGCTCCAGTGGAGGTTTAGAATAGAAAGAATTTCTATGCAGAAAGGATGATTAGATATTGGAATGGGCTGCCCAGGGTGGGGCAGTCACCAGTGTGGGAGGTGTTCCAGGGCAGACTGGATGTGGTGCTCAGTGACAAGGGCCCTGTCCCAGACTGTGGCTGCCATGGGGCCACTATGGTCACTCTGGTTGCCATGGTGGTAGTGGGTAACAGGTTTGGACTCAGTGATCCCACAGGGCCCTGTTCTGCAGCTTTTTCAGAAACACAGATTTAGGAATGTTAGTAGCAATTGCAAATGGAACTAAATTAAAACCACAGGCCTTGTATGTATTTCCACAACATTCCCTGCCTTAAAAATCAGCAGGAAAAGCTGTCCTGCAGAAGTGAAAATGGAAGTCACAGGGGTGTAAACAGGCACTGCTTGAGAGAGTGGATTGAACCCAGGAAGGGGATGGGTGAAGCATTTCACAGGCCAAAATCAGGGGAGGTTTGGGTTGGATATCAGAAAGAATTTCTTCCCATAAAGACTGATCAGATATTGGAACAGGTGGTAGCTCAGCTGTGGCGGGAGGTGTTCAAGCTAAGCCTGAGTGTGGCACTCATGGCCCTGATGTGGTTGCCATGGTGGAGCTGGGTCCCAGGTTGGACTTGCAAATATCCCAGGGCTCTCTCAGCTGAATTGATTCCATCATTCTGTGACATCACAGCCTTTAGGGTCAGCGTGGTGGTTGATGAGTGTCCCCAGCCCGTTGGCGTGCCCAGAGGCCAGGCAGAAGTCGGCTGGGAAGGACGGGCAGAGCCTGTTCAGCAGTGACAGCTTGGCCTTCAGCAGCACCATGTGCAGCCAGGGGCTCTGGCTGCTGCTGCCGCTCCCGATGCTGCTGCTGCTCTTGGTGCAGCCAGTGGAGCCTCCCAACCACGCTGCTGGGGACACAGGGAGCTGGGATGTGCTTCCTGAGGCCCTGGAAGAGCAGGAGCTGGCACCGATGAGTATCGCCATGCTGCTGATGGAGGCGCTGCTGTGGCTGTGCGCAGCCATGGCCGTGCTCTTCAAGGGCCTTTGGCTGGGCTGGGCCCTTTGCCAAGCGCTCAGGATGTGCTGGGAAAAGGTGAGGGAGGGGCTGGGGCAGCTGGGCCTGGGCCAGGAGCCGCCAAGGCCTTGGGGCAGGAGGGTTCGGGGCCAGGGCTGAGATCCCCTTGGGGGAGTAGAGCTGGGCAGGCCCCGAGGGCGCTGGGCCTGTGGGGCAGCCCTTTGGCCGAGGCACTGAGGCAGAGCAGGGGCTGAGCCCATGGCTGGGCAGCAATGGGGCCTGTCTGAGCCCCAGGGAGCCCCGGCAGAGGCAGCCGGAGCTCTTGTTGCTGCAGCCTCTGCCTGGGGCAGCCCAGCCAGGCCCGGGGCTCTCTGTGCACCAGAGGCCAAAGGCAGCGGCAGAGGGCTCAGCCCCCTGAGGCCCCCGTGCCCCTGCATGGGGCTCCCTGTGCTCTGTGTTGCAGGAGAAGAGCCAGAGCGCCTCGACCTCTGCACGGCCGTGCTGCCAGGGCCACGGCAGCTCCGAGGAGCTGCTGCAGCTGCTGCTGGAGAACCGGGCCCTGATGAGGCGCTGCCTGCGCCTGAGCTCCCGGCAGAGCTCAGAGTCCAGAGGGAAGAAGCGAAGGAGCTCTGGAACTCAGAAGAGGAAGAGAGTCCACTTCTCGCCATCCGTGGGACTCTCCAGCCCCAGCTCCTCTCTGTCCTTGCTGGACATGGCAGGGAATGAATGACCAGTGCCAAGCCCAGGCACTGGGACATTCCTGCCCATAGGTGTTAGGACCCCCTTTGTTGTTAGGAAAAATAGGTTTCCCAGAAGTCTTTCCCCCCACCCCAGTTCAAATTTTTCCAAGAGTTCAAGTTTTGTACTTTTAGGCATAGGCTTCCCAGTAATGTTCCCGCCCTGTAGCTGAAGCTGGAAATAGTAGTCTAGTTTAATAAAGTTCATGTTTTCTAAACAATCCTGTGTTTGATTACTGTTTCATATGAGAATGGACAGGATTTAAATGGTTTATTTTATATAATGTAAGTAAAAAACAAATTCTGTATCAAAAAAAACCAAAAAACAAACCTCTGCCCAACAGACACAAAGATACCTAGAAATCTGCCCTCTTTTTGTGTTGTGCCCATGTTTTTCAGGGAGCCTTTGCACACTCAGAACTACCAGAAGAGACGGAAGTCAGAAATTGTTTTGAAGGTCATTATATAAAATACAACAATTTAGGGTCCAAGACTTCTCCAGGTGTCCAAGAGACTTTACAACTGGGACCAGTCCAGTTTGGAAATGGGACTGATCCAAGCAGTAGGTTTAGCTCAAGATTTGAGAAGTGCTGCAAAGTTCCAGTAGTCACCTAAATATTTTCTTACAAACATCTCTGCTGGGGCCTTTCCCATGACATAGGGTGTCAGGAGCACTTTTGGGAGGTGTCACAAAGGGAACAGAACAACCTCCTGCCCTGTTCTGCAGCCATTTCAGAAACACAAATTTAGGAGATTTAGTAGAGATCGCCAAGTGAAGCAAGAAAAAAAAGTGTCTTGTATTTCCACAGCATTCCCTTTTTCAAGAATCAGCAGTGCAAACTGTGCTGAAGAAATGAAGATGGAATTCACAGGAGTGTAAGCAGGCAGTGTTTGATAGGGTGGATTGAATCCTGGAATCGGAAGGGTTTTGGGCATTTCACAGCCCAAATCCAGGGAATAGGTCTTGGCAAGGGTCACTGAGGGAAGCACCAACACAAAGAAACACTGGGGACCTAAAATGTATTAGAAAAATGGAAAGAAAAGGCAGAAGAGTCAAATTGGGTGAAAAGAGGTTGCAGGCGAGCTGTGTGCTGGAGGCAGGGCAGCCTTGGGGCGTTTGTGCTATCGGAGCAGAGGGCCGGCAACGGGAGTGCGGCTCAGGCCCGTTCTCCGGGATGGCACCTGGGATCAGAGCACGAGGAGCAGCATTGCTCCACCCATCGCCTGCTGCTGGAGCACGGGAGCAGCAGTGCTCCACCCATCGCACCAGCTGGGAACGGGCAGCGAGGCCTCCACGTACAGAATTCTCAGCGGGTAAGAGTGGGCTTCACTCGGTAACGTCTTCTCTGTTTTCTGCTCTCCTTCCTTTTCTGTTCCTGCTCTTTCCGGGCTCTGGCCATGGTTGATGTGATGCACTGAGAATCCAGAAAGTCCAGCAGCTTTGCCTTGGAAATTTTAATGCCATTCTGTTTGAGCTCTGCGTGCAGATCAGCCAGCTCGATGGGCTCGTAGAAGAGAATCCTGTTGTACAGGGCTGTGTTTGAGCGGATGTAGCACCTCACTGCCTCCAGCTTTTCTTCTTCCCGAGCTGCTGCTTGAGATGCTGGAAATTCGTCTTCCTCCTCCTCAGATGTAAAAGCACAGGTTTCAAATCCATTCACAAAGGAACTAAAAGTAGGACAAAACAGACCAGAGGTCAAGAAAAGAACAGGCCAACATGGACAGGACCAGAGCTCTCCAGATTCCTGATGGTGAAGCCCTATGACTTCCCTCTGTGGGATCAAAGATGGTGTACTACCAGACCCAGAAAATAAATGAGGCAGAACATGGCAGAGCTTCTGCAAACTTCCCATCTCAGCCAGGACAGTGCTGGTTCAGCTCACCCAGCCCAGAGCTGTATGGAATTTCTGTCTCCTGGCCCTTTCCTCCTGGCAGGTTCTGCCAAGGGGTGCTGTGCTGTCCTCTCCCAACTCCAGCTGCCGGTTCTCAGGCAGCACAGAGTGCTCCATGTCACTAACCTGCAGATCAGGCATACCAGATTTGGGCCTTGCTCATAACCATCCCTTTTATGTTCAGAGAATAGTTAAGTGGGAACTAGACAGAAAATCCAAAGCCTAGTTCTTTTGTAGGAATGTGCTGACCACCACATGACACACTCAAGGAGGTGTCCACAGTAGGCCACAGGGACACTCACCTCTGTTTGCCTCATTCCTACCTCATCTCTGCCCTGCCCCCCTGAGTGTTTTGTCTAGGATTTCACTGTCTCACCTCTGTGAGCCAAAGGAGATGTCACTTCCATTCACCGAAGAACCTGCTGACTCCTGGGATGCTGGGAGCTCCTCGCCATCAGCTGTCAGGGACACAGATGGCCTCTCCTGCTCTTTGGCTCCGTCTGGGTGATGTGTCACTCTAGTTCTGTCCTTGGCTGTGGCACAGCCTATTCCACGGGCTGCACCATCAGCCTCATCGCTAGGGAGCACGGCAGAAGCCTTGGCAAGCTGTTTCCTCTTGCCCGCAGCCCTCGGGGCCCTGGCGCGGCTCCCGCCCGCAGCCCCGCCTGCCTTCGGCTGCCTCGGCCGCTTGGCCGGGGACTTCCGTGGGAGGGGCTGGGAATAGGGGATTTCATCCTCAAAGTCAGAGTCCCCATCCCGGTGAGTGTACTGGAATATCTCCTTCAGCTTACACACCATCTGGCGTTTTGGGAGAGCACGGACACCAAATCTGAAAGAGAAGGTGGGAGTTCAGGTACAGTAATGCTGAACCTTCCATTATCACAGCTCAGCAAGAGCTTCAGGCCAGGAAGTGCAGCTGGAAAAGTGTGATGTGACCTCAGAAAGAACTGGCTGGAGCTTTACCATGGTTTCCCTTCTCTCACACTACCTGCCAGCAGGTTCCTCTTGTAAGAGCCATCCTGGGGGAGGTAATTCTCACCTGCTCAGCTCCTTCTTCAGCTGTGGGGTCTCCATCATGGAATAAGCTGGCATGGGTGTCACTGGAGTGCTGGGGGACATGTTGTTCTCCTGACAAGAAGGTTCTGGAGCAGAATGATATTACTGTGATGACAATCAGTATAAAAAGAACTTAAAATGGCTGGTAACTTCTCCTCTTAGTGGCAGAAATCTAATATTCTCTAATAATTGTTTAATAGGAAATACTTCCTTATAAGCTGCTTTAGTTATTACTCAGATTCATATTGGATAGAATAGTCAGCACTTCCCCCCCCCCACCCCCTTAATTGGGATACTTGGTTTTCATTGACTTTACATGAGAAAACAGTTTAAACTGGGACATATGTCACATCTGAAAATGAGGCCATTCAGGGCTTGCTTAGAACAGGCAACATTTAGAAAGCAGTTTAAAAAAACCATGTTTACTGAATTGTGTGCAGCGGTCCTTCTCCCAGGAAGGAAATTTTGTAACAGAGACCTGATGTATAAAAAATTGAGCAAATCAAGCTACTGGGGTCTGGAGTTACATACTGATTTAATGACACCAGTTTACTGATACTGTGAAGCACAGCCAGTCTCACACATCGTGTTCTAATCACCCCTTAAACTAGTCATTTAGTATGGCATAATGAATAATGTATTTAATTAGATACTGCAACATCAGTTACATCAATCAACTGGCAAGCAGGCTGGAGCCTGTGTTTTGTTCTATTTTGGTTGTTTTTTCTCTATCCATGAACCCATAGCTTCTGCAAGGAGTACTGTCACTACCAAAGGACTGGTGACAATGAAACACACACAGCTACACTCCAGGAATCCCACATTTGGACAAGCTCTTTTCCACAGCAAATACCTGCACCTTCTTTGTGCTTGGCCCTGCCAACTGCTTGGCACCAGAAAGCCCAAAGACCCTTTTGGTGTGTCAAGTGCATCACAGGTAAGATAATCACTAAAATAAAAGCAGTTTAAGCTAGCCCAATAAATCCAGTATCAATACAAGCTCTCACCAGGAGTCTTGACAGGATCTGTCTGACCAGCCTCTGCTGCAGCTGCCAACCTCTGAGAGAGAGGAAGAATCTCTGGAAGTTCATCTTCTCCATTCCAGTCATCCCAGATTTTGGAGTCCAGGTAACTGGCTCTGCTGCTCACTGATGAACATGGCTCAATAGGGCTCTTCTCAGGGCAGTGCAAAGTTTTTCTCCTGCCAGCAGGAGTTCCTTGCAGAGGGGTGCTACCCTTAATTCCTGGTACTTGGACTGGGCTGTCCCCCTGCTCCTGCCAAGGAGCAGGGCTGGGGCTGCTGGCCGTGCTGACCTGGCCGGAGCCGTGGCCATCACCTCTGGCTGGTGACAGATACTCAACGTGCCAGCAGTCATCAACAGGGAGAGGGGGCTCCTCACACAGCAGGACACTGCTACCCAGAGAAGGCAGACTTACTTCCCTGTCACTGTCCTCCAGCTCAACCACACTGACATTGATTTTATCTTCTAGTGGCTGCTCCTGGCATGGAGACACCAGCGTGGGTAAACCTGAGATACTGGCACATTTGCTTTCTGTGCTGGTGTGGCCAGGGGAGAGGAGAACTGGATTTACTGGAGAAACTGGAAGGGGGTTCTTGGAAAAGGATTCTGCTGCTGGGCTGCTGGGTGGGCTCCTTCCACTGGCCAAGTTCTCCATTGCCAAATGTTTGTCTGACAATGTTGTTTCATGAACTTTTAATAAATTTCCAGTCATTTCATGGTTACTATTACCTGCAGCTAAGTTCTTTGTGCTGAGTTTAGATCCTGGACCCTTTAAAGAATCAATACTTGTGACATGAGTCTGTGTTGAGAAGCTTCTGCTTTTACTCAGAACTGGTGTTCCTGGCACAAGCCAGGAGCTGTCTGTGCCTGGAGACATTTCCTTACTGAGCCTGTTCCCAGGGCTCAGGTTTGGACTCTGTTTGATCTCTGTACAAGCACCTACTTGTCTGCTGAGAGGCAATACAGGGGACACCTTTACATCACCACTTCCACACTCTGTGTCTGCATTGCCATGTGAGACCTGGGGTGATCTCTGCTCTGTTTCAGGATCTGGTAAGTTAGAGTCAGGTTTTGGTATCTCAGGACCTTGTTTCATGTCTGTACACTTCATGTACACAGGGACTTCCATTTTCTTCAGAGCAGAGTCAGACTCTGGCAACTTCTTGCCTTGCTGTAACTCCATTTCATCATCAGAAGAAGATAAAACAATAACATCACTCTCCTTGATCCCCTCAGCTGCAGCATCCTGAGTCCTGCCTGGTGATGACAGCACTGGGACATGTGAGTGCTTGTTTGATTCACTGTGAGGGAGCTCTGCTGGAGAAACTGTGATCTCATTTCTCGATGCAGCAACCAGCTCCTCAGCTTTCTGGGATTGTATTTCATAAGATGGGAATGATTTTTCCATTTTGTTTTGCTTTGGTGTTGACACACGTTCCCTGGCAAACTTTCCCTCTGATTTTGGAGATGCAGGTGAAGAGCCAAGAGCAGGAAAAAGGGACACATAAGGCTGGGGAGCTGGACTCCCACAAAATCCATTCTTACATGGAGAGTAGTCTTTTTGTGACTTGCTGAACAGAAGTGAATCATTAAGACCAACATGTTTTTCACTAGGGGACTTTCCTGATTCTTTGGTAACTTCTTTCACTGGGGAAGGCTCCCCCTGAGAGGCAGAAAATAAATGTTCATAGCTGTCATTTATATCAGTATAACCCTGGAAACCAGGAACATGCTCTTCACAGTGATCTGCCTTGTCATGTGAGACCTGAGATGACCTGGAATCCTTCACATCCTCACATCCCCCAACAGCCCCTCCTTCATTAGCACCATGGGATGTTCCATCCCATTTCTGAGGTTCACTGTGGTGAGGCACAATAGTGGTGTGTGGATCATTCATGCTCTTGCACCTATTTATATTCTGGATCTTCTCTTCTTGTGCAGATAAGTCACACTTAGATCTTTCCACACTGTTGCCGTCCCTCAGATCTTTGAGGCTGTTGCTTACTGAAGCAGATTCAGGTCTCTTCACCTCTTCCTGCTCAGTTTGCTGGTTTGTACTTTGGATGGCCTCAGTGTCACTGCAGTTGCTGCAGGATGTTCCCTCACTCACCTCTTTCTCACCCTGAGCCATCTTTCTCTGAGTTGCAGCAAACTCATAGATTTCCTCCAGCTCTTGCTCTCCCACCTCACTGTCATCCTCCTTCTGGCACTCAGGGCTCAGCATAGCTACTTCTTCCTCATCTTCACCCACCCATACTGACTTCAGGAGGTCTTGGAAGTTCTCAGCTCTGTCCTTACAATCTTCATCACTCCTCACAGAGATAAGATCATCTTCTGAATCCACTCCCGAGGACACCTGGCTCTCTCCAGTGTTGTTTTCACACTCTGCCATTAGTTCCCTCATACCAAACCTGCAAGGATACAGTAGTAGCATTAGTATTTCCTCCTCCAGTATTTCTTTACCATTTGGCTGTCAGATCACATTTGTGAGCTTTGTAAGGAATTTAATGATGATGTTGAGTTTCCTAAGATGTACAAGATCCAGTGTACTCCTAAAATTCCCAATACCCTTTTCCAGGTGTCACTCACATGAAAGTATCAGGCACATTCTTCCTTTTCTGTGTTTGACACTGACTACATTAAATCCCCTAGGCAACAGGAAAGTCCCATGGAATGGCTGGGGCTGGATAATATCTGCCATGTGCGAGATTCCTGGCTTTTTGGAGTGACAGGGCACCTGTCTATATACATTTGGCAAGCCCCAACCATGTCCCACCCATATGGCAGCAACTGCTCCTGTTTCAAGCTCTTAGTGCATGCCTAGGACCACGACTGAGAGCATGGCTGACACAACACACAAAGAGCCTGAGCATCCAATACATTCTGCAAGTGTTGCTCAGACAAAGTGAGAATCACATATAGAAGTTGTGCTCATCATCTTCAACATCAGCTGAGACAAAACTCAGCCAAAGTCTGCTGAGCATGTACTGAACACAGAAACTCTCACACAGGTGGAAAAGCTGAGGGCAGGATGTCCTTACAGGCAAGTTTCATTTAAGAGGTAGCAAAAGACCACTTGTAATTTGTAAGCCACTAAAACTGCAACAGATCTCAAACTGGGGTTTGTGTGGCTGAAAGGCTCAGGGTACACACCTGGCAGCCAGAGCCTGCAGCTGGGGCCGCAGCCCAGCAGGGAAGTTGGTGTCAGCAGCATAGAGGTACCGCAGGAAGGCAGCCACAGCCTCAGCTGACACATCGCTCAGCAGCACCCGCTGCGTCGGCGCAGCCCCATCCTCCTCCACCACCATCCCCTCACTGTGCACCTGCAGCAGAGAAAGCAAAGTCTGTTGGCCAGTAAAGCAACACAACACCTACATTCATCCTTGTTCCCATCAGCTCCTTCCATTCACCCATGCCCAGCCCCAGGACCAGAATGCCAAGGTGGGGCAGTTATGCAGAGCCCCTGTGGAACAGGCCATGTCCTTCCTGACCCTATGGCTGTTAACTTTGTTTAACTACTTGCCTTAGTCACACATATGAAAGGTGGTCTTAAAGTTCTCCACTTAATTTTGCAATCAAATTACTTCCCAACCAAATTTCCATCTACACCCCTCTGTATGAGCTTCATCTGGTCTGTTTTGAGTTTACCTGGAAGCTGCACAGGAGCAAGCCTGGAGCTGTTCAACCTAAAATGCACTGGGAACATAAGAACTCTTTTCACTAGCCTTGCAAAAAGCACAGTCAGTGCAGGAACTCCAAAGCAAAAGTGACAAAACCTCTGTGTAGATTATTTTAAAGTACTTCCCAGAAACTTCCTATTCCCTGCTCACACTTCCCAGCCTGGGTGACAGGCAGCACACACCAAGATGGACAAGGCAGTCTGTGCTCATACAGGGACAAAAATGCAAGGGCAAGAAGCACTTTGAAAGCTTCCTTCATTGCTCATGGGTGAAATGCAAGGATCCTTGACTCCCCATAGCCTCCCTGAACAGGAGCTGTGAACAGCACATCTTTCACCATTTTGTCAGGACTTATTCAGGTTTCCTAAGGTGAAAAACCACAGCAGGCCCCGAGGCAGTTGCCATGAAGCCCAGAAGTGTTGTGTGCTGGTTTGGGGCACTGGCTGGCTGTGGGAGGGGCAGTCTGGGCTCTCCTAAGCAGGAGCAGAAGGAGTGGCAGGAGCACTCACAGCCTGAGCTGCCGCTGGACACCGCGCGTACAACACGAACAGGTGGGCATAGAGCACGTCCCCGCTGTCCACCTGGAACTGGACATCACTCAGGTGGGGGTTGTTCACCATGGCACCAAAATCTTGAGCCAGCAGCTGAAGAGAGGACTAGGACACAGAAGGAACACAAAGGTGTTAGGTTACAGCTGTCAATCACTTTTCCAGAAAAATAAGAAGGGAGTAACCCAGTTTCTCAGCGGTGCTGGACACACCACCTCTGCCTCCTGAAGATAATCATCAGCTTTATGAACTTCAGGTCTTCCACAGGACAAACAGACAAGTCTAACATACATTCCTGCTTTGTTTTTCTCTGCTTTTTCACAGCCTGCCCATTGTGGAGAAAGGGCAGTTGTGTTGTATTCTGCTGTACTTGTGTCACAGCACATTATCACCCTCAGATCTCAGCACGTTTCCTGCTGTGGTCTAGCCACAGCCTATAGCTGGCCTCCTGATCTACTGCCTCCCACCACAACTTTAGGAAACTGTAACTTCCACTTCAGCAGGCTTGAACTCAATTCACTATAATCAGGGTAATGGGAAAGAGGATGACTCAGTACGGGGTAATGAGCCTTTCTTCTCTCTCTTCACTGTCTGGAAAGGACAGCTGAGAAGAGCAGCTCTGCAACAAGGGGCCCCCACAGAATAAAACTAACATAGGCATCCAGTTCAAAGGAATTTATGAGCATGCTGAAACCTCTTTTTTAAATTCCACTCCATTTTAAAAAAGAAACACAACTTTTATTATCATTCCAGAACTCCTGGCTAAAATTCTGGGGAGGGCTGAGTTACCTGGGCTGGTTTTGGTGACAGCAAAGTCAGGTTTGGGGTACGCTGCCAAAGGCAGCAAGGATGGCATGACAGCTCCTCTGGAGCTGCTCCCAGCCATCTCCTGAAGACTCAGATCCCTCCTAGTGTTCCAGTCTTGGAGGTGGCCCTGGAGTGCTTCAGGGAAGTGTGAAACACTCTCAGATCACAGCTGGGTTGAGAAAGTGCCTGACCACACATGGAAACCAGTTTATGGTTAATACCTGAATCACTGACCTTGTGCTTTTCAAACCTACTGCAGAGCTGAGGAACTGCAAGTTTTATTCCAGGGAACATCTGCAGGAGATGCAGTTCCATCTGGAACAACATGGCTCTTCATTTTCTTAGCAGGTTTCTACATTAGCAGTGGGCTGTGGAGAGCCAGCCTTTCAACTTGCTCCAGCCAGCAGGAATTAGCAGCACACACTGAACACTTCTCCCAGCCTTCATAGGTGGGCTAGGGAACATTCTGCATGTTGTGGCAGTGCTGTGGACTGATCTCCAAAGGGAAAACAGGAAAGTCAATTTGGATCTAATCTGATTCTTCTTGCTTCCTTATTCTTGGCAGGTGGGATACCTGTGAGGCTGCTACGGGGCCGCCAGCAAACACAGGCTCCCGATGCAACGCTCCAGGCAGCGAGCCCAGAACAGCTTTCCTGCTGGTGCTAAAATTATCAATCAAGAATGGGGAAATTAAACAAGGCCAGAAATCTCCTGGCTGCTCCATTCTCTGTGCAAGGCAAAGAAACTGGCCAGAGGACAGCTCTGAGCAGGTATGAGCTGTGTGTTGGAGAACACACCAGAACATTCTCTCCTGCTGAGGAGGCCACTGAGGCTGGACCCCACTGCTGTGACCAAGGTTCTTCAGCACAGCACCAATGCAATGAGTGCATCTGCTCTGCAGGGTTACACTTTTCTCTCCCACTGCCAATCCAGCTCTTCAACAACACTTCACTTGCTCAGGAAAACTATAATGGAAACAAACAGACTCTAAAACAACAACCATACTGGTTTTGCTGGGAGCAACTGAGTTTCAGCAGTGTGAGAACAGTTTCTGTATTGTTAAAGGCTTCTGGTTTAATAGAAAAGCAAAACAAGACCTTTGCTGCTAAGGATAGTTTTTTTTAATACCCCCAAAGAATATCCAGATTTTCTGTACCAAGTAGCTGGGATGCTCAAATTTAGTACCAGTTCTCACCTCAAGAAATTGTCTCCTCTTATCTTAATTCTGTAAGCACAATATGAAAGTATGTTGTTATACTAGCAAATTTATCTAGCACCAAAATGTACTTCCTTTCAGGGCATGATTATTTATTATCAAACAAAAGACAGTAAGTTTCATCAGATAAAGTGGATGACCTTGGTAAGAAAATTAATTAGTGTTACTTTGTATAACCTTCAATTGAATAAAACTGATCATACATTCACGGAAAATTACACATCCTCTGGTGCATGTGGGATATGATGACATTACAGAACACCACAGGCTTGATTAAAAAATCATCTATGACTTACTAGCTCTCACCATCGAGCACACACTGATTTTCCAACTAGATCCTCTGTGCTCCCACAGCTGAGGGTTTTCTACACCAAACACTTTAAAAGCTCAATCAGCAGCAAAAACTGCTCATCTTGCATGGCCTTCATAACTTTCCATCATCTACCAGGCCTTTATGCCAGGATTTAGTACAAGTCAACCAGCCCTTGCAAGAATTCCCTCTCCCACTGCAGGAGTGTGTGGAGGAAGGTGTTCCATTCAGAGCTGGGTGTGTGAGCCCACAGGGAGCACCAGCAGCTCTGTCTCTCCTGGGCTCTGTTTTCTCCTGGATAACCCGGGCATTAAAGCAGTGTACTGCACAACATGCTGCAGCTGCATCCCTGCTTTCCTACCCCCAAACAGTCAGTGCTACAACACAACTTCCTAACCCACACAGCCTGGCCTTCTGTTCCCTGGCATTTAAATCATCTCTCATCAGCAGGACAAGTACTGAAAAACCCCAGGCTCTCGTGGGCTCCGATGGAACACCCCAGGTGTGCTGATCTCATCTGTGCCCATGATGAATCCTCAAGTCACTGTGAACCTTAAGCACCACTCTGTTTCCACAGAAAGGAATGGGAAATATTCCACACTTCTTTGAATTGCACAAATGCAACAGTTTTTGAAAATTGTTATTGACAAATATAAGAAGAGTAGAAAAAAAATGTTATCCTTACTCTTTTACTGCTGCTCCTAAGGAGGCTCTTCTCCTTGGATGGGGGCACAAAGCCACTACATGGAGGATCACTGGCAGTCAGTTCTTCTCCTCAGGGAAGAAAATGAACATCAAAAATCCCATTCAACTTCCTTGTGAGACAGAATAAACTAAGAACTCCTAAGAGGATCCTTGCTGTGACAGCTGCTATGACCAGGCTGGCTGGGCTGAAGGCTCAGCCTCTCCCTCGTGCCTTTTGCAGGGTTTGGCTCTGGGTTGTGACAGGCTGAGGGCACCTAAGCACCATTTCACTGTTATTTATATACATTAAAGGGCCAGGGACCATTTGCTGCAGTTTAGCAGGGGAAGTGAGGAGTATTATAGCCAAGTGCAAATGCAGACAGGTGAGCTTAGGAACTGTGTTCTCTTTCACAGATGAACAGGAGACACAACAGATTCTGCTGAAGAGCCAGGGCACTTTAAGGGCTGCCAGTGCCCTTGAAATGTGCAGTTGTGCACCACATGCAACCATGACTGGGGACATTAGAGCTGCCACAGAGGAACTCCAGATGTATTTTTTCAACCCTGAGTAGGCACAGATAAACTTCAGGTTTGTGTAATCGATGTCCAACACAAACTCATCCCTCCTGTGCATCTCTCTCATCCGACTGTCTCAAGACCTGAAAAGATAGTGCACAGAACAGAAAGGCTGTCCAGGTAGAATCATGGACTCCCAGACTGGTTTGAGTTGGAAGGGACTTTAAAGCCCATCCAGTTCCATCCCTGCCATGGGCAGGGACACCTCCCACTACCCTAGGCTGATCCAAGCCCCATCCAGCCTGGCCTTGGACACTTCCAGGGATCCAGGGGTGGCCACAGCTTCTCTGGGCAAACCTGTGGCAGGGCCTCAGCACCCTCACAGGGAAAAAATTTATTCCCAGTATCTAATCTAAATATAAAAATATCTAAAACCACCTTCAGTTTGAAGCCAATCCCCCTTGTCCTATATGTCCTTGTGAAAAGTCCCTCTCCAGCTCTCTTTTATGCCCAGGATAAGCAGGAATGAAGATTTTGTTCCAGCTGTTGAACACATCCAGGCTCCCACCTGGCAGAAAAATACTTTGATATCTTTAATTTTAAAATAAAATTTAGTATCTGCTGTCCAGGAATTCTCTCAAAAGCTGGGATTTATGAATCATTTCAGAAATACCAGGTTGACTGTATCTACATCTTATTGCAGGAAAATGTGCCCCCACAATATCACCTCTTGGATCAACACCAACAACCTGTGGGTGCTGCCATGGCTCTGACTCAGCCCAGCCACAGTCTGGCTCTGTGTAGCTGAAGGAATCAGGGGCAGGGCTCACAAAGCTGCCAGAACTCACCTGGCTGCTCCGCTGCCTGGACATTGCCAGTGTCAAGGTTCCACTGAGTAAGGGTGAGTCCTTCCCTGGCCAACTCTACCAGGTCCTGCAGGGTCTGAATGTCCTTCTGGCTCGAGGATAAAAGCTGCCCATCTCCTTCAGGGCCTGGCTTGAATTCATCAGACGTTTGGCCTCCAACCTTTGTGCAAGTGGGTTCCTTACAGCTGAGGTCTGGCTGAGTTTGCTGGGATACTTCTGGCTGATGAGATCCCACAGATGGCTGAAGGTTCTCTGGCTTATTCTGATCAAGTGAGGAGGAAAAGAAAGACATCAATAAATTAGGTCTTATTTATGTATTTACAGAGTTTGTAGTACAGTCTCTACTTCATATTCCTGAAACATCTGTGAAGAATCACAGAGCATTACCCAGGTATGGGGGATTCTGAGGAACAGCTCTCTGCAGTTCTATGAAGGACTCTCCAGAGATAAGACAGCTTGGAACAGAACAAAGAAAACTACAATGGAAAATCCAGAAAAGTTGGTTTCTCCAGGAGCATGCCAAGCAGGGAGAAAGGATGGGGGAAATGTTCCCAATTCAACATCTAAATATTCCATTATAGCTGGAGTTCCTGGCAAAAGTCACAGCTGAAGCTCTCCAGGTGCTTCTGTTCTGAGTTCTGAAATGCTTTTGCAGTTACATGTAACTAAATCAAACTTTCACCTTGGAATGGGTATTTTCCAGGTTTGGTCTTCATTTCCAAAAAAATAATTTTGCTTGTTTATTTCTAAGTAAAAATAGTTCAGCCATTTCTGTGAATGGAAAGAATCAGAGGAAAAACACACTCTTGACATGATTTTAAAGGCCTTCCCGCTTTTTATTTTTAAACTTCTCTGGCAGTTTTTGGCTTGAATGAAAGGTCAAAAATTCCTAGAATGGAGTTCCTCCTCTCCAGCCTCAACCTGCAACAAGCCAAAGAAACATTGGGCTTTGACTAGGGAAGAAGTATTAAATAAAGCACCTAAACATGCACAGCAGATTTTGAGCACCAAATACTTCTTCAAGAGAAGAAACAGGGAAGAAAGAGAAGTTACATCCTTCTTGGAAAAAAAGAGACTGAAAGAGCTTCATCTGTTTCTGTGGGGACTTTTTATAAAAATACAGAGCACTGGAAGAGGTAGATCCAGGTGGAACCAAAAGAAAGAGTGGAACTGAGAGCTGGATCAAAGCTCACATGCACCAGGAGGCAGTGGGATGCACAGGGAAAGCCTGAGTGCAAATGCTCTGCTGGACAACTCCAGGCACTCCCACCTTCTCTGTGCTGGCAAATAACAAGTTTCAGTTTAAATCTTTCTCCCCAGTTCTTGCTGAGTGTGACACTGGCAAAGTTCACACTAAAAACGACCAGAAAGAAGTTTCAATACAAAAACAAGAGTCAGGCTGCTGTAAATCTGGACAGATTAATGGCACAATGTGCAGGATGGGGTCCCTTTAATCAATACTCTCTGTCCCCATCCCTTTTATTTTCTGAAAGCTCAAAAACCATGGTAACGTGAGCCTCATTCTCCTCTCCAAAAGGCAGAAATGAAAGTTCAAGATTCTCAGACTTGACTGTGTAAGACTGGGGAGAACAGATCATGGCTAGTGAGTAAGCAGAGAGAGGGGATCACTGGCATACATTCCAAAATGTAATTTTAAAATTACATTTAAATTTAAATTTTTAAAAATTTGGAGGAAACAGAAGGGATACAGGGCAATTATCAAGAACTAGGGCACACACACATCAGAGCAAGGAAACAAAGCCCCACCTGCACAGGCTTCCAGGGTACAATTGGAGGGGTTAAGGCTGCAGTGTAGAATGATTCAGGGTCACAGGGTCCTGTCAGAGCACTGATCTTCCACAAAAAGCATTCCTTGGCTTTGGACAATGGCAGGAGCCAGGCTGCTTTTCCAGATTCATCCTCCAGAATTCTACTAATGGGCAGCTGAGGTGTGGGAGGGAATTCCACCTCTTCTGTCAGCATCAGAGCTACTCGCTCCTGGATCCTCTTCTGGGCCTTCTCTGGGTCCTGGAGCAGCAGAGGTGGAGGGGCACTGGCACCCTTCCTACGCCTTTTCTTCTCTTTAAAAAGAAAAGGAACTCAAATAAGTGATCAGCTGAACACACAGGGCAAAGGAGATCAACACAGCAGCTTCTTCAGTGCTGTAATCAGTGACAACCAAAAGGCATGAGAACACAACTCTCAGCATTGTGCAGGCAGTCCAAAACCTCCCATGGCCCTTAGATTCATGAAGGACTCCTTTCCTTGTGTTGTGGGTGATATCAAACCACAGCTCACACAAACACTGGGCAGCATTCATTTGGAAATCCTGTGTCTTACTGCCTTTGCCTCACTAATGCCCAACCACAAATCCAACAGGGAGTTCCTGTGGGCAGGAGCAGGGTTGTGAAGAGTGAAGCCTCCCCTCTGCACAGCTCTCAACCCTCTCCCCTGGCAGCTGTGTCTTTCTAAACCCTTTTGCACACTGAAATGTTGAGGGCCTGCTCAGCAGCATGTACTGGACACACATGGCACTGTAGAAAGGACAAAATCACATGAGATAATGCTGAAAAAGCTGCATTAATCCAGGCTGCAGCAGGAGGAATAGGAAAATAATAATATTTTTATGTTATTTCTCCTCATTTCCACAGTTTACAAGAAACAACAGCTTAAGACTGTTTTACAGATTCAAAATAACAAATCAGTGAGCAAAAGCACCCATGGACATGATGCAGTCATTCTTGACTGCCTCTGGATACTGCAAATTGCTGAAGCTCTGACAGCTAACAAACCAGAAACAGGGCTGTCATCCCTGCTGCATCCAACAGGGAAGTTTTGGTGGAGAGCAGCCATGTTACTCCTGCAATAACACAGCCTCAGACACTAACTTGCTGTAACACATACCTGATCCTGGCTTCCATTTGATTGGGAAAGCAGCCACTGCTTTCACATTTGTAACTGATTTTGCTTGTTCCTGCTTTTCTTGCTCCAACAGAGAGCGTGACATTGCCATGGCAACCTGCAAATCTTCATCCTTAGGCTCCATTTTGGCCCTCTTCTGTGTTTTCCTCGAGTCCTCATTGGAGGGGCATTTCCTCTTTGCCCTGCTGGGCTGATTGCTGAAATCCAAGAATGCAGCAGGAAGTCCCAGTTAATGTGACTGGATCAGAAACAACAAACACTGAGCACTCCAGAGCAGCTGTTCCATTTGCTCAGAGAGATTCCCATGTCAAGCATAATAAAAACCATTCAATACTTTCTTTCCTAGCAGAGAGCAAAGGATGTCTTATCATACATGGAACTTAGAGCTATTTAGAGAAGTCTTAATTTGGGATGTAAGCATCTGCTATCTTCACCTTGAAAGATTTTTTCAACCAAAGGGGAACAAACAAGTTGAAGCAGGGAGAAAACCAGATCACCAGAAAATGCTTTCCCATGCCTCTGCTTCCATAAGGTACAGGCAATGGTCCTTCTTTGGCACAACAGGACTTAGGAGCCCCTCCAAATTCACATTTTCACAAATTCATTCAGGAACCACCTGGTGCACTCTGAAGATTCTGCTCAAATCCAAGCACATTCCAAAACACCGTATCTGCTTCCTCTTTGGCTCAGGGTGAAAGGATGTCCAGGACAGCCATGAGCTGAGGAGCTGAAGCACTGGCACCACAGATCTCAGGAAAGGCCCCACACTTGTAGTCTGTGCTTTGCTCAACAAGCTCAAACACACCATTGAGCTTTACTGAGCAATTGCCTCACAGAGCACAAATTCTGACAAACCACTGGAAGTTATTTACTCCCCATTTTGCTCCTCCCTGCTGCTCCACCAGCTGACCTCTCCTGAGGAAAATTAAGATGATTTCTCCAACTGACTGCCACTTCCTCCTCATCTGGTACTGGGTCATGGCTCTACTTGACCTGCTCTGGGCTCAGGGTTTGCCCAGTGTGTGTCAGCCTTGCGTTTACTGCTCTTTCTGACCTCCAGCACCTCTCAGGCTTTCAAAGGAAGCAACCAGCATCTTTTTTTTTTCCTACCAGCTTACTTGGGACACTGAAGAGCTGCATCACCAAGTGTGGCCACCTGCAACTGCACTGCCTGAAGAAGCAGATTAGGAGGCACATCCATCTCCACAGCACAGCGTTTCAGGTGACTGACTCGGCTCTGCAGGGTTTGGAACTGCTTCCCACAGATGGGACATTCAGGGACCACTGGTTTGCTGGAGGATGACATCTGTGTTTCTTCCATCTCATCCAGACACCTGGGAGACAATGGCAAAGCTTACTTTAAAGGGTCCATGCTAAGACTTAAGCCACTAAAATTAATAATAATAATAACAACAACAACAACAACAACAATAATAATTTTAAAAGTACAATCACCTCTAATACTGGTAACAGTCATGAACACCCACTGAAGAAACAAGAACTATGTGCCCACCACTGTGATGAACACAACATGGAACAGTTAGATGGAGATAATGGTCTCAGAGGCATATTAAAAACACATTGCTCAAAGGCAAATGTAGTGAGTAACTTTAGAATTATAAAATCCCACATGGTTTGGGGTCTTGATCCACCCCTTGCCATGGGCTGGGACACCTTCCACAGGTTACTCTGGCCTTGTCTTGAACACCTCTAGGAATGAGGAGTCCACAGCCTCTCCAAACAACACTTCATATGTGTCCATCACCTAATCCCTCTTTCTGCATTCATTCTAAAATTCCAGCTCATTTATAAACCCCTTTAACAGAAGAGGGAGCAGCTGAATTGACATCACACTCCAGAGTGCAGCATGATGAACTTGAAATAATTTCTGGCAAACCAAAACCATGTGAAAAATTATACTTGTTCTTTTTCTGTTTTGTCCAAAGAGATTCAGAGTGTGAAATCCTGGATCTGCAGGACCTGTTCCAAAAGTCACTCACTGATTAGGTAATGACACACACAGGGCTGTACCAAGAGACCATTCAGCACTGGTGATTACTGGTGTGTCAGTGCATCTGTCCATCTACAGCTTCACTCTTGGGATGAAGGCTGCTACTGAAAAATCCCTGGTTAACATAACCTTGCAATCTCAACATATGATTACATGTTAATAGTTCAGAAAGCCTGACTTTCCAAAAAGCATTTCTAGCACACTGTCACTGTTTTACAGCTTCTGTCCTCTCAAGCAGCACAAAATGTCTGAAAACAGAAGCAACAGTAACACCTGGAAAGCTGCAGGTGCAAACAAGCCTGATCAATGGTAGCCACTCAGTAACATGATGTAGGACTGACAATTTACATCACTCCTGCCTTCTGAAAGTGCTTGAATTCAGAATTTACAATCATTCAAATGTGTTGTTTCTGATGCTTTGTCAACGGAAAAGCACAGAGTTTTCATTTCCAGAGTGTTGCCTGTACATAATATATTGTGTTTGATATTTATCTCTAAGGAAATTGTTAAATGAAAGGCAGTAATTTCAATTGAGTCATCTCTCTGAGTAGTGTCACATTTCTCTAAGCAAACAGCTCAGATACAGTGACATCCCAGATGCCCTTAAATGAATTTTAGCAAAACAGAGCAAAGCCTTTTTTGGCAGAAATCAGTAGATCTCCAAATTTGCATTAGGGAGTCATCATTAATGGAATCATTAAGGTTGAAAAAGACTTTTCAGATGACCACAAAGATGTTCCTTTACAATGGCAGCTCCTTTGCCACACTGCTAATGAAAGCAGATTTGGCCTGGTCACACACATACAGAAGTCCTGCAGGGCAAGGCACTCAGCTCTGCTTTCACATCAAAATGACTTGTTAATTCAAGCCATAAAGGTAAATTCATTATGCATAATTCCTGCTCCCACTTCCTTCCATGGCTGGGCTGAGTGAGGAGTCTGTGGGGGGCTGGATGGAAGGACAGGTCCTGCTGGTGTCTGACCTGTTGACATGCTGCTCTCGTCGCAGGCTGTTCATGGCTGTGAGATCCTTCTGGCAGATCTGACAGAAGAACAAGCCTGCATCCTCCAGGCTTGCCAGGGCCTCCTCCTTGGATTCCTGCTGAAGAGCCAAAGCCAGAGCAGTGTCGTGTTCCATGGATGGGAGAGGGTGGGAATCTGGCAGAGAAGGCAGAGATGATATAAGATGGAAGGTGATAAACCATTACATTTGTCATTATTAGCTTATTAAACTAGGCACACAAAAATCCATTGCAATCTTTCTCTTACAATCTTCACACCTGATCTCTCACCAGGAAAGGTACAACCTGCTCCTTTCCAACACTCCAAGACTGGACCAGCCCACAAGCAGGAGGTGACAATTTGCTCACAGTGCATCACAGAGACAATGAAGGGACAGTTTTAGCTGAAGTTTCTGGGAGAACATGGAATTTTATACATCAAATGTATAACACACCAGATTTTCATGTCCATACAGAACCAACAGGGACTTGATCTATAAAGAACCAACCAGAGTAAGTTTACTGTGAATTCAATTTATCAACACAGAACATATCACATTAGAGTGTACCAAACATGGGGCTACCTGAGAGCTGCCTAACACTGTCCCAAGGAAAGGATCTCTGATCCTGCTGGAATTTCAACCTGTTTCCAAAAAAACCAATTATTCCTCTAGAATTTACCTGAGGTTAATCCAGCCTTAGAGAAGAGCTGGGAAAAGAATATGGATAATCCTTTAACAAAGTTTTCTCAGGGATCTGAAGTGATTTGCACACCAAGCCCCTAGGCCAAGCAGGAACAAAGCCCTGGCATCCAGGACTGCTCCTCAGGCAACCATTCTCACCAGCCACTCATTCTGCACACATCAGAGCCAAGAGGAGACACATACCATCCTCAGGAGGGTTCTGCTCCTGGCTGCTGGCAGGGAAATCCTCACTGGCTGCAGCCTTTGGCACACTCCCATTCGAGCTGTGCTTCAGCTGCTCAGGTGCCACCCTCTTGAACTGCTGCATTCTCTCCACCACCAGCTCTGCCACCCGCACCTTGGGAGTGGGTGAGGAGCAGCTTCCTGGAGGAGCAGCAGGAAGGAAGGCTAAGGTGGTCTGGGAACAGCCACTGGGAAGATTTACTAGAGGGGGAGAAAACACCAGTTTTAAACACACACTGAGAGCTGCTGGGAGGCCTTTCCCTGAAAGCAGCCTGGGCCAAGCTCAGTTCTGCAGCAGGCATTCTTGGAGAAGTGAATGATTTGTGTAGCCACAGTAACAACATCAGGGTTCTGTGCTACAGGGGCATTTAGAGACCTTTGTATCCCTTTTACAGGCAGGAATTTTAAGGAAGCCTTGCATGAAGGTCTCCAGCAGGGACATGGAAGGCAGTCCCACAGCCCTGCTCTCCCAGCATTCCCACCACACAATGTCCCATTCCTGACTGACCTAATTTATCAGTTTAAGGACTTCCATCACTGGTGTCTGCATTCTGGCCATCACGTTTAACAGCTACTGAAGAACTAATCCTTTATGAATTAATCCAACAAATTAATCCAACACCTTTCTTAACTCATTCATGTTTTTGCCCTTGACAACATCCAGTGACAAGATGTCACCATACAATGAGGCACTGAGTGAAAAAGCACCACAGTATACTCTGAGCTTGCTTCTAGATGATCTGAGAGTATTTTTCTCAGTTCTGATACTGAAAAAATCCAGTGAATAATGACTGGCCAACAAATCACTTTGTACCAAGGCATCACCTTACTGAGGGACATCTGCCTGCAGCACAGAACACACTCCTAGGTCAAACCCAAGTAAGCGGCAAGGCTGCTTCCTACAGTGCTACTGTGTCCTGTCCAGATGGATTTCTCAAAACCTTCACTGAGCTATAGAGTCCTTCCAGTCCTTGCCTATCTTCTGTTTGAATCACTTCAGGTCACTCACCTGTCAGAGTCCTCTGGCTACACTCAGTGGTCCCTGTGCTCAGCTGGCTGGCAGGGAGAGGGCTTCTTGCTCCATCCCCCTGTGCAGTCTCACCACTACAGGCTGCAGCATCACCATCTTCATGCAACAACGTTTGCTTCTTTGGACTCAGATCTTGATGAAAGTTTGTCTCCTTTACTACTGGTAAGTGATGATGGGTTTGGCTCCTAGCAGCAGCTTTGCCTCTTCTTAATTTGCTTCGTGTTGTGGTGCTCTTTGGCCTGTTCTGAACCCTCTTTGTTGCCTCAGCATCCCCATTTTTCTTTGCTCTACTCAAAATATTTGCCCACAACTCTTTAAAATCATTGTCCTGTTCATCCATTGGCTTTCCAGCAACACTGTGGTCTACAAACACTGTGAGGACTGGAGGGAGGGGGAATCAGAATCAGTTCAGATTTGCATCAGCCCTTCCAGTACCTCAGAGATGTCCATTCTCCAAATCTCAATGAGGTCACAGGACAGAGTGGGCATTTCCAACAGTTCATTCTTCCATATTTAATTCACATTCAGCACAGCATGTCTTCTCTCCAAAGACCTCACCTGCTTTCACCAGCTGGTTCTTCAGAAGACTCTGGACCATAAGTTAGGCACCTCAGTTTGTGCAGAGCATGTGTAGGAGCATCATGGCAAGCTACAGAGCTTCAGAGAGACACTTATGAAAGCCCTTAAACCAAGAAACAAAAGCAGGTGGTTATGCACGATGGCAGAGGCAGATGCACTGTGGGACAAGCTGCAAATTGCTGAAGAGAAAAGAATTTGCATGAAATACTAAGATTAGAAACAGCACACATTGACCCCAAACAGTGTCCCTGTAATTGTACTACAGACAGCCCAAGCCACATTTGCTAGGGAGAGGAGAGATTTTAAAACTGGTATCTGATACAGGGTAGGTTTTGGTCTTGGAGCTCTGGATTTGGACTGTCCTTTTGTTACACCCATTCCTACTTACATTTCTATCACTGCTCAAGCAATGGTTCTGGAGTGTTAAACTCTGCTTCGAGACACTACAGTTCCAGAAAGGAGAGCCCAACCTCATTTTGAGTAGTAAATAAATGGAGTTTCTGACATTGCAGAAGAGGTTTTAGGACAAGTTAGAGAACAATTCCATTAAACATGTTCACCTTTTCTCTCCTCTCACTTCCACAGTTGCTCATTAGGGTTAGCTCTCCTGCTCCTGCTGAATTCTTCCCCTGAGGAAGGTTTCTTCTTCAAGAAACCACAGCACTATGTGTACAAGCTGCTGTCACATACAAAGGGTAAACAACCTAATAAATGGCATTTTAAAATTAATTTCTTAATCTTTTCAGCTACAGCAAGAACAGCAGGACTAGGCAGGGATTACCTGGAACAGCACTGGGTACAATGTCCAGACGGAAATGCCATCAATTCCCAGGCAACATTAAAACTAGGGCTCTATTCTTACATGTTTTCCTTGTCCCCTTCTTCCTAGTCCTGAGTTCATGATGGTTCTGGCTACTTTAGCAGGGGTTTTATATTGCTCCCAAACATCTTTCAAACCTAAACCAGAGTGTTTCACTTGGAATGGCAGCAGCTGTGGTCCAGTTACTCCAGTAAAACTCTGGGCACAGAAAGACTCAAAAAGCAGGAAAAACATATGGGAGATTGTTTTCTCAAATGGCTTGGCTGCAGACATGAGAGGCTGAGGAATGCTGGTTACACACTTCCACGGGTCAGCCTTTCCTATAAGCAATTGCAGATGTTAATGGATTTATTTATTTTAAACTCAGGCTTCCAGACCTGCAGAGGATTTTGCAGTGAATCTTGGAATAATTTTCTGTTAGAGAGAAACAAAAGTTTTATGTAACCGGTTCATGAATTTATTTTTTCTGGACAGAACAGTGGTGTAGTCATAACTGTAAATTGACCATTTTCTTCTAAGGAGGAGACAGCATGTGGAGAAGTCCCAAATCTCACATCCTACATGGCTTTAAATACCTCAGACACACCTGTACTGCTGGATTATTTATGGTGAGTTCCTCATATTAAACTTTGGCATATGCTACCAATATTCAGTGTCCCAGGCAAGTCAGATCAGATACATCTATGATGAAAAACTAAGAATTTATCTGTATTACTCCTCCCTTTCCAGACCTGCATTTACAGGTTCCTGCTCTGCTCATTATCTCAGTATTTCTGAAGCTGCTGCTATTGCTGCCCCTAACACCCAGCACCAGTTTATTGAGCTCAAAAAGTAATGGTTTTGAAAGTAATTTCTTCCAGTATAATATTCAATTCATTTTGGAAGATTTTAGGACACAAATCACAAATAAAATAACCAGCAGCACTAACCTGTTTGCTGAGATGCCAAATCTGTAGCCCAGCTGTGCCCTTCAAGTAAACATGGATCAGCAAAATGGTACAAAGCAGGACCAGTAAGAATGAAAGACAGGAGCTGGAAAATGGAGGGAAAAGGATAGATTTAGTGTATTTTGAAATGACTGCTCTTAATGATCATTTGCACCAGTTCAATAGGTACCAGAAGGGAGCCTACAAAAGAGATGGAGAAGGATTTTGGACAAGGGCCTGGAGTGACAGGAGAAGGGGCAATGGCTTCCCATTGCCAGGGTGTAGGATTAGATAGGATAGATATGGGGAAGAAAATCTTCCCTGTGAGGGTGGGGAGGCCCTGGCACAGGTTGCCCCATCCCTGGAAATGTTGCAGGCCAGGTTGGACAGGGCTTGGAGCAATCTGGAATAGCAGAAGGTGTCCCTGCCCACAACAAGGGGTGAAACTGGATGATCTTTAAAGTCTCTTCCAATTCAAATTATTCTGTAATTCCATGATTTAAGAGTATGCACCTATTACATGCCTTCAATTCACTGCATTGTAATTACTTAATTAAATCATAAAACCCTTAAAAAACCCCATATAGCTAAAACATCTGTTACCCTCCCACTTTTCAGAGCAGCCTCTCTTTTAAGCCCTGAAAAGGTTCTTCCACCAGCAGTCCAATTTAACATATTCTCAAACACACAACATTTGGGCCTGCTCACTTGCTGCTTTACACTGTCTCTGTTCCAGGAACAATTCTCCTGCCATTTCAGTCTCCAAGAATTTGTCATCACCGTGGCTATAACAGTCCATCAGTGCCAGGCAGGCCTCAACAACCTGCACACAGCAGATACCTTCTCCCCTCCTGAGCACCACAGTGGTGCCTCAGGACATCTCCTCCTCAATTCCTCATCTTCAAAGAAAAATTCACTTTATACTTCCAAAACCAAGAAAGCACCTTGGAAGCAATATCTTGTATTTCACAAAAAATGTGATTATTTAATATTAGAAAGTGAGGCAAAAACAAAACCTGAATTATTGTCTGGTGTCTCCAGCACAGGAAGGGCATGGACCTGCTGGACTGAGTCCAAAGGAAGTCACCATTCTCCCCCACCCCTCCCTCAGCCTTCAGAAATCAGCTAATTACCAGGGCCTGGAAGACGCTGGGCTGCTAATTACAGAGTGCTGGCAGCAGCAGGATGATGGGATGCACCATGTTGGGTTGGCACTGGAAGTTTTAGCACCTTCTTCTCCTTTTGTGGAAGCTGCAGCCAAAGATCTGAGGGTAAGTAACCAAACTTCCAGTCAAGCCAGACCAAATACTGCCAAGGCAAGAATTTCTGCAGTGTTTTTTTCTGGCAACCAAACCAGAAGGAGGCCTCTTGGGATTTCTCCAGACCAAATCTTTTAACAAAAAATCTTCCTACCAGTTCCTGATGGAGAAGAACCTAAATGTCAATGGTGTGACTTCTTAAAAAGCACACTGTCCTCCATCCTGCAGTCTCTCCAGACTGTTCTCTGCAGGCTCCTGCACCAACCAACACCTTTATCACTACTTCATAAAGCCATGACACTACACCTGTACAGGGCAAGGTCTCTGCAGTAGCAAAAGTGCAAAAAATCTAACACTGAGGACAACAGGGTTTGTTCTGTGAGGAGAGAACAAATGTAAGTGCAAACAGGAGTACAGAGAGGGTACCACTCTCTTGTCCTGGTCTCTGCCAGCTCCCCTGTGCCAGAAATGGCTAACAAACCCAGATGAGGAAAACAGGAAATGAGAAATTAATTCCAGTCTCTACAAACAAGGCAATGCAAGGCAGGAAAATCATACTGAGACTCCAAGGAGCAATCTTAGCAGGGACTGGCATCAGTGTCCATCTGGCACCACCCACTTCCATATCTGATATCCCTTCAGTCCTCACATTTCTGTTCAGGCTACACCTCCCCCTGCCAGCACCCTGCTCATATGGCAAAGCATTTCAAACAGGCACAGTCACTAAAAAATCTATCACATTCCAGACAGGATTTTAAATCATTACTTACACAGCAAAGTGTCCCTCTACCAACACATCCTCAGAATAGAAAACTCACTTTATACCTCCTCTGGGAGGATAAAGGGGAAGTGAAGAGGAAAATAAAAACTAACGGTCACTCAGGAGCAAATGCTGGCTGTATGCAAACATGGTAGCACATAAATCACAAAGAGAAGCAGCTGGTGATGCAAAAATCAAATTGGTTTGACTGAAAACAAGAAGTTGTTAATTTTAAGATAATAATACAACTGATTTTAAGGACTGAATAAAAATATTTCAGTAGATGCCACAAAAATCAATAAAGAAAACAATACTTGATAAAACCTCACTTGGTTTTCAGAGAAAGAGAGATAATAAAAACAATGATGGTGATGAAATTGGATTCTGAATATAAACAAAGAATATAAACAATGCAATGTAATAAAACCAGGAGATAAAATTAGTTTGTCAGAAAAAGTTAAGGACTTTCAAAAAACACCTTTTTTGGTGTACATAAAAACCAAGAAGAAAAATCTATTGCAGCCACTACGTCAAACTGTGGAACTGTTAATCCTGCAAATACTAAATATTTCCATAATATCCATCCCCTGATGGTGCTGACAGCAGCCTATTTTAGAAGCAATCCAAAGCACACTGAAAAGCAGCTGCTGAAGGTGTTTCTGTCAACAGAATTCATCATTTGCAAGCAGAAGTCACTGTGATTTTTCAAAAAGGACAATTAGGGAAGTAAACACTCATCTTGCAGATTGAGCCAAACACCAGTCTGATAAAGAAAGGGCTTATGTGGGAATTGCTGAATAAAGAGGGATAATGAAATTAAGCCAAATCAACACAGTTTATAAAAATCCAGACCAATATTTAGCTAATAGCAAGAGCTCTCTGTGTTATCAGAGGGGTAATTTCTTCTATAAACCACTAAGGAGTATCAAGGGACAAAATGATTAATTAAAATCCAACAAAATCAATACAAGGCATTTAAAATTATTAAAATGCAGCTAGATAAGTTTCAAAATGCAGCTGCAAACAGCTGTCATGGAGCACTTATGTTTCTAGTGCCACCCCACTGAGATTAACTCTCTGCCTGCCCTGTTTTTCTGTTCTTTACCTTGGGAAATGAGTTGATGGAGACCCCAAGCACCAGGATCAAGCTGCCAGAAAAGGGAACCATCAGACATCCCATCATTCTTCCAAACCACAGTGTGACCTCGTCCCAGATGCCTGACTCCACCCCAGCAGGGATAACTGTGACCACATCAATTAATTCTGTTATTTTGTAGATCAAGAGCTGATACCCAGTGATATTTGTGGCAAGAAGGTGAACTGAAAAATTAATGAAAAAGTGAAAATAAAGAGAAGTAAGAATACTCCCATGTTAAACATTCAAGCTACTCCTTTCCAAGAAGGCAGTGTTATTCTGAAGTGCACATTCACTTAAAACAAGGTCATTTCTACTGATTTTTTTTCACAAAAATCCTATCTTTTGATTCGTGATTATGTTGAAGCCAAATATTAAGTGAAATTAAACAAACTATCTTGATTTCCCTAAAACAGGAAGATGCTCTTTCTGAAAAGGTGACCAAACTCATTATGGATTTTTTCAGGAGACCTGATAATACAGGTTTTTTTACACTAACACTTCATTAATTTGTAACAATGAATGACTTGCTCTCTTCTCAGCTAAAATCACACACAAGAGCTACAGTGAACCCCTCAACACTCTGCATGTAATGAAATTTGTCCCAGTGGGAAAAGCAAAGAGTCAAAAGAACCTGAGGTCCATTTTCTTCCAAATGTAAAGCTTATGCTAACAATTTTTTCACTTTCTGTTTCCAGTTTGCCTCTGACACACCTGTACTGGTGTCAAGATAACTGTTCTAATCCAAGCACCAAAATCAAAGGGGAAAGAAGGGACCAGGACAGGAAGAACAGCATTTTAAACAGATACAGAAGCCAAGCACATAAGGACCTTTTTTTGTACACAGAACCCAATCTGGGATTTTTAAGTGTTCATACAGAGCCAACAGACTGAGCAACAGCCAATGTCACTGCCTTTAGGCTTCAATGGAGTCAAAGTGGTTTTGCCCAGCTGCAATTTTGGCCTTATCTAAAATCTGCATAATTCAAATAAACACCAGTGTGTCTGCAGGTTCAGGGACCAAGTGTTGTCACTAAAGCAGCTGACACTGCCTCCCCTTCAAGGCATGCCCACATCACAGAATCACGGCATGGCTGGGGCTCAAGGTTCATCCCATTCCTACTTCAATGGGCAAGAACACATTCCACCATCCCAGGCTGTTCATAGCCGTGTCCAGCCTGGCCTTGGACACTTCCAGGGATCCAGGGGCAGCCACAGCTTCTCTGGGCACCCTGTGCCAGCCCTGCCCACCCTCCCAGGGAACAATTTCTCCTCAATATCCCATCCATCCCTGCCCTCGGGCAGTGCTGAGCCATCCCCCTCGTGCTGTGGCTCTGGGCCCTTGCCCAGGGTCCCTCTTCACCCTTCTGAATGTGCTGCTCCTTGTGTACTGAGCCTGGAAACAACAGATAAACACATTGCTTCATGAAGCAGTGACAAATGCATCGATCAGAACTGCTTTTCCTGGTAACACTGCTAGAAAGAAGTTTGTTTTGAAGCTGGGCACGTGAAATGTCTTTAACGAATGCTGCCGGCTGTCAGTGAACAGCTGTCCGGGACCCTGACATCATCGCCTCCTTACCCTGAACAGCTCTGCCTCTGCTTTACGCCCGAATTCCTGCCTTTGATGTCACGCTAACACCGAGGATGGAGGCTCATCCCTCAGCACCGTTTGTCCCGGTGCTGTCCCGGGACCCGAAGGCCGCGGCCTGGGCTCCCCTCAGCCCCACACGGGACCGCCCTGCGCGCCCCGCGGGTGACGTTTGGGGTGACGTCACTCCATTGACGTCATAGCAGTGACATAACGCCCGGCATGAGGCCAGCCCCGGCTCCAACACCACCCCCTCCCCACCACCAGGTGGCGCCGCGTCACGCAGAATGCGCCGGCGCCATGACGTCACTCACTCCCGCCCGCCCGCTGCCGTTGTGAGCGCTTCTCTCCCGCCCGCCCGCCCGAGCAGGGCCTGCCGCTGCGGCCCTGCCGCCCACCGACCTGTCCGCCTCAGCCCGGGCTGGCGGCCCTGCCCGCGCCCCACCGCCAAGGCGGGGAGCCCCGGTGCGCGGCCGGAGCGCATGCGCGGGGCGCCGGCCGTGTCGCTCTGCTCGCTGCGAGCGCGGGGCGCATGCGCAGGCCCGGCCGGCGGGACGTTGACAGGGCCCCTCACGCTGCCCACGCATGCGCACGGGCTTCCCGCCGCCGGCTGCCGTAGGGACCGTTCCCGCGCGCGCCGCCTTCCCCTTCCCCTCATGGGGCCGGGGAGCTCCTCCTGCCCCGGAGGCGCGGCCGAGAGGTGCTGGGCGCTGCTGCTCCTCACCCGAGAGAGCAGCCTGAGCGTCTCTCCGACGGCGCGGCGCCGTCTACGGAGGCGAACGTAGCACGAAGCGGGCGGGCCGGAGGAAACGGCGGCGGCCCGGCCGCCATGTCCCGCCTCACGGCCCCAGCGAGCCCGGCCCCGGCCGTGGGGGGACGTAAAGTAAGAACAGGGAGGGAGTTTGATCAGGCCTTGGTACCGCCTGGCACTGAGGCGAATGGCCAGAACACCCCCCAAGAGAGCAGATGGTACAGCACGGCTCGTTTGTATTTTTAAGGAATTCCAATATATAGAAATCAACCAATCTATCTATAAAAGTATAAAGTAGGGAGAGAAATACACAGCACCTGCTCGTGCAGACGGAACTGCCGTTTACAATCACTCGTGTCCACCTTGAATGCTCGGCACGCTTGTGCCGGCTGTGCAGCTGCAGCTGCAGCCCGTTACAATTGTAATGTTTTGGGGTTCTAATCAATGCTGTGCTGCTCATGTGGAAATTGATGGAAACGCAGAAATTTCACGGTGAGCAGTGGCACAGCTCAAGCTTTTCTGTCAGAAGAGTATTGCCTTTTAATTCTGTACTTTTTTCTGCCTGGAGTTGAGCAGGAAAATAAGTGCTCTTTTCCCGCTGCATTTAGCTCAGGCTCAGGATCCTCATAGTGAGTATCATCTTGGAGTCAGGATCAACAGTAATTTCCTTCAAATCATTAGCTAATTGTGGCCAGAGGTTTGCAGGTGTAAAATCACCTGAGATGGGGGGGGAAGGTCCATACATTGGATCTGCATTTTGCGTGATTGAAATTACAATTTCGATGTTGAAATCAGGACTTCTTTCACCATGCTTAGTCTGGCTGTGGCAAGAACCAAAATTGCTCCTGAGCAGCACTTGATAACAGGCCAAGAGGCAGAGGAGAGAGGTTTAGTGTTGCACAGAACACGCTGGAGCTTCGAAAACATTGAGACTGACACTTCACTAATAACTACAAATCAGTTCTAATGGTGAACAATATGATGTCTCCTTTACACATAACACTGTCCCATAATTACATCTCACTCCATAATCTGCCATCACCAAAAGAACCTGAGGCTGTTATGGCATTGCCTGTTTGGAAGTATTAAGAAAAAATAATAAACTACAACTTTTAGAATTAAATAAGCTCTTGAGGCACTGTGACTTCTCAGTTCCAGCAAAGCAATTTAATTTTTAATCTGTTCAAACAATTTTATCTGAATTTTAAGCAAAGAATGGTTATTTTGGCAGAACTGAGGGGTGTATTTTCTGCAGTGAATCTCCTCCCAAGATGCAGCGTGCCCCGTCAGTGCAAAACTGATGTGAAGAAATGCTTTGGTTTGTGTCTTTCAACACTTCTGCTGGTTTATTCAAGTTCTTGCTCAAGTTGCTGCACTGATGGGAATTAGGAGTCCCCTGAAGAAAATCCTGCAAGAACTTGCAAGTGCCCATTGCACAAACAGACTGAAAATCCTCTGGTTCTGAACTAAGGCACAGGAACTACACCAAGGCACAGGAGCACTTCGTTGCACAATGCCCTCAACTGAACTCAAAAGCACTCAAAAGCCAAAGGAATCGTGGTATTCCCAGTGAAGATGCATCCAGAAGAACTGGCACTTACTGGTGCCTCCTGGCTACCAGATGGGCATCCATTTCCCAGGGCATTTCAAGGCCATTCCTAAAGGCAAGGACGTGGTTCTCAGGTCACTCTGTACCCAGCAGCAGCTGGAGGATGCAGCCACAGTGACAGGTGCAGTGAGGAGAAGCAGCCCTCCCAAAATCAGGCTGCTGAGCTGAGGCAGACTGGACTTGCACTCCCAATTTTTTATTAATTCACTTTTCCTCCTCCCATGGAACTGCTGTGCATCAGATACAGCTCCAGTGTTTTAGGCTTAACTTAATGTGTACTCACCCCTGAATCACAACTGTGTAGATGCAGGCAGGTCCCTGAAATAGCAGCACTTGGATCCATGCTGTGAGAGGCAGGATATTTATTGTCACACTGTGCCTTTGGGTTGTCTCTGCAGAAAACAACAATCCTGGGACCTGTGAACATTATTGCTGACATGAAAAGGTTTTCAAAATAACTGTGCAGTGGGATTTATAGTAAATATGATTATCTACATATCTGTGAATACACAAATTACATTTTATACAAAGGTGCACATTCATCCCCTGTGTGCTGCCGTCAGCATTGCTCAAAATTTCTGTTTCACTTTCTCTCTGCTCAGTTTAAGAACAGATCCCCTGCTGTGTGTTAGGACTTGTAGCACTGGTGGCTCTTTGGCATCTTCAGATTGACTATTTTAAGCTTTTCCACACAAATTGATTCCATTCAGGTCAGCAATGATCACAGAAGCAGCCACTGAGGCCCATTCCAACGAGGAAAGTTTGGGTTTGCATTAATTTATTGTGTTCATCTTCCTTCAGGATCACAGCTCAGTGCAAACTCAGCGTATAGACTTGAAAGGGCCAAACAGAAAAATGCAGCATTTCCCTCAAGAGCAGCTTGGTTTATTTTCCTCTCAAGTGTGACTTTTGGGATGGTACAAGCCACTATATCCATCTCCTTTTGCAGACCTGCCAGGAGAATAAGCCTGTTTCTCTTCAGTAACTCACATGGCACAAGTTTGAGTGGTATAAACCAAAATTCATCTGGTTCTCCTGGGAAGTGCAAGGAATTAGCATTTCCAAGAAGAACCACCATCATTCAGCCAGGGCACTGGGTATAAAAGAATCTCTGAACACATTACAAATACAGTTCCCAACCTAATCCCTGTCCTTGGATTTCCTGAAGCATGTTGCAAGATAACTTTGAACACTTGTTTTTTAAAATACCTGCTGAACTGCTCGGAACAGAACAAGTGCAGGGATGGAGAGGCATCAGTGAAACAAAACTGCAGCTGAATCTCCCTCTGCCTCCTGCCACAGCTCTGACTTCCCATGTTTCAAAGGATTTAATGTGGCACAGTTCCATGAAGGACTGATTTATTGATCTAGTTCTGGGCTGGGTTTTAATCCCAGTTACCCCTCGTTTACTTGGGCTGCAGAAGGACAACAAGCACTGCTTGGCTCCTCAGACTGCTTCTGGATTAGCTGACCCCAAATCCCCTGCAGATCCTATAATGACACTTGGGATAACATTGGATGGATGTTTAATGGGCAGCCCATTACAATACCTTTTACCATGTGGATTTAAAAAGAGGAGGAAACTCTGCTTCTTTCCCTAATTTTTCATCTTTCCTGCTGCTGTAAATAGATTTAACAATGAGACCATCAGGAGTCTTTACAAATTTAAGCACTTACTGAAGCCTGTGCTCCTGCCAGCTCTTCCATTTCAGCCAGCACTTAGGGCATACTTTACTTATTCCCACTTGTTTGCACATCAAGCCAGTTCCAGGAGGGATGTGATGGGAAGAACCTTGTGAGTTTAGATTAAATTCTTGCTAGAAGGAGCTCCAGCACCAAGGAACACAATTTATCCTGGGAGAATGGGGAAATTAGTGTCCAGGCAGAGAAAATCCTCTCCTGACCTGGGCTGCATCAAACCACAGCACCAGCCATGAAGTGCACCAGGGAAGATGCAGGTGAAGTGTAAAGAGGGAGGTAACAGAGTAACAAGAGATGATTCTGAGAACAGAGGGAGAACAAATTACCTTTTTTTTTTCCTGGAAGAAAACCTCACTGCTGATGAAGGGAGAGGAAAACCCATGTTTAACTCACTCCAGAAGCATCTGGAGGTGAGCAGTACTGGATAGAGAGCAAGACAGATTTTAGCATCCTTTTCTTCCCAAACAACAGGGAAGAAAACCAGCTGGAAAGGACTTAGTACAGCATAATTCCAATATGCAGCTAAGCTTCCACAGATTCTCTGAACCCAGGAGTTACTGGGAAACAGCATGATTTCAGTGGCTAAGTTTGGGCAGACCTGAAACTGCCCTGGGAAGAACTTTCAACTTAGCAGGGTGTTAGGCAGAGCCTCTTGAAGGTGCTGTAAGTTTGTGTTTACTGCCTCATCCAAATCCAGCAGGTACTTTTTGGAATGCCTCGGGATCTTGGAGGGGTGTGTTTCACTTAGTGCTGGGATTCTGGAGTCCTGTCTTGTGTCCTTAATGCAGATTGACTGTGTCTCTTAAGGAAATCTATTTAAGCTCCATGCAGACCTTATTTGTACAGTAAGAGTAATTCTGACTCACTTCACAAGAGCAGGAGGATTAATTAATAACTGCAGAAGTGCTAAACATTATTAATGGCTCCCAAGTTTTCTTCTCTTGGAAACAGTGGCCATTTCTCCCATAATGTTTTAAACAGTTGCTGCTCAAGGAGCTTAGATTGCAGATTCCTGGCTTGCGGTTTGTCCATAAATCACAGACCTGGAGCCTGCCCAAGACACTCTCGCTGGTCTCAGCAGGAAGTCTGGACAAGAGAAAACTGTTCTCAGTCTGGCCCTGTGAACCACTTTATGGCCAGTCCAGTTTGAACGTCCCACGCCAGGCGTGAGGAGGATTCTGTCCAAGTTTCAGAGCACAAGGGCTCTGGAATGTCTCTTCAAGCTCGATTTCACTCCCCATAAATACATTCCATTCTGCCTTGGAGAATATAGGTTTGACTTCACAGCTGATGAACCTGGGCAGGACAGGAGAGGAAGCCACACTGTTTATCACCAATGGCTTTTCAGCACACAAAGTTTAACTTGTAGAGAAAAACCCCAGGAATTTAACACAAGATAAAGTCAGGCAGCTGTAAATAAGATCCCAGAAAAAAATCAAATCCAGTAGATCAACTTTCTGCACAAAGCAGCATTGCTTGCATCCAGGAAACTATTCACCAAAGAGCCTCTGTTACCTTTTCAGACACAGAATCATTATCCAGATACCAGCTTTAGAGCAATTTTGCCTGTGTTCCTATCAGCACTTCAGTTTGTGTTCATCAACATGATGCCATACATCCACCTTTTCCCACTAGGATCTGCTCTGTTAGCCAGGAATATCATCCTCACACACCAGCATTCCCTGCAGCTGTTTGCAAAATGCAAGGGAAAGCTGAGTCCCAGAGGGGAGGATCCAGTGGCTCAAAGCAGTGTGATAGAATGTGTGAGACCCTCCTGATCCTGCTGCTGTGGCTCCTTCCTGCATCCCAGGACCATCACCCCCTCTCACCATGGGCACAGGGACACAGGGTAGGTGTGAGCTCCAGTAACAGACATCTTATTTGGCCTTTTGGTCACAAATCTCTCATGGCAAACAATGAGCACCTGAAGGGCTGCTGGGATTCCTGGAGGATTCTCAGGATGTGTCAGGCAGTGTCAGGAGTGGCCAGCTCACTCCAAGCATGCTCTGCTCCTCAGCGCAGCCAAGGATACAAACCAGCACCCAGCCTCAGCTCAGACATTGTATCAACACTGTATTTTCAGGTACTTTATCAGGTGTGCAGCTTGCAGGATACCACACTCACCTGCTGTGCTGCTCACAGCACAAATCACCAAAGGTGTTAATTGCTTCGGTCTGTGTTACAGTCACAGAATCGTTTGGCTTGGAAAAGATGCTCGAGTCCAACCATTGATGTAGCACTAGCCCAAGTGCCACATCCACGTCTTTTGAATCTCTCCAGGGATGGTGACTCTGCCACTGCCCCGGGCAGCTGTGCCAGTGCCTGACCATCTTTTCAGTGAAGAAATTTCCCCAGTATTCAGTCTGAACCTGTCTTGGCTTAACTTCAGGCTGTTTCCTTTCCTCCTGTCCCCATTCCCTGGGAGCAGAGCCCGACTACCCTGGCTGTCCCCTCCTGTCAGGGAGTTGTGCAGAGCCAGAAGGTTCCCCCTGAGCCTCCTTCTCTCCAGGCTGAGCCCCTTTCCCAGCTCCCTCAGCTGCTCCTGGTGCTCCAGCCCCTTCCCCAGCTCTGTTCCCTTCTGTGAACATGCTCCAGCCCCTCAGTGTCTTGTTGTGAGGGGCCCAGGACTGCCCCCAGGACTGGAGGTGCCTCAGCAGCACCCAGTACAGGGGGACAGGCACTGCCCTGGTCCTGCTGGCCACTGTTCCTGGCAGGATGTATCACCAGTGCTGTAGGATGGAGAAACTGGCTCCTTGCTTGTCTCAACACCCTCTAAACTGGCACTAATTTTTTTCCTCTTTTGCATCTGAATGAAAATGAAATGTTAGGTCATGTTAATAAAACTTCTCAGATGGTCCACTCCCAAGCAGCAGGAATTTTTCACTCCTCTGTGCACAGCCAGGCTTCCTGTAGCTTAAAGAGCTGGAAGTTGTCCTGTCTAGCACAGCTTTCAAAGAGTTAACCAAATCCAGTCCCAGCATCTTAATCTGGCAATTTAAAGATAAGCTAAACAAATACCAGGGCTGCTCAGAGCCCCACTGAGCAGGAGAAGGGATTCTTATAAACCATTTTCATGGTGTAAAGCAGACACACAGAGGGAATCTAGAATGGCAGTTCTGTCTGAACAGCCATTGCTCCTTCATTCAAACCAAGGGCTACATCCATGTTCAGAGACAAAACTATCATAGTTACAGATTCTCCTGCTTTCCCTTTACACTCTGTTTTTGCAGCTCTCTTGCCATGTTGTCCAGTGCTTGATGCCCTGAAGAACCATTCCATCACTGCCAGCTGGAAGACAAAGACCAACAAAATAAAGAGGAGAGTGAAGTGGGGGCGATGTCTGGAAAATAAGAAGTGTTTATTTATTATAAATACAGATGAGCTAGGCATACAGTTTATCCTGCAGACTCTCCAGAAAGCCACACAGTGGAAAGCTGCCTCCCAGTTACTTCCCTTTTTCCACAAGACCAGGATGAACTCACTTACCCAGCAGCTCAGTGATCTTTTCTGCCATGGGACTGCACTGACATGTTCACCAGCAGTATCCATATCTGCCAAATGCAGCAATCTGTCTCCATGCCAGAAAACTCCTCTTGCCTGGTCAGACCTGGAGGTTTCTTAACTAATTAATTCTTCCAATGCTTGTTCAGAGCACAAAGGTGCGCAGGGGTTTTGTGGATGGGGGGGTGTATTCACAGACCTGACTGGGAATCCTGCTGCCATTTGAGAAAGGCCATTTTTAGAAACAGTATGGAATGAGGCTCTTCAGGCTTTTGTCAGAAATTGGGCACATTGTTTAAGCAACTACCTCTGGAATTTGTCCTCACTTAGAGCGTTGCACTTTGAACAAGCTGATGATGTGGGATCTGATAATTACAGGTGGCTCCTCCCCGTGCAGGGAGGGCTGGATATCCCCAGCATTGTCCCTGCCCTCTGCCCATGAACCTGTGCTGGACTGTGCCTGCAAGCAGCTGCTGAGAGTGGCTGTGCCTGAGGCAAGAGATCAGCACAGAGTTCATCCTTCAGCCTTGGGGCTCAGTTCTTCTCCAGGATTCTGGTGAGGAGTTCATTCAGCCGGTTCACCATTGGCCTGGGATCCTCATTCAGTCCTGCTGCAATCATGGCATTCTCATAAATCTGAAAAAGTGAAGAAAGCACTAAATAAGCACTAAAGCAACCTGCCTGAGGGAGGAATGGAATGTCACTCTCCAGGACCTGCATGCTGAGACCAAGAATGTCTTCTAGGGCACCTGCTAGGAAAACATGGACCACAAGTCCCAGAAATACCCAGGGACCACAGAAGAATGTGACTCTTGCCCACTGTAATGGTTCACCCTCTGTTCCCTGCCATGCATGTCTGCAAGCTGGTTCTGGGAAGGACAGTGCTGCTTCTGGAGAAGGTCTGGCTCTCACCTGGTCGAGCAACATCTGGGCCAGATCAGGCTGACTGTCCTTCAGCTCGCTGAGCTTCTTAATCAGAGCATGCCTGTAAGAGAAAGATCAACACTGAGACTTGCTGATTTAGGACATAGTGAGAAATTTACTTCCAGAATGAGCAGCTAAGTCACAGTAGGTTACCAAAGTGAACTTCCTTGCTCCTGTTCTGGGGGCTTCTCTCCCATCTGTCCCTCTGGTCCCCAGAGGGCAGACACTGTGTGTGGAGGGCTCATGTTGAAGGTGCCATTCAGCCTCACAGATTAAGGCTTTGTGGCACCCACTGCACTTAATTGGCAGCACTCTGCTAATTGGCTGCCTTACACTGCCTCCTCTCTGCTTCCACTTTTGAGAGGCTGCTGTATCCCAGGCCTAGTGCTGGTGCTGTCCCCCTTACCCTGTGTTGATCTCCAGGGTGGGCTGCAGGAGCTGGGCTCGCTCCTCCTGGGTCTTGGCCAGTTGCTGCATGCGCAGGAAGTGGCGGGCAGCGCCCATCTCCAGCACGGTGATCATGGCAGGGTGCGTGTCCAGCCGTGTGGTCACCTGTGGCACAAGCACCAGTCAGGGCTGCCATGGACAATGCACATCTTAGAGGTGGGAAACTCTGAGGACTTGGAGTGTCCTCAGCACATATCCACACCAAGCCTCCACATGATTCATTCCCATCCTACAGGAGCTCCCTAAATCAGCAGGAAAGATGGGAGCCCAAATGGCCCCACAGTCCACAGGCAGTGGGCTGCAGCTGGACCCAAAGCATTCCTTGCCAATCCACCTTTCTAGTCCACAAGCAAGAAAAGTCACCTGCCTGTTGTGGTAACCTGAGCATTGACTGCAATATGGGCTTTGCTCAATACACATTGAGATGTGGTTCTTCTGCTGCCACACTGACCATCCAATGGCAAATACCAGCATCCACACCATTTACACACAGGAGGCACAGAGAAGAATGACTTCCCACAGGGTCCAAAGAAAAATCTGTGGCAGCAGATCCCCAATCACCTATCATCTTTTTTCCCTAGATCATTACCTCCAGGATCTCCTGTACTCAGTCATCCAGACACAGAATACCCACCTTGACTCCAGTGACTCGAGAGCCTAAGGCATTCCTCATCCAGGCCATCAGATCCTCAGCCTCCTTCTCTGTCAGACGTTCTCCAGCTGGGGAGAAAGAGGGCACATCTGAGTGTGCTTCTATAGTGTGCAATGGACAGTGAGCTGAGTCTCCACACTTCCATTTCTCAGTTCTCTTGTGGGAATGGGAGTGCAGCACCACTCAGCACACACCTACATATCCTCATCCCAGAGTGTGCCATACCCAGAGAGGGCAGGCTCATGCCTTGCCAGGGGCTGTCTGCCTGTCTGGGCACCAGATATATGCATGAAGTTGAAATAAAATCATGGCAACTCCACAAATGACATTTCATTTAACATTGGATCATGTGAGATGAAACAAATCTGGAAAAACTCTTAAGTTGCCTCAGACCATGAGAGTGGGAGGGTGGAAGGCTCTTGCTCAGGAGCTGCAAGAGCAGGGAGGAAGGTGTCCCCTCACTGGTTGCTCAGGGTAGCAGGACAGTGTGCAGAGAAGCCTCAGAGTACCTGGGCGGCTCTCCTCAAACTTCTCTTCCTTATAGTGATCAACAACAATGTCTGTCTCCACAGAGATCAGCTTCTTCTTGTCAAACTCCCGGAGGTGCAAGAGTGTCAGCTCATCAAACTGCTCATAGCAGAACAGCACCTGTGCCAACAAAGGGACAGTAACATTGGGATATAACAACATTCTCTCCTTCCCAAGGCAGCTCTGTACCAAACAGCAGGAACATCACACGAGAAACTCAGAGGTTCAACCCCACAGTGACTATCAGGGCCTGACATGAAAGCAAACCCTTGGAGGGATTTGTTACCACAGGTGGCAGGTCTGCAGCTGAACAAGTCCTGCTGCCCAGGGAAAGTGAGAGCCAGCACTGATTCCAGTCCTGAGAGATCCACCTACCCACAGAGGACAACTGTAACACCATTATAGCCCTGCACAGCAGCTCCCAGCCTCCTGCTCTGGGGTCCAGCAAAGGTAGGAACCAGGTATAAGAACCAGGTGTCTGTACAAGTGCTAAATCACAGAATATGCTGAGTTGTAGGGGACCATCAGGATCATTGTGTCCCAACTCTTGTCCCTGTGCAGCACACCCCAACAATCCCACCCTGTGCCTGAGAGCATTGTCCAAATGCTTCTTGGACTCAGACAGGCTTGGTGCTGTGAGCACTTCCTTAGGGAGCCTGTCCCAGTGCCTAACATCTCTGCATGAAAACTTTCTCCTGATATCCAACCTAAACTCCTGAGTCAGCTCCTGCCATTCCCTTGGGTCCTGCCACTGGTCATGAGAGTGAAGAGATTGATACCTGCCCCTCTGCTGCCCCTTATGAAGATGCTGAAGACCATGTGAGGTCTCCCCTCAGCCTCCTTTTCTCCAGCTGAACAGACCAAGTGCCCTCAGCCACCCCTCATACGGCTTCTCCTCCAGGCCCTTCACCATTCTCATGGCCCTCCTTTGGATACTCCTAACAGCTCAATGCTTTTTTTAACATTGTGGTTAAGATGTATGACAGGTCCCTCCTGGCCTCATGCCACAGTCTGAGCAGAGGCAGAGGGGGCCAGGCAAAGGCACTGCTCACTGCCCTGCTCAGCTCTGAGAGTCAGCCCTGACCACTGTGCAGCAGCTTAGGGTGCTCCCCTGGCTGTGGCACCACTGCTCACCCACCTCCATGTCCTTCTTCTTCATGGCCTCGAAGTAGGGGGAGTGCTCGGCCAGGTGCCGGTTGGGGGCACACAGGTAGTAGATGTTCCTGCTGCCCGCCTTCATGCGCGAGCTGTACTCCGTCAGGCTGGTGAGCTGCCCCGCGGGCAGCGCCGACGACTCGTAACGCAGCAGCTTTGCTATGTCCTCCTGCAGAAACGTGCTCCTGTGAGCTCACTGAGCTCCACCCCACCCCTCCCAGCCCCAAGGATTCCTGTGCCTCTTGGCAGCCCGACAGAAAGGCTCAGGGGATTCTGAATCTGACCTTTCCTGCTCCAGATATCAAAGAGGCAGAAAAGTGACCTAGCCAGGATGTAGGACAAGCTCTCCTGGAAATGAGAATTAGGCAGAAACAACAGGAGGGGAAGGCCCATCTTTGTTGCCTGTTGTAGTTGACATTGACCAGGGAGAGCTGACAACAGTGTAGGTACAGAGACTCTGCAGGGGCTCAAAATAAATGGGAAGCAGCACCAGTCAGAAAGAGTGAAAATTTAGGCACTAGAGAATCCACAGGTCTTGGCAGATGCAGGAACACAAGTTATGGGCATGCAAGTTCCATGGGGAAGTAGCAGTCTCCCGCACCCCAGCTCATGGTAATCGTTCCCATCAGCTGCAGTGTTTCAAGACTCCTGGTACCTTGACATCCTGCTCTGCTATCGTGACAATCCCCTCTCTCATGAATACTCCATACTCCTCAAAGAATTTGGCATATTTTTCAGGGTCCTTCTTGCTCTGGTCAATGAAAAACTTGATCAACCTCTTCTGCAAAACATCACGGAGCTTCCTGCAGGAGGAACAAGCCTTTTTAGAGACAGCTGCTAGAGCAAGACAAGACATTTTAGGTGAACATCTCTCTGTGCAGAGTTGTCATAGTCCACTGTCCCCTTCCCCTCATGGCTTTACATCTTTTCCTTGTATCTCAGTCCAGAGATACTCTTGCTTACCTGATCAGGGCACTCTCCTGCAGCAGCTCCCTGCTGAGATTCAGGGGTATATCCTCACTGTCCACAACACCTGGAACACAGAGCACCCCTTGAACAGTGACGCAAACACAAGTGCCAGGCTCAGGAGGGCAGCCCCTGCCTCATCCCTGTGTAAGCCATTGTCCACAACCTGCTATTCCTGCCACACACACCTCTAAGGAAGCGCAGCCACTTGGGCAGGATGTCTGCAGCTTTGGTCTGGATGAGGATTTTGCGGCTGTAGAGGGCAACACTGGAGCCCATTTCCCTGCTGATATCAAACATGGATGGTTTCTGCAGGAAAAGAGACAGGAGGTAACACCAGCACTGTGCAGGGGTCCCACATCACACTGTGACCTTCCCTACGATGCTGAACCCAACGAGAGCTGAAATCTTGGCTCTCTTCCCTAGGGACCTACCTGAGCCATCCCCCTGCTCCGGTCATGGCTCAGTACCCCAACTACCCTGTGGCACCCAGCCCACGGCAGAGACACCACTCTCGTATTCCTCCCTGCAGCCATAGCTGCCTCCTCTCCCTAAGGAGCTCTCCCATTGTCCCTTTGAGAGCAGCTAGGCAGATGTGCCACGTTCCCAGGACAGGACACCTACTTGCTCAGGCACGTAGAAGATGCTGCGGATGTTGAGGGGAGCGTCGGTCTTGTAGTGCAGGATGTAGCGGGGCTTGTCGTAAGCCTGAGCTACGAAGCGATAAAACTCCTCGTGCTGCCACTCACTGATGTCCTTGGGGTCCAGCATCCACAGAGCCTGTGGGGGAGCAGGGAAAACAGTTCTCAGCAGCTCCAGGATGCTGGAGCAGGGAAACAGGACCTTTCAAATAGACTGCTCTGCACAGCCTGGGAATGAGATGTGGCTCAGGTACATTATCATAGATTAACAAACTACTGCCCCTCATCTGGCCTTGGGCCACCCTCAGAGAAAACTCTTGTCCTGCAACATATATAGGGCAGCTTTCTTTAGACCAAAACAAAAGGGATTTGGCTAACCTCCTTTGCCAATGGCCATCCTAGGCAGATCCCACAGCTCAACTGACTGGCTGTACTGGTCAAATTCTCAAGGCCTGACCAGCAAGCAAAGGAAAAGCAGAAGTTTAAGTGAGCCTTTTGCAACCAACCTGCCTCTCTGATGGAAGACACTGTCTCAGCTAAGAGCTTATGAAGCAGCTCCTGCACTGCCTGTTTCCTGCTGATTTGTTCAGCAGCTTTTGAGATGCTTTGTGAACCACTGCAGGGTCACTGCTCCAGCACTGTTTCCCACATGAACTCATGGGCTGAAGCCATGAGCTCTAGCTTCCAGCTGCTGCTGCTCTAACCCCCCAGTGCTTTCTGAAGCACTCAGCCCATGCTCACAGCATGTTTCAGTTTCCAGTAGCTCAGCAAAAGTCTTGAATCTAACAAAGATGTGGGACTCAAAGCAGAACTGTGTATTTCCAGCTGGGTGAAGCTCATCTCAGTCACTGCCTCTCTGTCACTCAAGCCCAAATGAGTGACAGGAGTGATTTCTGGGGCCAACACAAACATCCAGCCCACCCTGAGAGCCCAAGGGTTTCAGGTCCCTGGCAGCCCTGAAATCCTTAAGGACTCCTCTGCCTTGGAGCCTTGTTCCACAGGTGGCTTCTCCTCATTTCCAGCATACACAAGTGTCCTGGAGGGTTTGCAGGATCACAGGTAGGATTATGGACTCACTGGGAGCTAAGGTGTTCTACAGTAGCTGTGTTAGGGAAAGTGCTGCATTCTCAGGGGCTCACTTATATCAAACAGTTATCCCAGTTAGACCAGAGAAGCCCCCAGCTCCATGCTGTGAGCATTCAGGAGCTCATTGAGGAGAAACCCCACCAGGGAACCAGCTGCAGCTCTGTTTACAGTGAACTGATGCTGATGTGTGGAAAAACACAAAGCCAAGTTCCTGGATAAAGAAAGGCATGAAATGGGAGCATAATGAGAATAAAGCTGTTGCTGTAACCCAAGGGGAAACAGACTTTCTGATAAGAAGATAAAAGTCCATGACTCTATTAAGGGCATTTCACCCCTTGCTCTACTACTGCTCTTCTCCAGGGAGCCTGTTCTATTGATTGTCACACAGAGAGAGCAAACAGCTGTCTAAAGCTATTTCTGGTTTTGTAATTTAAGGGGCACAGCTAGAAAGCCTTTGGAACAGAAACACTATTATGCAGGAATTCAAATAAATAATCAGTGACTAATAACACCAATTACAGAACCTCAGATAAATTAACATGGCAAAATGTTTAAGTACAGTCTTGAAAGTCTGTGCAGTCAGTGCCACATTCCAGGAAACAAAAAAGCACACACATGCTCTCTACCTGCTCTCTTAGGTGAGAAAGCTTTGAACAATCAGAAGAGGAGATGTTGGAGGAAAATGATTAATAGATTTCTGTTTTAAAGATAATTAATTTGTCCTAAGTGATGCCTGCAATTGTGCCAAGAACATCTGAGTAAAATGGATCTGGCTGCAGTATAATGCCAGTGGTCAGAAAATGCCAGCATCAAGCAGTGCTCAGCTAGGAGCTGGGAATAAATCAGTCTATGAGCTGAGCTGCTAAAAACCCCCAACCACTCCCAGTGGCTATTCCATGTGAAGGACAGAAAGAACTGCAGTGAGAGGTGTCAGCACACCAGCAATATGAGCAATCCCTACAGCACTAACCCATCACATGGCTTTATAAGCACTATAAAGCACTGAAATAATAATTCAGGAACAGGGAAGACACAGATCTTGCTGATCTCCAAGAATTTTCCACAAGAAATGCAAACAAGCTGTTGCAGGTATGAGTTCAGCTGGATTGTCTCCTTTTGTTCTAATTAACTGATCACTACAAGGTCTGTGATATCCTGGACAATTCTCCTGATTTCCAGGGACAGCTGCAGCTTTATGCTGTTCCCTGACTCCAGCAGAGCATTACAGTGGTTCATCTCCATGAGTGACCTGCCTGTGGCCTCCACCTCACCTGTAATGTGTTAATTCTTCTCCCATTGAGGTACAGGGGGAAGCTGATGAAGTTGCTGTATTTTGTCACCACCTCTGGAATGGAAAGAAGATACAGAAGGGTCACCTTTGTGGAAACAACACAGCAGGAATTCCCTCAGCAACAGCAGGTGAAAGGAGTTGCAGGAGAAGAAAAAACCTGTAAATTCACCTCCCACCTGCGGGCACCAACAGACTCCACGGAGCCCCAGGGGTAACAGCATTCCCTTCCTCTACTCACCCTTGACTCTGTCTTCATTTGCAAACTCTTTGCAGTCTTCTTTGAGGTGTACAATAATCTTAGTCCCAGCTCTGACCCCAGATGCTTCTGCAATCTCAAACATCCCTGAACTAGGATTAGAGAAAAAACACCGAGTCAGTTTGTGACACCCATGATAGGACAGAGAAATTGTTTGTTCAACTAAAAGCACACACAACACCTCAAGGGCAAGAGGAAAAGGCAAAAAAGTCTTGAATGTCTGAATGCTCCTTGTGCCTCTGAGAAACCCCAAAAATATGTGTCTGTTTTCCTCACAGAGACTCCAAACCCAGGACACACTGTTCTGCAAAGACACTAGCTAAAAACCCAAACCAGTCTGGTGTCTCAGTTTTCTCAAGAATTTAAATAATGTAATAAATTCTTTATTCTGAGGAAATTTAAAGTGGATGCTGAGCTTGTCACCTTCAGAAGCTCCAATTTCAAGCCCACAGCTTTGCCATCCTAGATGTTTGCAACTTCAAGCAAAAAGCAAAGGATGAGCACAGTTGTGACCCACGGGGAGATGTGCCTGCAGACCCCTGCACAGGCTCTGATCTCTGTGGGTGCCTCAAGCCAAACCTCTTAGGCCAAAGAGGTTCAGTCTGTCCCTGTGTGTGGGGCCCCCTGAGCTGCCTGCCTGCAGGGATGGAAGAGGGGAGGCAGGTACACTATCCACAGCATGCCTGCTCTGACAAAGCAACTCTGTCCGTGCAGTTTCCACACAGGCACACTGGGCCATGCTTTGTTACTGTGTATAACTTGAGCAGGACCTGAACCAGTCAGCCAGGTCCTGAAAGAACACCAAACCCTGTCTTTCCACAGCTTTCAGGCTGTGCCTGGTCTCGACACAGCCCCCCATGCTGCCACCCCCCTCTGCAGCCTCACCCGTCAGATGACCAGTGGTAGCCCGGGCTGCCCGGTTCTGCTGACTGTGAGAACACCTCCACTTTATCAGCCACCATGAAGGCTGAATAGAAACCCACTCCAAACTGGCCAATGATTTTACTGCTGGCTTCAGCCTGGCTCTGCAAAGCTTCTAGAAAAGCCTACAGGAACAAAGGAGACACAAAGCGGCACACAGTGACTTCAGGTTGTGATCAGTCTCCAGCTGGGCTCCTCAGGCACTGCAGCCTGGCAGTCCAGCACCCTCACCCCATGCTCCTGCATCAGTGCTCTGAGGAAGGCTCCAGGGAAAAGGGTTTCCCCACAGGAACTGCACCTCTGGAAAAGGGGAGCACTGCTTAGAGCAGTAAAAGGAAAACAAGTGAGAGCTTGGTCAGTCAGGAGCAGGAAACCTTAAAATGGTGCCTCCAGAGATGAAAACAAAAATTAGGCACACATGTACAACATCTTGCTGTGGGGACATAGAGCTACTGCTCCCTTGGACATGGGGTAAATGCCAAGTGGGTGGGTGCCCCTGTGTAAGGATGTCTAGGCAGGAAGGTGTTTGGATGAGGGCAGTGGGTGCAGCAGTGCTACACACAGGGCCTGCAGCACTGCCTGGGCTCCCTGGGCCTCCCATAGCACAGCAGAGACCACTGAAAGCCAGAAGACTCCACAGGCAGGTTTCACCTTCCAAGAGGGGTGTAAACTCACAGCTTGACTGAGGGCCAAGAGACAAAACAGAATGAAAAATTACTGGGAGAACAAAAGTGGTTGTAACAAGAGTTTTCTAAGGGAGGGAGAAGGGTCCTCATCCCAAGTTACCTTGGAGCCTGATCGAGCAATGGTACCAAGGTTAGAAACCAGCTCCTCTTGGGTCATCCCAATACCTGTGTCCTGAAAAGAAACAGCAATTGCAGCTGAAATATCAGTCAGAAATCATTGCTCCAGCAAACAGCACCCAAGCAACTTCTGCCTCCAACTCCCACTCTCCCCTTCCCCTCTGAGTAGTAAATCCAACAGCAGACTTCAGCTGTGACTCCATCTGCCCATGGGCAGGAACACAGACTCAGAGGGAACAGAGCTCCAGGGGCAGCCACAGCTGCCTATAAACCACCAGAAAGCTCAGTGACTCTGGCCATTTTCTCAAGGAAAGACAAAACCATGCCAGGACAGGTTGGATTCTACATCCCTCTAAGAGGCACAGGATGGCACTGCAGGAAAGAGATGTGAACCCAGTCATGGCCCACAGTGCCAGATACAATGCACAGAGACACCCTCCATTCCTGAACAGTTCTGAGGGGGAGCTGAGGAGCAGTGAGAAGCAGCTTGTTTGCAATCTGCAGATGTGGAACTGATGCACTCACACTGGGAATCAGCGACAGAGCAGTGAATCCCTTCACTCTCACATGATGCAGACCCTTGTCTGCAAGCACCACATGAACTGATCTCCATCTGCTCTGCCTTTCCCCCCTTCTTCCCCTCACCCTGTGCTCCATGATGTGAGTATGAAGCTGTCAAAGTCTGGGAGAGCTGGGTATCGCATTCCCATGGGAACAGCCTAACCCCAGCCAAAATACAATGCAGTGGCTACACTCTGTGATGCTCTGCCCAAGCTCCAGAGGCACACAGCTCCTTGTCATCCCCAGGTTACTCCAGAACTGCACTGCTGCATGCAGATAAACATCTCCCTGCAGCTCACACATCTCAGGCAGCAGAGCCTGCAGCAGCACCACCCAGAAAAGGCTGTAGTAAGTCTCAAATCTGGCTGCAACTTCAATTTGCATGACACCACAAGGCAACAAAGGTAACAGCAAACCCCAGCTAGAAATGGCCACCCTCTCACACAGGACCCCAGCAAAAATCTTGCCCATTCTGTTGTCCAATGTGTTTTCAGACTTGTTCCACACACATTTTCCACAGGAGCAAAGGGCAGGCTACTGCCCTCCAGGATGCCACTCCTAAGAAAAAAGCACCATTCCCCCTCCCAAATCCCAGCAGCTTCTCTACCTGACACAAGCATCCCAAGAAGCCACTGTTACATGTTCTCTGAGTCACTCTCTGAGGTGAAAAGTAGCCAAGTGAGATGAGAGGATGAGGGATTCAGCTCTACCTGAGTACCTGTGAGCATGGTTATTGCAGTAGAAGGCAGCTGGCACATCCAGAGTGGGCTCACACATCCCCAGTGCCTTAGCAGGGGTGGGATTTGGTGTGCAGGGTCAGCAAAATCAGCTGCAACGGAGGTGAGGTGCCAGAGTGACCTCTGCCACCCATGGAACACTCACTGGGCTTATTTCTACCAAAGTAAGCTGGTATGTATTTCATACCTACAATACAATGTCAGTATGGATTTGTTACTCTAGTGTTTAACTGCACTGAAGGATTGGACTGTTCAGCTTGTGAGGTGCCATGTGGGTAAGACATTTTCCTGCACCCCCACAAGTCACGGCGCAGCAATACCTTCCCTTGGTTAAACACAGTAAGGCCAGTCAGCCCACTTGGCTGAGAAGAGGGATGATGCCCAGTAAGATCTCAACAGCGAGAGATCAAAAGCCAAAAAAAACAAACAGCGTATGGCAAAATCTCAGGAATCTGACATAGTCCCTTCCCCCAGGGAAGAAAAAGCCAGAAAGAACAGCTTTCAGCATCTGGTTCAGTTTTTCTTCATGCCAGACCCTGAACAGAACTCTGATCCACTTCTATTTATAGCACAGCATGTCATTCCCAAATTCCAGTGTGTTAAAAAAAATACATCCTTACCCCATAAATTTATTTGGCTATTGAATTCCTAATGCCCTGCCAAACTTACTGCAGAATGCTTAATGACAATTCCTGAGGACTACTTTGATGAGGGTGAATCTCGTGAACAAAGAAAGCAGGGCTCAGAACAGCCAGGATGCTGACAGGGAGAGTGGAAAGCAAAGATCCTGGCAAAGCAGACATTCCCTACTGCAGGAAAACACCTGGGTGGAATAGGATGGAGACACCATCAAGATTCATCCCAGCCTTGCCATGTGCACATTTCCTGTAGCTGCCCTTTGCTCCCTTCACCACATGGAGCTGCTCAGGGGAACGGGAATAAAGCAGCAGCAGAGGAGAGATGGGAGCTGAGCTCTGCAGAGCAGCAACTCTGCAGTCATGGGAAGCAACTGAACCTGCCCATGAGCAGCTCACCTCAGGCTGGGCCCACACAGTGCTGGCTGCTCCAACTCCCATTAAATCCAAGGAAGGAGCTGGTGGAACTTCTACTGCCCTTCTCACACTGCTCTGTGCTGCACCAGCTGCTGCCCAGCCGCTGGGAATCTTCACCAGGAACCACCATGGCATCACACACCTCCTGCAAGGACCTTCTACCCACCACCATCCAGCCTTTGCTCCACTATCAGCTTTACAACTTTTCTTCCCCTGCACACAGTTCTAGCCCTCCCTTCAGCCTGCAAGAAAAGCTTTATCAGGCTGACCACAGCCAGAGCAGAGCTATTTGTAACAGCACAAAGCAAATTGTCCGTGGGGCTTCTCAAATTACAAAATGTGAGGGATATGGTGAAAGTTCCATGTGCTAAATGTTTCTCCACAGCTTGGAGAGACCAAGAGACAGAGTTCAGTGCACTGGCCCTTCATTAGCTGAAGTTTAATTACAGAAGACCTGCTGAACCACCAGCAGTTATTCAGCAAAACCACCACCTCCTCATCTGGGTGAATTTCTCTTTTGGTACTTCTTAGGGTGCAGAGTAAAAATCCTCCCTCAAACCTCCCACTATATAAGACAATACAGAGGATGCAGAGCTTCAGACCACGAAGGGCTGGTGGCCACAAGTGTTGAACTAAACTCAGTAACATTTACCCCAAAAAGACAGCAGCAGAACCTTGTTTTTAGCACCTTTTTATGTGTAGAGACTTCCCAGGTCCAAAGCTCCTGCTGACCTGCACCTTTGGGCACAAAGGGCCTTCTGTGCCCTTGGTTTTAACCCTGTGGTGAGGGTGTTGGATGTTTGCAGACACGTGCTGTGTAAGATTAGTTTAGCTTTGCTCATTACTTGAGTCAGATTTAAAGTATTGCAGAGCTTCCTTACATCTAACAACTCATTAATCAGCCATTAACTGCTGCCTCTGCCATGACTGCATCGGAAGGAATGCTCCCATTTAGAGGTACCTGGCTGAACTGTTGTGTCTTTCACTTGGTTTTGTTGCAAAACAAACACTTGAAACATTTATTTCCGTGTAAAGCCTCAATGGGGCATCAGAAGAACACTGACTATATTATAAAGACATGCTGCTTTCACCAGTTGATAAGGTAATAAAATCCCAAAATGTCTGATTAGCAAATGTGCCCACTGTTATTTAAATACCTTGATTAAAGACTTAAAATTCACAAGACCAGAACAGCAGCTGCACTAGAGCAGCATTCTGGTTTTGAATCATTAAAGCATCTGCGGCAGCAGCAACCAGCAGATGAAAAGCCAGAATAAAACTGATGCCTGTGAACACGAGGTAATCTTGGCCTAGTACATGGAAGTGACCCAAAGCAGAGAGCCTGAGCTTTCCTTTGCAAAACCACAGGCTCGGCCTCCACCCATCCAGGTCTAAATACCTGCTGTCCAGAAAAGCACTGCCTTTCATCCACTTTGAATTTCCCATTTTTATACAGGATATGCTCTTATTCTGCCATGAAGAGAACTAAACGATTGTGCACTTCCTTCCCTGTGGCACAGGTTATTTGAGATGTGTTTATATTTCTGGGCTCATTTGTTAAATGTGATGCAACCTCTGGAAGCTGTATCCCATCCCTGCAATCTGTGCCACTTTTCTGTAGGTTTAATTCCACCTAGGACTTGGTGAAGCACAGCCAGATTTACCCCTCTATCTCCAGCTGTCCATCTCCTGCTTCCTCAAGCCCAAGTGACACACAGATGCTGCAGTGCAGGTCACCCTCTCTGCTGCAGCCTGGTCCCACAGGGGAGGGAGAGCTGCTCCCCACCTGCCCAAGCTCTGTGGGACACAAGGGTGCATCTGCAGTGACCTGCCACAGCCCAACCAGCGCAGTCCTTGCAGCACAGCACAGCCCTTGTTGCAGGCTGTTTGGAACTGGTGAGGCAGGAGAGATCTGCTCAGCGATACACAGAGCTGTTGCAGGGAGGAGTGGTGTTTGCAGTCATTTTAACTCCTCCCAAACACAGCAAACTGGTGATTTTGTGGCTTCACACACACTGATTTTGGATGACGGCAACAGAGAGATGAAAGCCCAACGAAGGGAACTGAGCAGCCCAAGCTCTGGCAGTGACTCCGCTGCTTTCCCATGCTAGAACAGCAAGCACACTTCCTCCCCCAGCAGCAGCAGACATCAGCTCTGTAAACATTTCAAACCATTTCCTCTAAACTGTCCTAGCCCTAAATTAAGCATCAGCAAGGAGTAGGACTGCAGCCCCGAGCTCACACATCACCACCAGGACAGCAGCACGGCAGAACTGCAGAGGTCCAACAGCACCAGAGCACAGAAAAGTGCCTGTCACCTGCTGTCACCTGGTACAGGTGCTGAAGGTGAGCTCTGTGCTCACAGAGCCTTGGGGTCTGGAAGAGGCTCTCTGTTCCCACCTCAAAGGGTCCAAAATCACATCGGTAAAGGCTCAGCACGTGGAACTGCAGAGCTCTGCAGAGCTCTTCTCATTGCAAACACACCCCTCACATTTTCAAATGGATTTTCTTAAGCACTCTGACCTTGCAGGCTGTGGTTGCTACAGATGGAGCTGTCCTAGAAACATGAGGCAGTTTTCAAAGGGATGGAGGAAATGGTGGAATTTGCTAAAACAACAGGACTTTGGTGAAGGAAGCAAGGTGGTGGAATTCAGTCAACACATCCCTCTTAGCAGGTACTACACTGCAATGCTCAGGTGGAATATTCCTGAATGAGGACATTCTACCAGAATTCTGAGTTTTGCTGTGCTTATGGCTGAAATTCAGTCCTAGCAGAGAACAAGGAGAACTGCTGTCACTGAACAGAGATGAGGGTAGTCCTACAGCAGATCTACTCAATCCCCCAGGAATGTGCCTGTAAGGCCTATCACACATTACAGACCTGCCTTTTCTCAGCTCAGTGAGACACAAAAATGCCATAGGGCTTGGAAGAGCAGGGGAGAGATTCAGCAGATGCAGGGGCACAGAGCAGCATGAAAATCTGAGGAAAATGATCCAGGGGTCAGAGTGAGACAATGGTACCTTTCTAGGAATAAAAAAAGGGGTGATTGTTGCTACAGGTCATGTATGAGGGACCTGCTGCCTTTTTTTGTTGGTAGGTTCTAGTGGGTACAGAAAACAAAACAGTGGGTAAGGGAAGATCCATCTCTGCTTCAATCACTGCAGCAAGCTTTCTTTCACCTTTGCATTCCTGAAAGGCAGAGAAATGTTCTGAATGAAGCTTGTTCACAGTAATCATTATAGGCAGTTTGCTTCTTCAAGAAGTTATAAATAACCCCCTGGCTGGAGGTAAAGAGCTTTCGGCACTCTGGAGAAGGCAAAGCTATTAAAGAGATTGGAGCAGCGTTGTTCTCACTGCTCCCCACAGCCCAGGACTGCTGCAGTGAAAAGCTTCCTAGTTAAGACTCATTTAATGGCATTAGAGAGGCACTGGCAGCCAGGCAGGGGGTTATAAAAAGCCCAATCCTTAACCCATCTAACTGGAATGGCATCCCAGGCAAGGTGGGCAAGCAGCTCTCCAAGCAAACTGCCAAACCAGGAGAGAGCTTCCACAGGGACAGGGCAGGAGAGGTAACAGTGTCCTGAGGGAGTCAGATGCTTCCTGTCCACTGCAATCTGGAAAGGGAAAGATGAGAGGCAGGAATGACCCCCTGCCTGGGGCTAAGGGAGGGCTCCTTAAACAATTGGTGTTACATAGGAGTCAGAGAACTGCAACAGCGTGACAGGAACAGCAAAGCCCCTGCACCATGGTTTGAGAATCTCTGCTTGGTGATAGCGCTGCCCACTGACAAGCACTAACTTCCCCATGGCAACTGCAGCACTTGTTCCTCAGAGGAACAGAAATATAAAATAACTGTGCAGCCTCCAACAGCCCCCTGTGCCTTTGTCCCATGTGAAAAATAGCCTGTGTGCTCTGTCTGTGCTGTATCTCCCCTGGACCTGCCATGGTCACTCAGGGCTGCCTGCTTCATCCTCCTCCTCCTCCTTCTCCTCTGCTCTTCTAGGAATGTCCACAGCTACACTCGTGGCTGACACAGCTCCACAAAGAAAATGAATGACCAGTTTGCCTTCTTAACGTTAGGAACTTTGCCAAGAAAACACCAAAACTGAGGCTCAGCCTCCCACCCTGGACAAGAGCCATCAGCAAGACCAAAGTACAGAGAGGAGGCCCAGCTCCACTTCTCTCTTCATTCTGTAAGCTGCCCTTACAGACTGTCTCACTCCCAATCAGCATTTTGTCACCAGCAGGGACAACCAAAACCTGGGCACACGGAAGTGCCCAAATCTACAGTCCTAACTGTGCTTGAGGGCAGAACCTCAGCATCAGCTGGACTCAGCCTGTCCTGGAGCAGGAAGAGATAGGCAGGAATTAGAATACAACTGGCATTTCCCCTCCCACCCAGGGGAGAGAGAAGGTCTGCAAGCAACCAGGTAACACCTCACACTTAAGGAGGTGCATGAAAACCTCCCCAAAGGTCAGGAGGAAACCAGATTCACAACTTACCCACCAGTGAGACACAACCTGGTAAATGCACTAGGCAGGGGTACTGGGAGAAAAGCTACTGGTACTTCCCACTAGGGAAAGAAAGAGCAGCATATTTTCCTATGGCTACAACAGGAGAATAGATAAAATGCTGGTTTCTCATCAAATCCTGAGGTTACAGCCCCATGAACCAGAGTCCAGCTGTGGACAGAACATTCTTTGGGCAGTCCTGGGGACTGTGCTGCTGCTCAGCTTCCAGTGACTCTTCACACGACAAAGGCCAGTGAGGAGAGCAGCAGGGAATAACACTCTGCTGTTACCAGAGGGAACTACCTGGATGGTGATGGTTCCCTTCCCACTGTCTGTCTGCAGGTGGATCTCCAGCTCTGGCAAGGCCTTCCCCTCTGTCATCAGCCGGTGCCGCAGCTTCTCCAGCGCGTCGCTGCCGTTGGAGATCAGCTCCCGGATAAACACCTGGGGACAAGACACAGCCTGACCCTGCAGCCTGGCCCTGCCCCTGCACAGCACCCCACACACCTGGCAGCTCACTGGCTCCACAAACTAATTCCCAGCTCCCCAAACTGGGTTTCCCCATCATCTGCCAGGAGAAGTTTGTCCAAACTCAATGTGAAACTCAAGGCTCACAGAGCCACTTGCTATACCTACAAATTGTTTCAAAAAGGCGTTTTCAAGGTGCCTTAATAAAAATCATTTAGGAAAGTCTGACATGAATGCTCAGGACTCACTGGGAACTGAGCAGTTATTCTCCCAGTTCAACCATTTTGGATGTATTCCTTGACAGAGATGGGGCTTTGCCAAGAGAAAACCTCCCAGCAAGTTGTGGGCATCTTACCTCTTTCTCTGAGTACAGGGAACGGGCAACAATGTCCAGCAGCTTCTTTGTTTCAGCCTGGAACTCATGTTTAGAGGCTGTACCTGGAATAAAGGTTAGGGTTGTTCAGTTTGGAGAAGAGAAAGTCAGGGAGCACTTAGAGCCCCTTCCAGTGCCTAAATGGGCTCCAGGAGAGCTGCAGAGAGACTTTGGACAAGGGTCTAAAGTGACAGACAAGGGGGAATGTCTTTACACTGCTAGAGGGCAGGGCTAGATAGGATATTGGGAAGAAATTCTTCCCTGTGAAGGTGGTGAGGCCCTGGCACAGAGTGCTCAGAGCAGCTGTGGCTGCCCCTGGATCCCTGGAAGTGTCCAAGACCAGGCTGGATGAACACATCTGTACAGCCACCCTGGCAGGCAGAGAGCTGTGCCCACGAAGAGAAACCTCCTCAGAAAAAATAAAACTACAAAACATCTCAGCTGAAAGACCATCCTTGGCCTTTTAAAAACAACAAGAGGCATTAGAGAACTCCTTTCTCCTCCAAGAGGCATTAGAAAACTCTGGGAAAACAGAGGGATAAGCCACAAGTCCCATATCACTTCTGCCATGCCTTGCTGGTGAGGATGTACATCCCCCAGGGATGGGGTGAAGCTGGAGTGTGGGCAGGCAGCACATCAACCCCAGCAGGGACTTCTGGCAGTCTCAGAAATACTTTCCAGGAAAAGCACAGAGGCACAGAGTTAAGATGTTATTTCTGTGCTGGAATAACTCATTGCTCAGACTGCTTTAGAGCACCTCTCCCTGAAGCTGTGCAAAGCAATTCATTCTAGCTAAACGAGGGACTCCATGTCCATATGAAGGACACCAGGACTCTCATCACACCTCTAGGGTCTACAGCAATGACCTGGGCACGTACAGTTTGCTTCTGAGACAGAAAATTCTTTTCAGCCAATTCCAGTGCCTGTGGTGCCTCCACACATACACATGACCATCAACTTCCTGGCTAAGCCCATGGATGCAGTCTTGATGTCCTTGTTTCTCAGGAAAGGCCACTCTGACCTCCACACCCAGGCTTTGGGAGGTAATGGTGCAATACAGATTGAAAGGATGTGATGACCAATACCTGCACTTCCTCCAGAGGCAGCAGTACTGCTGAGGAGGGCTCACCTACACCACATCTTGAGCCAAGTGCACCTCAAGAGTGTCCCCACAAGACAGCTGTGCCCAGGCTCACCTTTCACGTTCTCTGTGTTGCTGATGATGGTGTGCAGGGGCTCTTCCTCCTTGCTCTCTGCTGTTTGTGTGCTGTACATCCGGACAGCAGGAATGCTGGAGGCAGGAATGTTGTGCTGGAGACTCCAGCGGTGGAGGATTTGTCTTTGCAGACATGCTGCTCCTTTTGCTAAAGACACAAGTGAAGATATTTCAATCCACATCACAAGTCCAGCAACAACAGGAGCACTCCTCAGAGGACCCACCTACGTTATCCCATGGGAGTTACACTGTCTGAACAGTTCCTTCACAATCCAACACCCACCATTCCCCTTCAGAATTGCTTTCACTGCAGAAAAAGGACAAGTTGCTGCTTTGGCTCTTCTGAGTTAAAATTTTATCCAGAAGATGACAATTAGCAGCTTTCCCACCAAATGAACCAGTCAGGAAGAGGCAGTCTGCAGCTTCCACTGCTGTTAACTGGCTAAGCTGAAGACAACTCCCACATCACTGCCTGTGAAAATATGAATTGGCAATAAATATTTGGCTCTTGACTGTCCAAGCCCAGGGATTACATCCCCCAACAAAGCTGAGTCCAGAGCAAGCAGCATATGCAGTAGCAGCAAGGCCACCAGTCACAAAGAGAATGAGACCAGTCAAGAAATAGCACAAACCCCCTTAAGGTCAGGGATTCTTAATTCTCCTCCTTTCATTATGTCCAGGTGAACCCAACATCCCCCCTCTGTTGGAGGATGAATCAAAGCCAAACTTGTCACAAAAAGACTATTGCAGCACTACAGACCTCTGTCCAAAGCCTGTTCTCCTTGGAGTGATTTCTGAATTGCTGGGAGAAGGGCCTGTGCCAGAGCAGGACCCCAGAGGGTGAAGACCTGACCCTGCAGCTGCCCTGGGGGAGGTGGCATCTTGGCCTCCCCCAGTCCTACAATGAACTTAAACAGACTGCACTGATCTGGGAAGCAGAGGAGGGATCAGGACACCCTGGCAGAGCAGATGTGGCTGCAAGCAGTGACAAGCTCAGATTTTCCTTACAGCTCCCTCTGTGCCTGTTGGCTGTTTCATCCAGCAAGGGAAGGAGGCAAACTCTACACCTGGCATTTGCATTTAAAGAAAGGGGTCCTTTCTTTAGAAAACCACCCAAAGACTGAACCAAACCCCATTAGTATGGTGAGAGTCCCAAAGCACATCTGTGACCTCCTTGGACACAACTTCCATGGCCACCCCCTGCCCCCCACGCCAGCAGACACGCTGGGGGAGCTTGGCTCCCTCCTGAACCTTTCTCCACCTTGACACAGTCGCCGAACAAACTCAGCATTCCAGCCTTTTCACCAACATCCCTCATCCCCTAGCTTAGACTCATTTCACAAGTGCTCTGCAAACCTCCTGCCCCCCACAGCAGGTCCTCTCAGTGTGGTCATAAAGAACAGGTCTTGCTGCTCCAGCCATCATGCTGGGCTCTCACTTGCTCCAGACCAGCTGAGCATGAACCCCTGAGCTTTAACAGCACTTCTGTCTCCTGCACCTCATCCTCAAGAGCTGGCAGAGGAGGCTGTCAGTCCTCATTCTTCCTCCTCCTCCTCACAGAAAGCTTTGAATCAAGATCCACTTCTCCAGCTAGAAGCTTGAATGACTCCCGAGTCATTCTGCCCTTAAAGAGCCCACAAATAGTTCTAAATGCATCTGAACACCTCCCACACACATAACTGTGCTCTCTGCGTCACGAACAGCTCTGCCGCATTATTGCAGGACAATTCTGGAGCTTCCATTCCACTGCCTGTGCTGGGATCATCTGGGAAAGTGGCAAGGAAAACAACCCGGGTGCCTGAGGTGGGAAGCAGCAAAGCACTCACTGTCCAGCCCCTCAAGCTTCAGAGGCGAAGGGCCTGCAGCTCAGGGTTTATATATTTTAGTTATGTATTTACATCTTTTAGACTCATTTTATGCTGGGTGCTGCATTCTACGGAAGCACAAACACACACAAACACATTTCCCAAACAGTAGAAATAAAAGAGAGAATTTTGTTCCCTCCCTGCCTCCAGAATCCAAAAAAGACACAGATTATTAGCAGCTTAAAACCTTAAGGTCACTTCTATCATTAGATGTCCAGGCAGCAAAACCCCAGAGCCCCTACACAGGTCACCCCCAGCCCATGAACACCAGTTGACTCCAGAAACTACAGCTATTTATAATTTTATTTCTGGCTATTTATAATTGTTGATGTAGTCACATTTTTTGCCTCCCTACCTCCAAAGCACAATAATAAATCACCACCCATCAATTCGGAAGTTGCTGTCGGATTTGTGCAATGTTTGGTCTTATCATCCTTAATTAACAGCCTGTCCCATGCCAGGGAGAGACACAGCTCATTAAATACAAACTGCAGCATCTTCAGCCCGTTTGCCTCTCCACAGTCCTTGCCTGGAGCAAGGGAGCAGAAAAGGCTCCTGGCTATTCTGGGTATAAAACCACAATTATCAGCACACAACAGCTCTTGAGAAGCACCTGCTGAGGTAACAGGTTATGTGCTACTCGTAATGAGCCTCAGAAACAAATTCCTAAGCCCAGGGACACAGAAGGAAGGAATGGCTCTTGCCCCAGATAAGAACTGTGATGTGTTGGGGCAAATCAGGTCTTTTGATATTGAGTTAATCAAATGTGGAGCTTTACCACACCCCTTCCTAGTCCCATCACTGAGAGATGCAGAAACCCCCATCACTGCCCAAATTTCACTTCTCATCATCCCAAGTGATCCTGTGCCCATGGCCACAGACCTGCCTCACACACTCACAGCAAAGACAAGGACCTTCAGGGGCTCCTTTCAATCCAGACACCAGGAAGCCTCAATGATCCCCCAACCAGCCCCCACAGGAAACATCCCCTTCTGGAAAAAACACCGCAGTGAGCAGAACACCAGCCAGAGATTTATGGTGGGAAACCCTGCACAAAGCAGTTTGTGGCTCAAAACAAAGGAGAAGAATTTGGGTCAGCAGGAATTACCATACCAGCTCCAGGCCGGGCAGCTGGGAACCCGGGGAAGCTCCAGCAGGGAAGAGCTCCAGCAATTAACACTCCCAGCTCAGACCTTCTTACACAAAAGGGCTGCCTAGCCCCAAGAATCCGGGGAGAAGAGATTCCCTGACTGACCCACTCACACCAACATATCTCCCGAAAAGCTCTGCACCAGCTCCAGCCCCTGAAATTGTGAGTAAAACCACTGCCTCTGTCTGATGAAGGAAAGGGCAGCTGGCCCTGCAGCCTGCATTGCACCGAAAGGAAAACACCTCCTGCCCCTCCCTCTTTATCTCCACCCCACACAGCTTCTGCTCACTGCTTTTTCCCTGAGGGACCTGAATGACAGGTTAAGGAATAAAACTCTGGCTCTGCTGGAGTATGTCTAACCCACCAGAGGCAGCAGCTTTGTTCCAGACATGGATGCTAACAAGCCTCTGGGGATTTCTGCAGAGGAAGAGCTGGATTGCCCAGAAACACCCAAGTGGCACTCTGTGACACTATAAATCTGACAACCCGACCCTGAAAGTGACCCTATTTGTCACACAATTTCCTCTGTCACATTATCTCTTCCTAAGCTGCAGGGAAACCACAGACCACACCAAAACCACACAGACCTGTCAATTAGGGGCCACACAACAGACAAGGAAACACGGAGCTGCTGGCAGGACACTCCTCCCCAAGCTTCATGGCACCTTACAGGCACATTTCCAGCCCACGAGAGCCTTGATAAGGAGCATATTCCATACCTGAGGATAACTTACATTTTCCTAGCACTCACTCCTGTCAGCTGTCTGAGGTGAAACTTCAAGTGCACCCCGGGGAAACACAAACCCTTCGGGCTCATCTGTAAAGTCCCCTGCTACTCACACGGCCATTGAACAGCAATGCTGCTGCCTTCTGCTCTCATGTACCTGGGCTGCACCTCGTGTGAGCTGGGACGTGCACCAGGACACGATACACGATCTGAGTATGTTGTGCAGCCTATTTGAGCCAGCAGGTGCCTCCGCATGTCCTGTGCACCTTACACAGGCCAGGAGATGAACTGGGAGTGCTGTATGAACCAGGACATAAACATGGATATGTTACACACCCCTACACGAACCTCACCATGCTACACGACCTGAACATGCTGTACACCCTGTATGAGGCAGGATGTGACCCTGGAGCCGCTGGTTGCCCTGAACGCGCTCTCTGCCCGACACGTGCCCGCGCTATTCCCTGTACAGGCCCATAAAAACTCGCCCCTCCCCAGGAGGGACCGCTGAGCCTTCTCGGGTCAGTTCACAGGCGCTGTGCGCGCTGCTCCCGCTCCGCCGAGCGGCCACGGCCGGCACCAGCCGAGAGCGACGGGCACTGCTTGTGGGACACGGACCCTCCGCACCTCCAGAGGACGCACAAGGCCGAGCGCAACTCCGGGCACGCGCGGCCGTCCGGGCCGAGCCACGGAGGTCCGGCCGCCCCCTCAGCGCGGGGGCCCACGCCCGTCACGCCGCCCTGTCCCCCTCACCTGCGGGCGGGCGCAGCCAGGGCACAGCCCCGGAGCGCCGCAGGGCCGCGAGGAGACACCGCCCGCCCCGCGCCGCCGCCATGCCCGCGCTGCCCTCCCGCGGCGCCCGCTGATGACGTCACCGGGCGAGGGCGCGCGGAGTGCCCCGCGCGCGGGCTGTGCGTGACGCGCGTGCGGTGACGTCAGCCTGGCCCTCAGTCCGCGCGTGCTGCTTCCCTCAGGGCTCCTCTGGGTGCCCTCCCGGCCCCCGAGCCGCTGTCCTCAGGGGCGCCGGGGCTCCGTCCCCTCCCGGCCCCCGAGCCGCTGTCCTCAGGGGTGCCGGGGCTCCGTCCCCTCACGGCCCTGCCTGGGTCCCCTCACGGGGGCGTTCCCAGGGCTCTGCAAGGAGGTCGGACGCCGAGCCCATGACACCGTTTCCAAACCGCTCCTGTTACGATGGTTAAAATCCCGTTCGTGTTTCTAAGGACTTGCTAGGAAAGGGACAGACATGGGTCACAAACCCTGCTCTCCCTGTGGAGACGCCCCGGCGGGGATCCCACAGTGAGCGGCCTCGGGAGCCCATTGCACGGGACGGGCCGCGGCGGGAGCTCGGCAGTCGCAGCTGGCGGAGCTCGGTGCGCCCTGGCTCTGCCCGGTTCCCCACGGAGGGGGCTGAGGGCCGAGGGAAGGCTGCGCCGGGCTGGGAGCAGCCCTCAGGAACCCCCCGTGCTCCACACCTTGGCCGGGCACCCTGCTCGACTCTGGGCCAGTTGCTTAACATCTCATTTTTCCATTTCTCTGAAACTCATCTCCCGGGGCGGTTTGAGCATAGATAACCGAGATCTAAGGGGCCGCGGTACTGAAGAAAGGCTTTGGATGGGATGCGGGTGAGCGAGGAAATGAAGCACTCTGGCGAGAGCCGAATTTGGAACGTGCGTGAGAGCAGAGCCTGGCCTCGATGAGCACCACAGCCAAAAATAAAAGATGGAGCAGGTCTCTTTCGGTGAGCACTAACCACTTCCAGACCGAGGAGCTTTCAGGAGGGAACCGTGCCCACCGAACAGAGCCAGCTTTGTAATCCCGGGCCTGGGGGAGCTCGCTGGAAAGCTCCGTGTGCAATTCACTCGTGCTCGCAGCTGATGTTTTGGGACTATGCCGAGCTGAGTGCTGTTTTAGAGGTTCATGTCTAAGAAACACCCGCACGGAGCAGGGTTTGTGGGGCACTCGATGTTATGAATTAGGTGCAACACATCACTCCGACAGCCTTCCGCTGGCTGCATTTCCACCTGGAACCAACTCCAGCCCTTCATCGAGATTCCCTGTGCTGCAGCCAAAACCAAAATGACTTCTGAGCCGGTTGCAAACACTTCCCTCTGTGCTGTGCTCACTGCTACCTCCCGCTGACCCCACGGCACTCCTGAGAGCTCTTGTACCTGGCTGTGAAACACCTGAATCCTCCTCCTGCCTCACCCTGGCTGTGCTTTCACCATTAGCCCTGAGATGTGCTCCTGCAGGGATCGAAGGGGATCTGATACAGATCCTTCCCTCTGCCCAGGCTTTCAGTTATCCGGGGTTTGGCTCCAACTGTCTTCAATCACTGCCCTGGCAGCGTCCTGCTCTGCATTTCAAATTCCCGACTGTAGAGAAGGGCGGGGCAGCACAGATTGCCCTGCACAGCACCTCTGCGGTGCTCCCCCAACTCCAGGGTGGCTGCTCCATCTCCCTTGCACTGGAAGAACCACGAGCTGAAATTTGCTCTGGGAGAAGCACCCGTCGCACATCCAGATCACCCTGTAAACCATCAACTGATGTCACTTACTGCTGTTCACTGCCACAGGCTAGAAGGGACAACATCTACTGCAGCCTTTAGCAGTGACTGAGGGTGACCCTCCCAGCCTGGTGGGCAAGAGGGCTCCTCTTCCTCCCCCTCGCTCGAACGCAGCGGGAGCAGACGGAGCGGGGAGCGCTCACAAAGTGCTGTGGGCAGATCTGTGTCCCGGTGGGACAGGGATGAGCCATGGGGGAAGCCCAGCTGTGCGGGCAGCGAGAGGGAAAGCTCCCAGCCTGCGGCAGCAGCAGCGGCGGAGGGAGCAGGAGCCAGCGGCAGAGCGGAGCAGGGTGGGCAGCCCGGGAAAAGAAAAAATCGCTGCAGCTCGGCGTTCAGATTTAAGCACCTTCTTCCACTCCAAAATTCAGTGAGGGGAAGGTCTTAGCCACCCTCTCCGGTGGTAAAGCTCCTGGACCAAACATCAGTGCACTCTCGCCTTATAAATTCCCGTTTCTAGGATGCTGCTCCTTCGTGACCTTACCTCCCCATCAGACAGGGACTTAGAAAAGCCACGCCCATCCAGGCTTCAGATACGCTGAATTTCATATCAACACTCACAGGAGACTGGAGTGAACCCCGCGAGGCTGCAGGGACTGCACCCCCAGCCCGTGCGCAGGTTTGATTTCAGCTCTGCATTTCCCTTCCCTTCCTGGTGAAACATCTGCTCTTACCTAACACACCTGGGTATCGGATCTACATCGATCCCTTGGCGCTGTGATCTCACCACACTTCAGGTTGCGCCTAAAAATTATTCCAGTATTTGCTTCCCATCCGCTGTTTTTTTCCACTCTTCCCAGGAATGGGCACCCAAGCGAGGAGCAGCCTGGCCACACCAGCTCTGTGCTCCACAGAGGACTCATCCAAATCCGGAAGCGGTGCCGATGCCTTTAAAATGGAGGCTACTTAGAGGAATTAGTGAGATTGAGCGCAGTTAACCTCGGGCGTCAGGCTCCGCTGATCCTCGCGGGCACCAGCCAAGTGGAACCATCCTTCAATCCAAGCAGTTTTACCAGCTTTTATTAGAAACACCAGCACATTTCAAGTTTCCTCTTTTTGATCACAAATATAGTATTTTTCCTCTTTTTAAGTACACAGCATGAGACACAGCATCAGGGCTTTCCATCTTTTTTTTTTTTTTTGATGTTTGGCTTTTTTTTTTTTACAGCAATTTCTTTTGGACAAGCTTTGGGTTTAGTGTTCACTGACCTCACCCCAGCCCCAAATTTTGACATCTTGAATTGCTGAAGACAGTTGCGTGGGCAGATGAAGCTGATGGTAGTGAAAAAGGTACAACAGTTAAAAGTTTGCCAGTAAAAGTTGAAGCAGAGACCCTCTCCAGTTAAAAAGGATGAAGTGGCGCCGCAGGGCGCTATTTTCACAGTACGGGGACAAAAGCTGAGATAAAGATTTGCTCTTTCCCCCCTGTTCTCCCCCACCAGTGTCCCAGTAAAAACGTTAAGGCTGGAGGAACTGGATGTGAAAAGCCACGTGTGCCCGGAGCTCCCAGGACACCGCGTGGAGCTGCACAGCCCGCGCCAGGGACGGAGCTGAGACACCTCGAGCTCTCAGGGATGGGCTTTGGGCTCCTCCTGGTCTGAGCTCACACCTACGCTGGGAAATTCTCCCTGGACTTTTTAACTCCCAGAAAGCAATTCACTGAGGGGAGGAGGAGTGAGTATCCCAGGGACATGAGGGCATGGTGACAGGATATTAAAGGGAACATGTACATGATTTGTTATTTTTTATTCCACAGAAAACCCTCAAATCTAGACTCAGAGTTAACAGCAGAAAAATAGTGTTAAAGTCAATAGGTTCATATTTTACTGTAGACTAAATAAATTAGCCTAGAATTAACTCAATACTCTCTATTTTCCTTTCATTGGTGATCCTTCTCTAAATTAATGCAGTTTTTAAAAAGCAACGGCTATTAATAATTTATTCCAGTTAACCCTTATGGATGAACACCTGCGAAGAGTCGATGTCTGGGAACCATTCCCCTCTGCTCTCCCTCCCCAAAAAGGAAACAATCTCTAAGGGTGTTGTAAAACAGACATGCTAGCTACAATATCCATGGATCGTGCCTCTCCTACCGCTGCCTCTGGCTGCTCCGGGTCATGAGTGAATCGTCATAGCTATGTCTTACAAAGAACATGATCGAAAAAAATATATAAATAAATAAAAACCTTAAACATTCTTACATGGAATTTTAAAGAACAGAATACATGTTAAAAACTTCAGTAATTTATATCAATTTTAAGCAATACTTTATATACAATGGAAAAAAGACATGCATAGTCCAAATACAATGTTGAAAACAGCATTTTCATAACAAAAAACCCAAACACTAAGTGTTAATACCATGTACATGGATTCAAGAAGGACCACCCTTTTTGTCTGTTGCACACAGTTTATTTAACAATATGATATTATAAGTAAGAAATGAGTTTTTTTTCTTTTTACCATTCTATACAGTGATTGAATCTTCTTGGATTTTCTTATTTATAGTAATTATAGCGCTTGCATGATTTACACTAGAATTGCTTTCCTCGTTTCAAGTTTCACACAGAAGAAAGAAAGAAAAGAATGTTTCTTCTCTATCCAGATCAGCACGGCCTAAGAGTGATCATCCCTATTTTCATCTAAGACCAGTTTTATCAGAGAAACAAAGCAACAATTTCTACATCTGCAAGACAAGGATTTTGGCGTTGGCCAATGTGTGCAAGAGTCAATTCCTATCTTCCCAGGGGTAATACTTCAAACGCCTGCAGAGTTCACTATAGAAAACAAAAATCTTCCCGCCATGTGTCAAAGTTACCGGGATACGCTATAATGTTGCATTATTTCAGGAAAGTTTCTGAATATTATTTTTTTTCTTCTTTTAAACGCAAATGTTTAAAGTCTTGAAAATACAAATAAAAAATATGAATATAATGAACTTGTTTTCCCCGTTAAAAAAAAGGTATGAGTCAACAGCAACAAAAAAATAAAAACCAAAAAAACCCACAAAAGAGACCAGATATTTTAACCGCCTGGCTTTAACAAAAAAATATATTCTTTGTATTGTTTTTTTTTTCTTTTTATTTTTAAACAGCAATTAATTCTTCCATCTGTAGGAAGCAGCAGTTCCATCTAGGATTCAAAACAACCCAGATGTCTGAATTTTTCAGTACAAAATATCCAAGAACACGAAAGGAAAGAAGAAACAAAAGTGATGCTCCCATAATGCTACAAACCCTCCACAAATTTCTCTAATGTGTCCCCGGTGGTGTCACCGACCAGAGACAATTCGTTAGACAACGCACTGCGGTTGGGGGTGTTTAGTTGGGGAAGCATTGCACTCTGTTCTGGGTTGCCCAAGTGTCCCTGATCCATGGAGCTAGCCATAGTGACTGCGAGTCCTGGGTGGGGGGAACCAGTCTGGGGAGAGACGTGGTGCGGTGACGGTTGGGGCTGTATCCTGGGTGACGGGCTGGAATGTGGTGGCTGGGACTGGGGACGGGGAGACTGAACGGGCGCTGGGGACCGCACCTGGTTGCTGAGGGAGGTGGCGATCTGCTGGCCAGGGAGATGAGACGCCTGCGGTTGTCCTGAGAGCATGTGCTGCTGTGGGCTCATGGGGTTGGGCTGCCCGGGGGACCCTATCTGCTGCTTCATCTGCTGCTGCTGCAGGATGCGCTGCTGCAGGGCCTGCTGGATGTTGGGAGCGCCGTCCGCCCCCAGGCCGGGCTGGCCCATCTGGTTCAGCTGTCCCATCTGAGCCATCTGTCCCATGGAACTGCCCTGTATGGATAGGTGCTGCTGCATCCGCTGCTGCTGCATGGCTTGGGGGTAACCACCCGGGCCTTGGGGCTGCTGGAACTGGTTGTGTGCTGCCATCCCTCCTGCCATGCCGGCCCCTCCCTGCTGCTGCTGCTGCTGCTGTTGCTGCAGTAGCTGCCGCCTCAGGATCTCGCGGTACTGCGGGCTCATGTTGGCCATGCTGGGGTTGTGGCTGGGGTTCATGATGTTGATCGCTTGTCCCTGGGGGTTCATAGCTCCGATGCCTTGCTGCTGCGGGGGGACGCTCGGTCTCTGCACTCCGGCTTGCATCGCGTTCATGTTCTGCAGTCCTGCCTGCGCGTGCATGCCCGGCTGTTGCATGCCGGTCTGCGGCTGCTGCATCCCGGGCTGGGGCTGTATCCCTGCTTGCGGCTGCATCCCAGGCTGGTTCGCCACGTATTTGGCTGTTCTTTGCTTTATAAAAGCTGCCATAAGCTGAGGGTTGGATTTAAGGATATTAAGAACCTGCTGTTGCTGCTGCGGAGAACTCGGTGATTTCAGGGTCCTCAGCAAGTCCTGAAGTGCATTGGGGGTGATGCTCCGCGGCGGCTGCTGCACGCCCGGCATCCTGGGCCCGGCCACGGCTTGCGGCGTCGCCATCGGCATCACCGGTCTGGCCATTCCCGGCTGCATCGGCTGCTGCTGCGGCATGGGCGGCGACTGCCACTGCCCGGGCTGCATGTTGGGCATCACGGGGCCGCTCACCGGGTTGGGCCGGGGTACATTCATGCTGACTTGCGGCATCTGGTTCACCGAGCCCACCGTGGGGTTCACGAGTCCCGGGCGGCCGGGAGGCAAACCATTGTTCATGTTGTTGACCCTGTAGAGCTGCTGCTGCTGCTGCTGGGCAGCCTCTCTCTCGATCTGCCGAGCCGCTTCCACGGCGGCCGGCGGCGGCTGAGCCGGAGGCGGCGGCGCCGATACCGGGTTCGCGGGTTTTCCTGTCGAGACCGTGGTGGGGGGCTGGGTTCTGGACACACTGGGGAAAACGGCCGGTGACATACTTACAGGGGAGGGCTGGGGCTGGGGAGCAGGCTGCGGTGTCTGCGGTGTACTTGGCTGCTGCGTAGGGGTACCAGGCGTTGCTGAGGTAGGAGAAGGCAAACTTTGCTGAGGCACGTTTCGGGTGTTCATGGTAGCCATCCTTCTGCGCATGAGCTGGGCCTGCTGCAGGCGGTGCTGGATCTGCTGCTGTCGGAGCTTGTGTTTGATATTGAGACAGAATGGCACGGGGCATTTGTTCTCTTGGCAGTGTTTGGCATGGTAGCAGCAAAGAGCTATGAGCTGTTTGCACACTGGACAGCCACCATTGGTCTTGCGCTTGCAGCCCTTGGTGTGCTGGACAACCCGTTTCATCTTCTGGCAGGATGGCAGAGAGCAGTTTGCGTTGCGGCACTGGCAGGCGTGGACGAGGGACTGGATGCAGCGCTGGATGCTCAGCCGTCGCGACTCCTGCGGGCTCTTGGACTGCTGCTCTCCTTGGTTGTTGCTCTCATCATCCAGACCCAGGCCCCATTTAACCATCTTGTGGTCATGGCTCTTAGTGTTGTAGCAGTTGATGCAGAGGTCGTAATCCTGCAAGGAGAAGAAAACCCAGAGCTCAGCTGCTGACAGGACACAAACCACACGGGCAGAGAGCAGCGTGGTGCCAGGGGAGCAGCACCAGCCCCTCTGCAGGCATACACTGGTGTCTGTGGCTACAACCACACAGAGCACAAGCACGATGACACACTGTCAACAGCTGCCACTTCACACCTGTGCTCAGGCTGCACAGCCTTGCCAGGCAGTGGGACTGGGCTTTGGGGCAGCAGCCTCAGCAAAGCCAGCCTGCAGTCACAGCTCTTCACTGTTGCAGGTAACAATGCAATTGGGGCTATCATTGTGTCATTTTGTAATGTGAAAAAAGTCTTGCAGAGATTTTTTTTTCTTTTCAGTTTTTCCCTTTTGAAGACATTAGCTGTTTATTTTTCTGTGATGCCTACTGGGGTGCCAACACCTTCCCCTAGTAAGAGAAATCTATGGTCACTCCTAAAAAGTAGGGTCTGGCTCTCCATTTATTTATCCTCAGTGTCATTACTGACTAATAAATGCTACCCTTAAATACGTATTTTTAAAAAATCTTTAAACAAGAGCAAAGACACACTTACCTGAAAACCCCCACATTTTTGCTGCTCTGTCCCTTTTTTTGGCTGGAGGAAGGGCACTCCCTTACACAGAGATACCCAGAGGCAGCCTAAAGGCCCTACCTCCTTCCACCACCTCCTTTCCTGTGCGTGCCCAACCCACGTCCTGCAGCCTCACCTCAAGAAGCTCTGCTCACTGCTCTCCTCAGGGACATTAATTAAGACTCTTCCCCCACAAACTTGGCAATAACTTACAGTGCAAAAACGAGGCTGCACTTATTCAAACTTCTTTTGTTCAGCTACAGCCAGAGGTCAACACAAGCCCTCGGAGAAGCCTCAAGCTTCTACTGTACCAGTACAGTCCACTTCTCTCTAACACAAATCCTGCAATTTGAGCAATCTGGGCTAGTGGAAGATGTCCCTGCCCATGGTAGAGGGGTCTTTGAGACCAACAAGATGGTCTTTGAGATCCTTTCCAACCTAAACCATTCTAAGAGCCACAATTCTTTAGAATTAAGTTAAAAACTTGTCTGTATGCAGAGGAGCAGCAGCAGAATAGACAGTGCAGCAGGAGCTGTTCCAGAGCACTGGCGTTTTCCATGTTGAGCAACTAAAGTCACTTATTCTAGAAGAGGCACCCATGTGGCAGTCACCTCCCCTTAAGGCTTAGCAGCCCTTTACCAGGATGGGCTTAATTTGGAGGAACTTTGGGCAATATCCAAAAAACCCCCATCAAACCAGCTGTAGGATGAGAGAGGGCTGAGTTCTGAGGTGCCCCACACGTCCACCACAGACAGTGCAGTGCCACCATCCCTCAGAGACTGGGCAGTGCCACCATCCTTCACAGGCAGGGCAGTGCCACCATCCCTCTCAGACAGGGCAGTGCCACCATCTCTCAGAGACAGGGCAGTGCCACCATCCCTCAGACGGGGCAGTGCCACCATCCCTCAGACGGGGCAGTGCCACCATCCCTCAGACTGGGCAGAGCCACCATCCCTCACAGACAGGGCAGTGCTGCCATCCCTCAGACTGGGCAGTGCCCCCTGTGCCCCACACGTACCTCACAGACTGTGCAATGCCACCTGGTCTCCACGTGGTGCTTGCACTCATTGCACGTGTAGACGAAGCGATCCTGGCCCTGGGTGTGCAGCTCCACCAGCATGCACAGCGTGCTCCACTTGGAGCGGCGCAGGGACGAGAACTCCCAGTGCTTGTCTCTGGCCAGGGTGAGGAAGGCGTCCCGCCCGTCCATCAGGTCACAGCTCAGCAGAGGATCCGGGTCCACGATGGGGTGCAGAGTGTTAATCACGGGCCCAGCGTGTAAATGAATCACAAAAAACACCTGCAGGGAAATGGGGAAGCAATAAAAGGCAAAGAGGTCAGGGAACGTTGCAGGAAGGAGCTGCTGTTCTCTGTGATGGTGTGCTACAAACCTTATCTAATTAACTTAGTTTAGGCTAATCTCTTCCAGTGTGTTGTTATGCAACAGAAACATTCCTGGCCCAACCACAGGGCTTATTTCTCCTGATTTTTCAGTTCTGAATATCACCACGCTTGCATTTACAGGAATAAACCCTTCTCTTTTCACAGCAGATCTCCACAGTACCTCTTTATGCTTCTCCATGGTGGCATAGAGCTTCTGAGACAGGTCATTGGACACATTGGGCATGCTGGGCTTCTTCTTGTTAGCTCTGCTGATGCTGCTCTTATTCTTGTTGGTTTTTTTGTTGTTCTTTTTCTTGGCGTTCTTGCTGTCGCCCTGGCTCCCCTGCAATAAAAGATGTTACACTTTGGAGAGCTCTCTCCCATTCACTGGGCTCACAGTGACACACTTCTGCTGTCAGGAATAGAACTTTGTTCCAATGCCTGCAAATCAACCCTCCTGTGTTAAATATATCCTATCTTCCAGGAAAAATCAAAAGCCAAACTGGCAGGCAAACAAATCCAAACACTGTTTAAAAATAGATTTTTAAAGTATGTATACATTAAAAAATTCCCATTTTATACTGGTTATTATTCCTTCTCCAACATCATACTTCAGCTTCCACTGCTTTAGATCTTGCAGCTGATGATAAAATGACACAAATAATATGGACCTAAAATTCCAGGAGTGCAGTACTTTGCTCTGCTGTGCATTTGGTGTGTCACATACTTGCTTGAGCTCTGATTTAATGCTTGTTTTTATTGAACAGATTTAGGGCTAGGACACAGATAGGATTTCAATTGAAACCAACAAAACACATTATTCTCCATCCTGCAGACTTCCAGCTGCACGTCAGCTCCCAAAAAAATCATCTCCCAAGCCTCCACTTGTGCCCAAGTTACAACACAGACCACAGTGGCCATACACTGAATGTCAGATGTAAGTAAAGAGAGTGGAAATAGCAGATGATGCTATTTAGATGACCTGGGAAAACAGAAATAACTTCCAGAGTTCTCATGTCCCTAAAAAAAATCAAACCCCAAGACCTTGGCAGGGAGGGCTCAGGAAAAACCCCCTCTCCAACTTCTAGCATGTTGGTCATCATAATATTAAAAATAAGCTACTGAAATATCTGGATATATATAAATATACACATACACACGTTCCATGAACAGTATGTACAAGCAAACCTAGGGTTTGTCCACAGCCATATTTATTCCAGGAAAACAAAAATATTCCAGCTGCAGGAAGCAATTCTATTTATAGACTGCTGCCATCCTTCCATTCCATTAATTAGGTTTGGGCAGGATTTCCCTGTCCACTCTTGGGTTCTTTCTAACTAATTTTGTGGGTTTTCTGACCAAACCTGTTTGGAAATTAAAATTAGACTATTTTATGGGAAACCAGACAGAGCTCTAAGTGACTTGAAGGGATTCAGATTGTTTTATGTTATTCCCACCTCGACTGCCCCCAAATTTCCTCCCACTGATGGAATTGGAGCCTGCCCTCCTTTGCCATCCTAAAGCACCAACTGAGATCTTAAAACTTAAACACCAAAATGAAGACTGGAACTTATCAAACAAGCCAAGTCTAAGCTTTCTTTCTACTTCACCTTTAGCAAGTTGATATTTGGCAAACTGCACAAAGTATTCCAGGCTGTTTTAAGAAGTTGTAGGGTTGTGTTTGTAGCATTTCATTCTGACATTCAGCCAGAAATGCTGATGGATGGTTCCTGGGGGAGCCTCACCCCTTCAGAACCTTTGCCAAGAATTCTGAATATTTACCTCTTTAGATTCCCTTTGACTGATACCTGCAGCACATGTTCACTTGCAGGAAGCTTTCTCTTCACATACACAAAATTCAGGATGAAGAATTTAAGATTCTGTGCCATTTCAGTACCAAGATCCATGTGGTGCTTGCACCCATGGAAATCCCATTGCTGGGCACTTTCCTCCATGAAGGGACCCAATTTAGGTGTCTGCACTGAGGAAATCCTCAAGCTTTTAAATCTGCTCCTTTTCCTGAGGCAAGAGGCAAAGACCCCACTGTCCCATGCTTGGATGACACCTCAGCACCCTGGGTTCTGGCTGTGTCCCCCTCTGCCCCAGGCATTAAGTGGGAGCACAGGGATGTTCCCAGCCAAGGCTGAATCCTGTCATTTCAGGCCACAACTTAGGTCTGAGTTCACAGTGAATTCTTCTGGCCTTTTCCCCGCTCCTAGATGCAGAGTAAAGGCTCACACCACTGTTTTCCCTGATTTACTGGAAATGATTCTGTCAGCAAGAGAGGGCTGCAGCCTAATTCCAAGCCTTGCCTTCCACTTCTTTTCACACAGCAGTGTTTGCTAACTATCTCAAAGTCACATTCAGAAGGAACAAAGTGAAAGCTGTTAACTTTGTGGTTCCATAAAAAACACAGCCACAGACTGCATTAACTTTGAAAGAGCTGCTAAGGTTTAACAGAAGGAACTTTCTGACATCACAAAATGGATGGATTAAGGTTCATCCCTCCACATCAATCCCATGTAACACAGACTGAAGGCAAACAATCACAGCTTCTAAGCTTACAGGGGGCTTTCCTCAGGTAAAGCTTTTGGTTCTACTTCAATCTATTAGACTTCAGATTTTCCTACAACATTTATTTTCAAAATATCTTGCTGCAAATCTCAAGCAGAAGGGACAGTATAAAAGTGCTGAGACCATTTGGTTGCAGATAAAATCAAGATGGAAATAAAAATGAATGATGACATTCTGTCCAGGGCCCTGAAAAACTTGGTTGTTGGGGTTTTTTTTGGCTTGGTTGGTTTTTATAGACAAAGAGAGAATGCTGGTGAGGGAACAGCACCATCAGGATCAACATTCCCCACCAACGCAAAGCCTGCAATAAACACTTTGAAATTTCAGCCCTTTACTGTTGCAAATGACTACAAGTACCTGTGCTTAAATAACAGCCACGTTTCATTCAGCTTTGAAAAATCCAGCACCTTTCAAAATGCAAATGCTGGAGGTGCTTTGCAAAGGTGTGAACCAGAAGCTCAGCCAAGTGACTGTAAGCAAACGTAGCGTGGCAAAAGCAGCTTAACACATTTCTCTGAGAAGAGAGATGCTGAACTGACACAAGTGACTTCTAGTCTGTTAAAAAAACCCAAACCAAGCCATCAGTGCATTTGTTAACCAAGAAGAAAAACAGAAATGCAGTTAAAGGGACCCTTGATTTAATGTCTGCTGTAAATAATCTTTTCTAGTTTATTTGATGTGACCTCCTATATTACAGCATTAATCACCAGCTTTGTGAGCTAAGGGAAAATATAGCACATAAAGCTAACCCACCTCTGTTGTTTCACTAGCTGCAGTGCTCTCTTCCTTCTTCCTCTCCTCCTCCTCCTGCTCCAACTCCTTAATGCTTTCCTCCAGCACATTGGGCCAGAAATCACCTTCAAAGTAAGGCAGCTCCTTAGCACTGGTCAGCCTGTCCTCAGTTGCTTGTTTGAAGATGTCCTGTTGAGCACATCACACCAGAGCAGGAATAAATAGAGAAGATCACTTAGGAGAGAGAGAGAAGAACCAGAGACATGGCCCAGAGCTGCCCTGAACAGCTGGGCTCACCCACAGCCATGAGCTGCTCCTGCCAGGGCTCCTTTCCTGGGCCAGCTCCAGACCCAGCCTGGCAGCCGCACTCCCTGGTCCATCTGAGGACCAGTGCTGAGGCTTTCCTGACCCCCATCATCCCATCCCTTCATAGTCCTGACATGATGGGAGATATCAAGATAGCCCTGGAAAATGCAACTGACCCCTCCCTGGCTTCTAAACCCCCTTATGAGGAGACCCAGATTTCCCAGCTCTTTGCCAACCTCTAAGGCTTTTTAGAGGCTGCTCCTACTCCACACATTTAGAAACTGTCACTTGCCATCAAAACACAAATTTTCTTCCAGCACTGTCACTACCATTAAGAAATTCTTGTAAATTTTAACATGAAAGAAGTGGTAAATGCTCCCTTTGCCACCTTCTACTTATTTCCTTGGGTACACGTGTGATATTCTCCAGTTATGAAAATTGAAAATCATTCTTGTCATAAGGAGTTCCTTTATTTCACACTAGTGGGGTCCAGCATTCCACCTGCTCCTCCAGAATCACCAGAAACAAACAGCTTCTATAAACCTTGACAAGCTCCATATTTCCTTGCCTAGAAAATGCATTGAAAGAAAAATACACAAAGGTAGGTTCTTGCAGATTGCCCTTCATGCAGACACCAAATCTAAGGAATTTTCAGCCTGAAAGGCAGAACCTCAAGAAAACCTAAGAAAATCAAGATACTGGCTGAGAATAAACCCTTGTACAACATTACTCCACTTTTCAGGTGTTATAAAACAACAGTAGCTCCCTTCAAAAGAAAAGACTATAAAAATTAAATCAGAAATGAAACAGTAACAAACCTTATAGTCATGAATGATTCTCTCAGCAAATGCCTTGTCCAGCATCTTCTTATACCATTCTTGCAATCGTTTGGGTTTGGGTATTTTCTGGTCAGGTGGGTGGCAGTGAAAGATGTAATCATCTCCTTCACTGGGGGGACAGGCCCAGATGTGCCCTGTCACATACCTGTGCCACACACAACAAACAACATCTGTGACTCCCACCTGAAAACTACTCAAACCTAGGTATAAATTCAGACCTCTGACTTTACTTTTTAAATTTTAGTTTTTTTTTTCTTTGTAGCAAAGATGCTGAGGCAATAACCTGTATTTTGACAAGAGATGAGGACAGGGATATAATAAGGAAGCTTAAACATCAAGTGAATCTCGGATCAAATGATGTGCTGTCAGTAATCCCAGTTTGTCTCTCCACTGCAGAAGTTTGCTCCACATATCTCAGAGAGGTCAGAAGGAAACAGAGAGTACCCCAAGTGAAAAAAACCACTGAAGAGCCAGGTTTCCTTCTTCCCCAAGAAGTCACTCACCCAAGTTTCTTCACGTACTCCAGGTACCCGATGAGGATCTCGTGGTACACGGCGGTTCGGAGGCAGCGGGGCCGGAAGAAGTGAATACTGTCAAGGTAGGAGATGTACACACGCCTGCAGGGACAGAGGGGACACACTCAGGCCTGCCTGAACTCTGCTCTGTCTACTTCCACACCAGACAAACATGCAGAAAGACAAATAAATGCTGAAGGGATTTTTAAAGCATGTTCAAGCATCTTAACGTGGTGTAAACAGTCCTCGAAAGCAGAAGAGGAACAGCATGTTTTTTAGGTAGCAAGAATATACAGAGGGGCAAAATTAAAAGCAGAATCCAAAAAAATGTAACATTTTTGTTGTGATATTTGTCTTTCCCTTCAAAGTCATCTGCAGTCCTACAGTAGGCTGGATTTGTGCCCCAGGACTAAAATGCATGTCCCAAATGCGACTATGCAGGGCATTGGGAGCTGCCTGAGGAGGGCATCTGGTGTTTGCAGGGGGTCACCTGGTGTTTGTTTGGAGGGGCAGGGGTACCTGGTGTTTGTTTGGAGGGGCAGGGGGTACCTGGTGTTTGGAGGGGGGCAGTCTGAGCCATACTCCTGCACGTGCATCCCAAAGAAACACACGTCCACGCCGTCGATCTCCTCGAACGCAAACAGAGCTTTGGTACGGTAAGGGAAGGATTCTGACATCTCCCCAGAGTCCACAAATCTGCAGGAAAGGGCAACAGGAGAAAAAAAAAAAAACAACCCAAAAAAAGCCAATTATTAAAGCAGTATCCTACCAAAACAAGGGGATTATTTTCAATCTTATTTTTAACTCCTTAGGAACATCTTTATGCAGGAGTTAAATGGGGTCAGAGCAGAGCTGTAATAAAACAGGGAGTCCTGTTCCTGTAAATTCATGGAAAGACTGTTTCCATATAGAACACAGGACTGAACAGGCTAGCATTGAGTATATGAATACCCTCAGAGACCACAAGCCTTTAAATAGGTTACAGAGCAGAAAATGTGATGCATTAGTATGAAGTGATGTCACATAAACACAGTTTTTATGAATTTAACCCAAAATTCTTCACAGACTAAAGCTTTTAAGCTTTTAATTTATAATGAAGCAAATTAAAAATCACTCCTGAAAGCTGAAGCATTTCTAAAAACACAACAAAATGAAGGAAGAGTAAAGAACAGAATCTCAGCAACTGCTCCAAACTAAACAATGAATTCTGTAACCAAAATGTGGTCCCTCTCAAGATGTAGTGACACAAAGTCCCAGTATTATAAGCAAGGATGTCCCCACTGCCCCCAAAACAGTCACTTCCTTTAATTTTTTAACCCTTCATATTCCTAAATATGCCCAAATTTCAAAAATGTGCAAAGGCATTAAGGTGCAAATTGGCAGAGTTTTACAAGAGCCCTGCAAGGATGCTTCAAAACAAAATAAGCAAAAAGGATTGCATTCATTATAACTAACAGGACTAACCTGGATTTCATTCCTGGTTTAACTTCTACTGTCTTATCTGAACTTGCTACCACTCTGACAAAGACCTCTCCAGCCTCAGGATGGTTCTGACGCCGCAGGAATTTGTTCACTCTGTCTTCCAAATGGTTCCCTAAACGTGTGGTCTGCAGCCCTGGAAGGAAGGGGAGAACACAAGCATGGAAACATGAACACTGCAGCAGTCACTGCTCAGGTCAGCCTGTCACTGTGCTTGAGAGCTCTTGCAGCTTCCTCCCCTGGATGGAAACAGGTTTTTTTCCCTTTTGTTCTACCTCCATATGAAAATGGGATGGTTTTATTTATACAGTCAAAAGGAAGAGAAGCAAACCCATCCATGCTACTCCCCCAAAAAACCTGATTTCCACAGCCCATGGAAGCTGAACCCACTGGAGTGGCACAGTTACCCTGTAAGTGAACTAACAAAGGCAGCTTTACGTAGCATTTTTCAATTTCAGGCTGATTTTATGAACCCTGCAAATGTTTTCTCCTCCCAAGCCCACTCTGGCTGGCTGACAGAGATTACATCACTTCACGGATCTGGCTCCATGCCACACCTTTTCAAGCGAAGCAAAGCAAATCAACAGAAATGAAAAGCCTTTTGACTTCAATGGAGATTTCATTGCTTTTGCTTTTCTTTTCAAGAGAGCTTTTGGACTGTAGTTGCAGCAATCTGCGCATCAAGGTTAAATAGTTCCTGCCCAGTGATGGGGGTCTTGGGGAGTTCAAGTCCACAGATTGTCCAGATGCCCTTACTCCATCTTTGCATTCACAATTGGCTTTTGTGAGGAGAGTTGGGTTTGTGGTCTTACAGGATGTGATGGTTTTCAAATAAATCCACAACAAATTACAGAAATCTGATGATTTTGGGTTAAATTAGGAAAGCAGAAGGATCCCACTGTTTTGACTAGAAGATTTATGACTATTTCTCTTATCCTGCTGTACTTATTTTACCACTCATATTTCTGTTTCACTTTATGGTCAATCTGCTATCTCTTCCAAAGTGATGGTGTAATCTCCAGATGCTCATCTTAATAAAATACATTTAATTTTGTGCTATCTATTACTTCATTTTTCAGTTGGTATTTGGCTCCTGACACAAGGCCCTTGGTTCTTCCCTGACTCCTGAGCCTGCACACAGAATTCCGCAGTGAAATATCTGTGCTAAAAATTACTTCAGGCTCCAATACTGGGGAAAAACTCCCATATACTCAAAGGACTATCTCACTTTCTAAGGGATTTACACACTTAAAAATTTTATTTTATAGAATCATGGAATGGTTTGTGTTGGAAGGGTCCTTAAAGCTGATCCAGTTCCACCCCCTGCCATGGGCAGGGACACCTTCCACTGTCCCAGGTTGCTCCAAGCCCCAATATCCAACCTGGCCTTGGACACTTCCAGGGATCCAGGGGCAGCCACAGCTTCTCTGGACACCCTGTGCCAGGGCCTGCCCACCCTCCCAGGGAGCAATTCCTTCCCAATATCCCATCCATCCCTGCCCTCTGGCAGTTTAATTACAATCAGTTTACAGAAATTGCCAAAGGCAGCAATCTTGATTTACATATTTAGTTGTCCCCTTGTCCAGTGAGATTCTGTGATCATAGGTAGCACAATGCAATCTAAATATCCTTTACATGAGAATAATTAATGATTTGAATTAAAAAATGAAATTTAAAGGCAGGTTGAAGTAAAACCACCACGTCCTTTACCAATTCCAACACACTGAGCCTCTCCCAGGATTTCCCATTCCAATACACTGCACTGGCCTTTCCATATAGAACAGAGGGGGATGACTTTGAAGGAATTCACAAATACTTTATGAGGGAATTGCTTTGTTCTGTTGATTTCTCTAAGACAAACAGAAAAGGAAGAAAGGGCTCAATTTCAGTGATGAATGGGAACATTTTTAGAAAGCCACTGGATTTAACTCAACTCTCTTGTTGTGTTTTCATCTTGTCACCTTCCCAGTGCTAAGCAACCAAGGGGTATCTGCTTCCTTCCTTATGCAATAAAACTTGGAAACCAACAAACCCAAAAAGACCAGATAAGGAGATAAAAGAAATAGGCAGCATTAAAATTATATGTACTGTAAGGAAAGGATATCAAAGTTGCATTTTTTTATCTATTAGAACATACAAATTGTTTTAGAAAGCAGTTGGATTTTGGTTCTTGGACATTTCTCACCTATGCACCTGTAATAAAAGCTCAAAGCTCAGTGAGAACTGCAGTGCAAAACTGAAAAAAGGCATCCAAAGTGCTGAGAAGGAACCTCCAGCACAGGTCTGTGACAGCAGCAGTGGTCAGACCTTTGTTAGTGGATGAGTAATTGGGCAGAGAGGAAGAAAGTCCAACTCAGGCCTACTGTGACTTCTAGTCAGGAAACTACTTTGGGTGACTTATTTGTCAGGATATCTTTTGTCTTTGAACCTCTCTGCATTGGCTACTGGTGAGGAAATATTTGTACAGTTTTTTAGCAAAATAAATACTTCAAAAGTTCAGGGTTTTCCAGCAGAACCCAGCTGCACACTGGTTATATTTGGCATGCAATCAGTTAAGATAACCAATTTTATTCACAATACATTAGGAAAATGAATGTTCCATAAGAGCTGAGTGATGTGCTGTCTTGGTTAGCAGCAGTTGTGCCATCATGCTTGAAGGAGTGGAGAAAAATTGATGGCAACTTGGGCAGAAAATGTTTTTTTTAAGAAGAGGGAATATGTTAATGCTTCAAACTTTCGTTGCTTAAGTTTGTTTTCAGGTCAGCAGCAAGCCCAAGGTTTTGATGACAAGAACAGACTTTCTCTTCTCTGCTCTTGCATTCCCACCAGAGCATTGTTAAAGAAAGCTGATCTCCAGAGCTGAGCCCACCAGTGGATTACAGCTGGCAGCAGGACTCAAATCCTCAGGGGAGAAAGACAAGACAGCCAAACAGCAGGGAAAGGAGAGGGAAAAGGAGGAAAGGAAAAAAGTGCCATTATTTCCCTGGCCAGGACAGAATAGTTACCTTGAACTACATGGATGGTTACTGAAACTTTAACCAGAGCCACACAATAACTGCAGATATCCAGGAATTACACACTTATTTTAAGGAAATTTACATTCACTACACACTCTAAATTCAGCATAGAACAGAAGAGATATCCATTTAAAATGGGTGTCTAAAACTACAGTTGGATTTCATCATTTTATTAATGTTCTCCTCCAATTTTAATCTGTCTTTAATGAGACTAATTTAGGCCTCTAACAAAACTCTCTCGAGTTTACTCCAGAGACTGTTCTGGTTATTGGAACCCACCATGCCTCACACAACATCATCATCTGCAAATTATCCCCTTCACATCCCCTGCTACACAATCAACCACACACAAAGTTATCAAGAAGTCACATTTTTAATGCAAAACTTTGCCTTTATCCCAGCTTGGAAGTTTCAGGCATGTGCAAGTACAACATCACCCAGTAATGCCCAGAACTTCTAAGGACCAGGGAGGAATGAAGTGTCCCTGCAAGTCCTGCTTGTTCAGGTGCTAGAATCCCCACCTTGGTGTCTACACCCACTTTGTTTTTCTGCTCCCTGCACTGACTGCATTTCCAACAACAGCCCCTTCTCTTCCCCCACCAAAGCTGCATGAATAAAAATGTCCCAGTTACGTTCCCTGATGTCAGATGCCTGAAGAGAATCCTGTAAGGGTTCTGGAGACTGACACAACCTGACCTGGCGTCTCCTGGCCCTCTCTTCAGTGCCCATTTCTACAATGGTTACTGCCAAGAGCACCCCAATTCCTACTCAATCACTCAGTTCTTACCCCACCACCCATTCTGGAGGCAAGAAAAGCTCTTCCTACACTTTGGTGCTTGGCGGTAGCACCTGAACTGCAGCACAGTTGGTTACCACAAGTTATTGGAAGGGCACAGAGGTGACAATCATTTCATTACAGCTCCAACACTACATGGAAACCTGGCTGAATGCAGCCAGTGAAGCACACACAGCCCTGTGCTCCTTCTGCTCTATCTGTCCCTCTTTTTGCTTTTTAACCCTAGAAAAACAACGACAAAGCTGTCAAACCAATAGCAACAAGACTGACCACAAACACACAAACAGCAGGGTTTTAAGATGGAGATTAAAATTCTGACAGCCTCAGGATATGCTGCTCCCCATTTTGCAAATGGTCCTGTGCTGTCGGTCATGACAACACAAAGCCTCAATCAAAAACCCATTAGGGGTGGCAGGGAAAGATGAAGATAAAAACAGAAATACTAAACTCACTTTTAGCACTGAATTTGTTTTCTTTGCGTGTTCTACCAGTTTTCTTCAGACAATTATCACAGACAAACCTATTAAGGAAAAAAAAGTGCCAAAGATTCAGCATAAACCCATTATTGGTGAGCTTAAACCCAATGTTTGATCATGCAATTTAAATGTCAGAGTACAATATATTTTTCTCTGGTTTTGAACAGCTTATTTCACTCCATTTTTGAGGGATTTAAAGCTTTTATGAGCTGGTTTAAATCTGCCAAGCAGTTCCACCTGCATTTGTGTTCTGTGCACACAACTCCCCTCCAGCCAGCTGCCCTTGGTTAAGAGTTAAGAAAGAAACCACACAAATCTGTGTGGATGAATACACACATTTTCATCTGAATACACTGAAATAAGACCCCAAACAGCAAAGAAAAGTATTTTATTTAGAAATGCCTTGTCCCTTTGTACCCAGTTCTTTAAAAGGCTGTGGCCACATATTAAAGAACAAAGGTAGAAAGTCTGTAATTCCATAAACTACATTGGGGTAAAAAACTAATAAATATCTCTTACCCTGAAGGCCAAATAATATCATAATGTAACACACAAATCTGGTGCATCTTCCGACCACATTCTTTGCAGTCAACAAACCTGAAGAGAAAAAACCAGCAGCGAATTATTTTTGGTGTTAGGTAGGTAATTTTCCAGAATTCAGCACGAAAGAAGGACTTGCCAATCCTCTGCTAAGAACTCAATCAACTTCACCAGGTCCAATTTATGTCTAAGATTAAAAAAATACTCAGAATAGGTTCAGATGTACATCTATCAATCCACGTGCAAGTTAAATATACACATCTATACCTATATATAAATTGCAAAATGTGCTGGTTTAAAAATCTGAAATGGGCTGTCATGCACAACTCTTTCTGCATCTTTTCTATCCTTTTCTAAGCAGAGTCCCAGTTTCACAGAATCCTCAACAATATCTCCACAGATTTAATTCTGAATTGCTGCAACAACCACAAGCTGAATAAATGGTTGCTCAACTTACTGTAAATGTAAGAACTAGTCATTCATGAACCACCCTGCCAAAAAAACATGTATTAACTTGTCTTTGCCTGCATGGCTCTGCTGTAGTCTTTTTTTTATCTTTTGTTTTCTGGTCAAATAGTATGTCAGAATTCTTGTATTGGATGGGAAAAGGATGGATGTTAGAGGTTTTCCCAGTCCAGAGTGCAGTGCAGGTTAAGAAGCCAAATGCACTGGGGTCTATCTCAGTCCAGCCTCCCAGGCCTGGGGAGGAGCTCTATTTAGAATTTGCAAAGATAAGCACAGGAATCAAAATGTGTTTTTTTGTGCCTCAAACTGTCAGAGAACATGGAGCAGGATGATAAAAATCCCACTGCAGGGAAGGGAACCCTGTGCTCCTGAGAAGTTCAGCTGGGCTTCCCCTGAACCTCCCAAGGGTAACACAGGGTACCTTGGCCTTGGGTGGGCTCAGCACTCAGTGAAGAGAAAAATGGGGTTTAGAACCATAAGAGGAAAATGCACAAGTGCCTCAGGAACACAGAGCCTGGGGTGACAGGCTCTGGAGGAGGGAGGACCATCCCCAGCCCTGTGCAGAGCCTGGCAGGGCACACCCCTGGAATTCCCCAAAGAACAGAACTAGGAACTGTCTGTGGAGCAGCTCCCACGTTCCCCAGGGGTACCAAATCAGACACTGACTTTGGGTGCTGTGCCATGATTTTAGGGAGTCTGTTTGGGCAGGGATGGGGGAACAGAAGAGTTCTTTACTCCCTGTCCCATTTCTGCTCTGCTGGCTCAAGGACAAGTGGAAACAGATTTTGGGGAGGAAAACAACAGCCTGGTACTTACGGTTCTGGATCCAGAGTATCGTTTTTCTTCTTTTCAAACTGATCCTTAGAGATGGTTCTGGAGACAAAGAGTTAATATGAAAACTCAGTAGCACCCTCACATCAGAGGCTCAGACAATATCATGCTTTGCTGAATTGCAGCAAACCTCAAGTCTGAAGAAAGCATCTCAATATTTATTTTCTGGTCAGAGCAAGCAATGCAGTTAATTGTATTTTAAGCTACAGAAAATATTTTTCCCATTTCTCTTTCTGTGTAAATTAAAAGCAAGAGATACCCAAGTCTACACATAAAATTAAAATCATAAAGAACAAGGGAAGCTACTGTCAGTAAAGCAGCCACCTTCAAAACCCACTTGTATGCCTCAAATCTGATTTTTCTGGCCAGCTTAGAGGCAAGCCTTTGGTTTTAGAAAGATAAGCTGTGCTTTAAAAGGTGAGATATCAGAATTAGATGGAAATTTTCCATTAGAAAAGGTGCTGGATTAATGATATTTATTGACACAGCTTCCACTGCTCCCCTCCAAACACATTATCCAGGGTCTGCCACCCTGGGAATGGGCAGCTCAGCTGGACAGACAGCAGTGCTGGATACAGTAACAGCCACAGCTCTTAATCCTGACCTCACAAATCTCCTGTTAGGAAGGAATAAGGCATTTCCCCCCAAACACCACTCAAACCAAGACACCCACCCCCCTTCCCCATCCCAAAATTCAGGATGCAGAGCAAAGGAAGAGACTTACGTTTGAGGCTGGGAAGGGTCATCACCCAGGGTGACATTCTCCCCCTGGATTTCAGTGAAACACTTCTCACAGAAGTGATACCTGTCAGCAAGAAGGCCATATTTGGGTGAGCTGGTCCAGCACAAACACAGCCACCCAAGCACGGAGCCACCAACCAGGGCAGGGCAGATCACCAGGAGCACGACGGAAGGGGGGACGTTGTTGGTTGATTGATGGGTCAGTGTGGACAATGAGGAGGCACAGAGGGAGGGGAGGGCAGGATTAGAGAACAGGGGAGGGAACAAACAGCACAGACGTAAGAGGTAAGACGCAAACACCAAGACAACACAGAGCAGAAAGCCAAGGCAAAGCACAGATTAGCATTCGGTCTCATTTCACACATCGTAACAAGTGTGGGGCCTCACTTCCCAAATCTGGGGAGGATTCATGGAGTAGCCACCAAGAGCTACCTTTGTACAGGATTCAAATTGAAGAATTTGGATTTGATTTGCATTGCTCAGGGAAAAAAAAATTTCTTTGATTCCAGGCTTGTGACTGATTGAGTTTCCTTTGAGTAAAAAGGAGATTGTCAACAAGCTTTAAGGACACTTTTATTACAGATTTAAGTAATTAGGAAATATGCTGAAAGCATTTACTGATTGTGAGTCAAAACTGCAAGAGCAGAAACACTTGATATTGAAAAAATCTATGAAAACAATGAATTCAAAATTTGACTGTAAGATTAAATGTGACCAATTGCTCAGCTAATATTCTTTCATATAAATGAAACCAAATCCATACTCTAGACAAACATTTAACAGAAATGCAATTATGGGTCAGAGTTTCCAGCCATTTATCTATATAAATACAATATATGTATATATGTGAACAACATGAAATATTGTACATACATACAATATATTTATCAGGTACATTAAAGATGTGGAATTAATTAAGCTTTACAAATTGAATATAAGGCTAGGTACAATTTTTGGTCAGCAGACCAAGAGCCAATCCAAGTCATACTCAGCAAAACCAATTCTGCAGTTTACCAAACCGAGCTGAGTAAATTGGAATACAACTCTATAAAAATACAATCTGCATTTGAAAAATAAAATAAAATCAAAGTTACATGGATTTTGGGGGGGGGAGTGGGGGGGGTGGGGCTGGTGGGTGTTTTGGTTTGTTTTGGGATTTTTTTGGTTGTTTGTTTCAGATGAACTGGAACCAAAGTTGTCAGGGTCACTAAAATTAAAAAAAGAAAAAAAAGGAGGCTAAATGTTTAGAAAGGATATGAATTCACACATGAACAAAGGTAACAGAGAGGCCACAGCTGTAAAATGCAGGAAGGCCACAAAGGATCATCAAAATAAAGGAGCTTTATGGAGAGTGAGAGGGTGGAAGCAGCGATGGCAGCACAGAACAAGGCAGGTTTAGTACTCAGACACCGGAGCCGTGGGGATGGGGAGTGCCAGAGGCACCAAGGGGACTCAGTGTCACAATGAACCAACAACCCAAGCATGGAGACTGATCCATGTGGCAGCTCTGCCCCCTCCACACACCCCAGACACCTCATGGATCCCAGAGACACCTCCTGGGTGCTGTCCTGGAGACAACCCCACGGAATGGGATGGATCAGAATTCCTGCTGGGACACACCAGCCATGCTGGGCAGGGATGTTCCCTGAGCCCTCCCTGAGTCCCCCAGCACAGCTCAGAGCTGAAAGCCCTGCAGGAGCTGCTGTGGCAGGCAGGAGCAGCAGCACAGTGAGCCCTGGGCTGGCTCCAGTTAATCCAAGCTCACTGGCACTGCCATGCCAGCACTGCCAGCCTAACCCCACCTAAACTGCAGCCAGCTCCTCCCAGGGCAGCTCCTCCCAAGGAAAACCAGGCTTTGGGAGTTGAGAATGCAACAGAGTAAGGCCAGGAGAAAAATTAACTATTCTTTTAATTTGTTATCATTTGGGATGATAAATCCATTGTGGTTATTAGAGAGGAGGGTTTCAGGGGTACAGATGCTGCACATCTCATTTCCACTGACTTCCCCTGCCCCTACATCCCATTCCTAAACTGATAGCATAGTATCTAATAATTTATTTTAAAAATCCAAACATAAGAGGTTCAAAATTTTACAGCCTTTTACACATTGTCCATTTATTTTTTCCTATAATGTGCTGCTTTAATTTTTCTTAAAATAAAAACTCCCACCACTGTTTTCCTTACTAACACAGTTAGCATTAGTACTAATAAGCACTAACTGTACTAATACAGTTGCTCATCATTTTAAAAGTCAGATTGGGAAGGACTGAAAGTCAGGAGGACCAAATACAGAAGAGTGAAGCCAGAAAAACCCATGGTCAAGGCTCCTATTAATAACTTGATACATTTAAACAGTCCCAGAAAAGGTTAATTCTGATCCATTTTCAGAATAATTTATGGGTTTTCAAAGCACTCTAAGCTTTTATCCATGATATTAAAATGAGGAAATAAAAACTGAAGTACAGTGAAAATGAATCACCTAAAGATCATGAACATTTGTCCATAAAATAACCAAGGTGAAGCAATAGCTGTAACTTATTATGGACCCTCAGAAACAGAGACCTGTCTTTTGCATGTCACCACAAATATTCAGCAAAACCCATAAAAAACATACAATATTCTAGTTACAGTAGCCATAGAAACCCCAAAGAATGCACTTATTGCAACACATCAAACATGAAAAGCTTTTCAAATGCAGACTGTTCAGGTGACTCCTGTTTATTAAAGAGCAACCTTATGGTTCAACACCAAAGTTCAGAAAATGCTCAATCTCAGCATTAAAAGGTCAATTCCCAAATGTAATTAAGTGCAAAGGTAATTCTAAATTCAAAACTGGATGGCAGAACTGACATGAAACACCACTTGGCTTTCTCAACTGGATATTCACACATGGAACACATTTTCTGAACATTCTAACTTACATTTCTGCCTTATAATGGAATCTAAAGGGTTCTTTACCAAATAATTGACTTAATGACTGAACTGTAGTGCCTGAGTTCATTTATTCAATGGTGCCTAAATATTCTTAGTTGTAACTTAGTCACGTGATACACTGGACTTCAAGTGCATCCAATTTTGCCTGTTCTGTACATGGAAAATTCAAGAACATCTGACCAATCAAAGATCTGCTGGAAGCATGGTATTTGTTTTTCACTTTTTACTTGTTTAAGAACATTTCATCTAAGATTTGAAGATCACTGTCACAGGAAATTTGAGTGGTTTACATCTGATGAACAGGGGCTTTCTATGCAAAATGGATTATTACTTAGCAATATGGTGATTAATCTTCAGAAATACCTTTTTAAAAGCCCCATCATTCATCACTTCATTTAGTGGGCATGAAACAGAAAACCTCACACTCCCCCTGAACTCAACCCCACCTCAAACCACAAATCCCCTTCTCAAGGCAACTGGATGAGCAGAAATCTATGACTTAAATGGTCTTTCATGTTTCTAAGGGGCAGGAAAGTGGAATATTGCAGCTCCCAGTGCTGAGGAACCCTCTGCTCCACCCACCCTGGACTTCTTGCTAGTGACCAACATTCCCTTCCATGGAATAATCCAAATTATTTAACACAAACTTCAATTGGGAAGGCAGTTTTGAAAGAAAAATGAGCCCTTCTTCAATTCCATTTGAAGTTACTATTCTTTCCAAATACAGAATGTGTAACATGGATGCAGAATATGAAAAGTATTTTAAATTTTACCAACAGTGATGGTATTTAAGGGTTGTTTTTCCCCAATGCCAGTACTGAACTTTCTCTTTAAATACATTTTAATTGCTTTACTTCTCTTCAGCCTGACTTTTCAGAGTACACAGTAGCTGTATCAAACCTTTTATGAGAGTTCATGAATTTATTCCTGCCTGTCAATACTTTCTGCCTCTCAAAAGCCACCTAGGGCCCCCACACAAGGTGGGATGTCACATTTTCCTCTCCCCATTGTGCTGCTCCAGCATGGGGCTCAACAGGCTGAGAGCTTCTCAAGAGCATGTTTGGAAAGAAGGGATGGTCCAAAAGATGAAATATAAGGGCTGGAAGTTTGAATTGGTTCTGTTACTTCACAGCTGGCAAGGCTTAGAGGCTGCCAAGCCTCTGGAAAGCAATTCATAACTTCCTTTCCCCTATTTAAAAAAAAGCTTTTGTCTCAGTCCATTTGTATTATGCATTTTATTTGGGGGGCAAGACACACATATTCTAAGAAATCAAAATTAAAGCCAAGTTTTGTGTTTGCTTTGTGATTTTAACACTGGTGATTTAAGCATTAAATAGAAAATTAATCTAACAATTGTTTATTAATAATAATTGAAACACTAAGTCCTAATAATAATTTAAACAAAAGAGAAATTTTAATTTTCTCAGCTTCTCATGGAGTCTCTGGGTAGTTTTCAATGCTATTTCCAAGCTAACTTAAATTTAATTAAGCACTGACTAAAAAGGGGAAACATAAGCCCTGCAATCAATCACTGTACCCTTTACTTGGTAAATTCTGGCACTAACTTGTAAACAAACCTGCCTATTTCCACAATTCTCCCAGAACAAGGTAACAGGATTTCCCAGTGCCTTTCTGCAGTTCTGCTCTTCTCCCTCCAGCAAGCCCTGCTCCTCAGTTTATGGAAAACAAAATTTGGACAACCTGACCTGCAGTGAAGCATTGCATGGGGCAGCCTGGCTAAGGGTAAGCAGTGAGGAACAGTGTGCCTCACACTGCAGCACAGAAAAACAGAGTCACCTGCCAAAGGACAGCATGGAAAAACAAATAAAGAACTTTTCCTGACTTAGCTGACAAAGGCAAGTAAAAGTTAAAAATCCTCCTCATCCTCTGTATGCGCAGAGAACTCAAAAGAGATTTCACTCCCTGAATGAGGAAAGAGCCTGGATTGAGGGACTTACCTGTTCTGGTAGCTGTAGTAGGCAGCATCCCGGGGAATTGTACACAGCTGCTTGCCATAGCAGCACAAGGTCTGGGGAGAGAACTCATACTGCAAAACAAGGGAGAGAAGCAGCTTTACAATGGGGGAATTTGCTCATCAGGGATCTATAAGGCAAACCTGATGGTTGGGGGATCAGAGGACACTGCCATGGCCATCACACTTTTCCAGCTATTGTGAATGAACCAGCACGGCCCTCTCAACCTGGTGACAACCCTTAACTCTAAAAACACTGACCCTTTGACCTCTGCTTTGTGGCCATGGGACACCAGGGAAGTATTTTAATACTACTTATAACTAAAGAAAAATACAACCATAATTACAGAAGAGCAGAGCTGCTATCAACCTTTTTAACCCTGAACATATTTACAATAAAGCTAAACTTCTAGCATTCGCTATTTCCATTTTTAATGAAAGAGAACTCAAAGCTGAAGCTGTTGGGAAGAACATCCCCCTGGGACACTGGGGGATGTTCTGCACACCCACCTTGCGGCCACAGCAGTAGCCCAGGGACTGCATGACTGGATCAATCTCTTGCTCAAACACCTCAGCCAGTTTAGTGCAGAACTTATAGACCCGGGAAGTCTTGCGGTTGTAGAGCCAGGCGTTGTTGAACATGAGCCACACATCATCCACGTACTGCCAGGGCTCCTGGTACTGCCCCGTGTCCAGCTTGCGCTTGATGGTCGAGAGATCCATGGGATTCTTCACAATGTCAAAATAATCCTGTAAAAGCACACAAAACCCCGAGTTTTTAAGAGGTTTCCAATATGTTGAATAGAACAGGTAAAATGTTTATGAAAATAGAATATTTTAGAGGGTTTTTTTTTAACAGCAACTCACCGGAATCCCTAAAAGCTGGGGATCCACAGGCTGTCTGAAAGGAAGAGACTCTGGGTCCTGCCGGTACAAAGCTTCCAGGGTGGGCATCAGAGCCTGGCGCAGCTCCTCGGGCTTGAAAACTGGTAATGCAAGTCAGGAAAGTTAGAAAATTACCCTCAAAACCCCAAAGAAATACGTTAACTAAAACTCTGCAAAGGGTTTTCCTGATCAGAGGCAAAATCCCACTTAGGAGAGGCAAACACAGCCTTGTATTAACTCAGGTGAATAGGGATATGGGAATGACTCTAGCCCATAATGATACACATTCTAGAGCATTGAAAAAACCCCTAAAATTTATACAGAATCCAATTAAATCAATTGTTTCAACATGAATGAACCCTTTCTCCTCAAAGGATCGGCTGAGCATCATTTTCCCTCCCTCCCTTCTAACCTTGTTCGCTATTTCCAAGCCAAGATTCTTCCAGCAAAACCCACTGCAGTGGGCAGGGATGAGGAGCCAGCTCTACAGAGAGTGACCAGATGTCCTGAGAGCTGGCACAGGAATTTTCCTGGCCACAGTGTACAAACAGTCCTGCTCTGATGGATCACTAATTGATTTTGAAAGTGTTAATACTTCCAGATTTCTATGGCACCACTTGGCAACAGTGGCATGGCAACAGCCACGATTCTTTCAGGAGTGGCTGACAAGGACAAAAAAAGGCAATACATTTTCTGAAAAATAATGATAACTTGGAGAGCTCTTCGAACATCTCACCAGTGCAATTACATTTATTTCCTTAGGAACAGTGTCTTTAAATAGGGAAGAATGCCTATCATTGAGAAAAAGACAACTAAGGAAAGCAGGATGGCATCTAATATTTATCTACCTGGATGAAATGAGAACGATACCAATAAAATGGAGCAATTAATTCTGCTAAAAGCACTTGAATCAACAGTGCTCAGAGACCCCTTTGAGGCTGAGCATTGCTTTTCTCACTCAAACGGTATTTTGGTATGATATAAATTGCTTTTTGGGACATCTAGCTCAAAATTTACAATTTTAAAGGGTACACACACAAAAAAAAGGGAAGATAAATTAAGCTGACACTAGTCCATTGGTTGTATGAAAATTTCAGCTGTTGCCCCAATCTCAGTCCCAACAAAATGGCAATTCTCTTCCATATTTATCAATACCATACATGCAGGCACTTTTCCCTATTATAGACTCTCAAAGTTTTATAAACAACTCTTACACATTATATTATGGGATTCTTGAGAACAGAAATAAATATTAAGTTCCATTAATGAGGAACAGTATTCTCTACTGCTCTGATTCAGATAGTTCATAATGTGATAATGAGAATTATTTAATTTAATGAAATGTAAAGGTCAAAAAGTACCTTTTAATAATCTATTCTGACTACCTGCTTGACACTGCTTTTAGAATTTTCTCCTATAATAACATAACACTAAGCTACAATATCTTTCAAAGTAAATCCAATCTTAAACTTAAAGTACAGACATCCAGTGTGACTTCTGCCAAGTTCCTTAAAGCCTAATTATCTTTACTGATAAAGTTTACAACTCTCTTTCATTTTGAAGTTTGAAAAGAAATCAAAATGAAAATCCAGCTGTTATTTCAATTTATTATTTCACCTAAAAGCATAAAGAAAAGTTGCCTTCATCTTCAGCTGCTCTGCCTCTAAGGACTATGACTAATGCCAGCACATTTGATCATAGCATCTCCCTCTACATGAATTTTACAAGGAAGTTTTGTTTTTCCCTCTCTCTTTTTTCCAAAATTAAATGCTCTCCGTTCTCCTCTGGTAGCTCGAAGACCTTTGTAAGGAGCTGGCATCTAGTTATTCCATTTTGTCTTGGATGTGTGGGTGGTAAAAAGAAAATGGGATCTTTGCCTGACTCACCATGACATATAATCTACCAAAGAAGAGTACAATGCTACCTTTTTTTTTTTTTTTTGCTTTTTCAAACAGAGGCAAGTCTGCTTATGATTACTAAGGAGAAAATTCATAAAGGGAGACAAGACATTTTCAAAATTACAAGGACAACACACACAAATACATCTCAAACCCAAGCTCCTGCAAGTTTTCCATTACGTCTTATAAAGAAGTGAAGAAACCAGTAAAACTCATCTCCAAGGACAAACCTACAAGGAGACAGGAGCTTCCCAAATGAATATTACAGTGGGTTTTTTGAGACTGCAAAGCAAGGAACCACAACCTCCCTTTCTTGTTCACATTAGATTTGCAAAAAAAAGGCAAAATAAGGCTCTGCTTGCTAAGTTATAGCACACAGTCCATGGCACTTCCCCTTAGTGCCTGCTATGTCCCAGCTAACTGTGGGATTGCCCTCAACAATCTGCTGGCATGCATGGAAGAATTCCCAATACTTCTACAACCCATGCAAAACTCGCTGATCAGTCTCTTAAGTAGCTTTAAAACATCACCTATCCTTTCAGCACACTTGGCAGCAATTGCTCTCCAATACCTCTTGGTTTATTCAGCATTTGAATACCAATGCTCAATTAACATTGAACAAACTCCTTGGTGAGAAAATGTCATCACTGAAACTCGTATCTGTGGTTGTACCTGCCCACACTGCACGTGCTTTGCACTTACACAGTGACTGGGTGACAAAACTTCCAAGATAAAATTGTGTCACTGAAGGAGGAATTGGAATACGTGGTGACCCAGCCTGAACTGACTCTTCCCTGTGCAAGCACATTCAGCAGTGATTCCTTCCACTGGGAATATCACTGGCTCAGAAATGCTAATAAGCTTTCCGTTCCCTGTGTTACATTTGGGTTGGAAAAGGCTCTGCCACTTGGTTCTGCAGGAGGCTCTCGTTTGGGTGCCCCATTCTGCTGCCAGCTGAAAACATCAATTTGCAGGAAAATGGTTTTATAGTGATTTAGTACAAAAAGATCATGGTTAGTAACCAAATGCAACCCAAAGCACATCAAGGAGATGCAGATTTTTTAAGACATTTGCAGCATGTTGAAAGTTTCCCTTTGGTAGAAAACTGAAAACTAACCACAGAAAACATCACCTTGGTAAAGCAGATGCCAAAAGACAGAGGTCTCAAAATTGCTAAGGTTTTTGAGTCCAAAAACTTATCTTGCAGCCTGCCACAAAGCCTGCACTGCAAGCAGAGAAATATATTTCTGTTTTAATACTCTTATTTACTTTTTACTAACACAAGGCATCCAAACATTTACATAACCTGCAACACCATGAAGTTTCCTTGAGTAGAGATGCAGTCACACCTCAATCTGTGCTGACACTGCAGCTTAATTTAAGAGACTGCTGAGCAAACGAACACTACACTGAAAACTTTCAAGTCCTGAAAACACAGGACTCTCAAATAAATGTTAAGCCTCTTGCAGCAGTCCAGCCTAGGAGAAACAAAGGCTCAGGGGAATTCAAGTGCTTGATTCTCAGAAAAGTGACTGACAAAACTCAGGATAAAGGGGGCGTGTGCAGCCTCTTAACAGGAAAAGTGATGGATATCCTTGGTTACTGAAAGCACTCTTATCTACACTGAGTTCTCCTCAAAGAGCACCAAGAGGTACAGGGAGGCATTTATGTGTTTAAGTCCTCCAGCAATCACTGCCTTACGCCTTGGTCCTTCTGGGCAGGCACTGCTGAGATCAAGGCTACAGTGACTTGCTTTTCTCACCTGATTCATGTAACATTAAAGGAATCCTACTTTCAAAATTAAGTTACAGAGTATTGATCTCCCAGAGCTCCACGTGCTGGGAGCACAAGTGCAAAACAGACCTCCCAGCAGGAACTGAGAGCATGGCAAACAATGTCAGTGAAAGCAAGGCACAGGAGGGAACTCAGTTTTCATCCACGTACTTTTCTTGCGGGGCTGAGATGGTGATGTGGATTGGGAGGTGGTTCCGTTAGTGCCGCTCTCCTCTTCCTCTTTAACCTCTGCTTTAATTTCAGGCTTCTTTTCTTCAATTTCCATCGGCTCCTGCTTCAGTTCTGTTCCATCTGTTTCTTCTTTTATTTGTGAAGATCCTTGTAAATCCTCCTCCACCTTAAGAAAGGACGCAATGAGAGGTACTGTTACATCTAAAAGCCAAACTTCACCCACCAAAAATATTAGTTTGAGACTGTTGAAACACTTTCCATCCATGGCTTTCCTCAGGAGTTACTTTGCAGTAACGACCCTCCTCTCGCCCCTTAGCTCACCGAGTCAGACACATCATTAAGTGCTTTTATATCTATCACTGCTTTCAGTTAAGCTGTAGAGAATCTCATTTACCTCAGTCTTAGCTTCCACTTGTGTCTCACTAGTCTCTGGCTCAGTTTCTTCAGTTTTAACTTCTGATTTGCTTTCTAGCATTGGTGCATCTGGTCCTAGTTGCTGGGAATTCGTATCAGCACTAGCAACTGAGGCAGGGGTGGGGACCCTGTTATCAATACTAGCTGCTGCCTGGGATAGCTGTTGTAAAAACAGTACAAAAGAAAGACACTGCATATATAGAAATATTTTCCTTTACTAAAAATGAACAGCACAAAAGAGACATGAGATGATATTCTACAACAGAGCAGAACATGGATACAGGTCACTGTAGCCAAGTTGTGATATTACACATTTAATAACTCTGCTTTACAGAGGAGAAGCCGGGGAAGAATTCTGCCCCAAAGAGGCTTCTTTTACAGAGAAAACACCTGCCCAGAAAAACACTGTACATTCCTTGAAACGTGCATTTGCCCTGGCTGTATCTTAAAAGGAAAAAAACTATGCAAATCTCAGGATCAGAAAAGATTCTGATTATGGCCAGAGTATTAGGTCTTTCTGCACACTGCTGCCAATTTTACTTTGAGCAGTTCAGCCATTCGACCCCCCCTCCTTCACACAATGCTGAGAACATCTGAACACACACATTTTACACATCTCTAACCAACCCCCTGGTCTAAAGCAGAGGCTGCTGTGGACAGCTATGGGCTCTGGACATTCAGGACATGGTGCTACAGACAGGGACACTCGTGGGATGTCACGACACAAGGCAGAGGGGACTGGTTGGTACTTACTGGAGTGCCAGGTGGCTGTGCCTGCACAGATGTTGGCTGCTGCTGGGCTGGCTGTGGGGTTGGCACAGACTGGGGCTGGGCAGGGGTCTGTGGCTGCGGTGTCACCTGGGCCTGGGCCGCAGTCTGCCCCGTGGGGGTGCTCTGGGTCTGCGTGGCCGTGGGAACAGAGCCCGGCGTCGGGGTCGGAGTTTGTCCCGAGGACGAGACCGGCGTGGATGGCTGGGTGGGTGCTGCTGGCTGGGGAGGAGTCATTCCCGGGGGGGTTTGGTGCTGCATCGGTGCCATCCCGGCAGCAGTGGACACGGGAGGTGTGCTCTGGTGCAGGGGGGGCTGCGTCACCGGGGGACACGGCAGCTGCCCGCTCTGCGGCCCCAGCATGTTCAAGGAGTTGGGAAGAGCAGCACTGGGAACCTGCCCCTGCTGGGGAGAGAGAGACAGAGTCTTACAGAGCCTGCAGTCACACTTATCCTTTCAACCACAGCCCTGAGGCTCTCTGACAGCACACTGTCAGTGCAAGCAGATCAGCCACAAAGCTGCTGCTGCGAGTGACTGCTCCCATTTCTGTCATCGCTGCCAGCAGCTCTCAAGGACCTTGCTCCCAGATCTAGTGCCATGCACGTCCTGCATTAATTCCACTGGCATAGAGAGGGAATCCTCACAATCCCAGTAACACAGAAACCCACAGGCAGCCTCTAAATTGTGCCATTAGCTGGGCAAAGGTCAGGCTTCGACACAAAATGGTTTTCAGCAAATACCCATTTTTAGGCCGGACTCTGGGAGCTCTGCTTTAGAGGGCAGGTCAACACATTTAATGCTGCTGCACAGAACAAGACTTAAGAAGAATATTTTTGTTTTCTTTTAAATTCTAATTAAACTGTTCAAGATGCTTCAGAAAACCTGGGATTTGTTTTTCAGAGCAGCAACAATAAAGTACTCTGGATGTACTTAAACCTTTAAGTGATACATTTTACTGAAGACTGCATCAGATAACTGGTGATAAAAAAGAATACTCCATCCTCAAATGTGTTACTCCTAGAAATACAAATCAGATAATTTCCTGCAGATGAGGTTTCAAATTTAAAACACACTTGTATATTGTCTTTACAGAGGCAGTTTTATGGAATTAAGTGCATTGGGAAAAAAATGTTCACCACAAAGGCAAACAAGTGAGCCAGGGCCCATGAAACTGTAGATATTCCATCCTGAACATATTCCAAATCTGACTCGACAGAGCCCTTCATAACCTGATCTAAGTAATCTCTCAGAACTCTGGAGGTTTTAACTAGCCTAAAGTACTTGGGCTCTGGGTTAAACAACAAGTCTTTCCCTCTGGAAAAGCAGATACCTTGGCATCATAAGCACAGCTGCTACTTCACTGACCACTACTGCAACAGAAAAATGTTACAGGAAAAACCCAACAATTTTCTCTCCAGAAGCAAAGAAGTTAAAACAAATTCTAGAAGATCTTGCCCAACCACTTTATTATAATCCCTCATTTAAAGTTAGCTGCTCTGGTCCACATAGAGACAAAACATATGTTCATAGGCATCCCATAAATTGATTTCTGATATTTCCCCTAAAAATCTCATCACATGCATTTTGAAGGGATTTAAATCAGGACTTGCAGGGCGTTGCGCCCCCATTAACAGATGTCGAGAAGTTATGTAAGAGCTTCTGAAGAAGGCAGATGTAACCCAGGATCCCCCAAAGTTGGGGTGACTACATCAAACAATGGATACAGAAATACAAATAAACAAATATAAATAAAGGAAATAAATCAGGGCAAAATAATTAAGAGCAAATAAATCTCAGCGAATCCATCTCACCTGTGCCACCCCGGCCTGGGCTGTTGACTGACCCATGCCCACATTGTTCACATTCATAGCTCCAGTGGATGCTGGGAACTGATTTTGGGGCAGGAATTGGTTCTGGGTAGGAGCCTGACCCATCATGTTGTTGGAATGAGCTCCCATCATGTTCTGTGGCTGAGGCATTCGGGAAGGAGACATTGCCATCTGAAAATTAACACCCAGATTGACTAATTACCATTTAGTATTACAGAGAAGGACAAAGGGAAATACATTGAAATCAATCAAAAGATAGGAAAAAATTAAAAGGAAAACTGGCTTAATTGCACTAACTGGACGTGGGCACATGTCTATAACTTCAGCATTTGTTCCAAAGCATACATTATTTTTAACAGGTAATATTCAGAGTGTTAACTCTGTTTTGTTCTCTGGGCTGACAGAGAGGATCCAGGGAAACCGAAAATATTTTTGTTTTTCTAAAGAATAAAAACATGTTTTCATGCAGAAACAAAGGTGGTTTATATACTGCAAAGACAGTAGATGCTCTTCCCCAGATTGCTGGGGATTACTGAACCTGTGGCACGTGCCCCTCCAAAGCTGTGCTCGGTGTTTTTGGAACACACAAATATTACAAACAAATGCCTCGATGAAAGCCTGTCAGACTTGCTGTGCTCCCATGAAATTATCCCACAGTAGTGCTGTGTGGCTTGGCCTTTGCAGAGGGCTGAGGTGAGGGGTGGGCTGGGGCAGGGTGGGAGGGGGGTACGAACCGCGGGCACGGCGCCCATGTTGTTCATCTGCACCGGGTGGTTCATCGGAGACGCCGCCCGCGGTCCCAGCGGTGCTTGGGGCATCTGTACATTCCCTATGGACATGGGGTTAAACTGATTCATTCCTGCAAATGCACCCCCAAAACAACTCATTAGGAACAAGTCAGCAGAATTGATAGATCTATATTCTACTATAAAATTCACAGTTATTATGACTGCAATTCGACCGCCCTGCGCTTTATCTTTGAGTTACTTGACCTGACAGGCAAATCAGGATGCAAGAAGTGTTTAGAACAATACTTGTTAAGCTGAAATACAATTTTTGGTGTCTTAAAAAAAAATCCTAAATGTAAAAGATGAAGAATAGATGATCTGCAGAGAATGCTGGATGATCTGCAGAGACAGGATGCTATTTATAAATAATACCTTAGGATGGTTTCTTAAAATTAGGCATTTGCTTTGAAACAGCAATGTCTTATTCAGGGCTCACTGAAATGGTTGAAGTAAATATGATAAAAATACTCATGGGATGTATGAAGGCAACTCCAAGCCTCAAATCAGGACAAAAGCTGGCAAAATGCTTTAACAGGGGTTGTGCTTTTCATACAAAACATTGAATCCCTCCAAAAAACTTGTCTAAAGCTGTAATTATGGAGCTATACTTGTTACCAACTTGTTCTCCTATTTAAATTAATTTTGAAAGTATTTTATTTCCCAAGGATATTTCAACACAAATTTTTGACTTAGTACTAACTCTGAACCAAGAAATAAAATAGCTGAGGACACTTTTTTAAAGGAAGTTGAAGCACCTAAAAGTAATGGTTTTTTTTTTTTTTTTTGGAAAAAAACCACTCATGAGCTCACAGCAGCCTCAGTGAGTAATGACAAGTGCTGTGAACAAGCTCCAAGGTTTTTTTAAATGCACTTTCTATCAGAAACCAAGAAAGGCTATCATTAGTTACACAGATTTTAGGACTAATGTGCTGTGTTTCCAGCTACAGGTGTATTTTTGGCTAATTAACTGATAAAACCACGCCAACATCCTTCCCCTTTTACGGTGTTTTAAATGAGATTACCCACAGTACTCTTGCCTGAGCTGTCCTCTCTTTGGAAGCACTGAATTAATTCCCAATCCCCAGCAAAGTGCTGGATCCATATTGTTGACACTGCACTGACACAGAGCAACACCAAAGAATGGTGCTGAAAAAAAGGTAGCCCTGGTAGTTCCTCCCTCCCAACACCAAAAAAACCCCAATACAAGACCAGCTTTTCCCCCCAAGAATTATTTTGAGCCCACAAATTGCAATTAGAGAGGAAAACAGATACCTTGAGAAACCTGCATACGACTGATAGGCACGGTTGGCATGGACATAGGCCCGTCTGCAACACAACACAAGGACAGTCAGCAAAACCAGTTTGAAATCCAACCTCAGCATTAACTTGAGTGCAAAGACTCCTGAGAAGCAGAGGCAGCACCAGCAGCACTTACTGGGCGGCCTGACGGGCTGTGCCTGGCCCATGGCAGCAGCCACCTGGGGGATCCCTGGGGGCTGGGGCCCAGGGGTCTGTAAGGCTGCTTGGTTCCCCAGCATCCCTTGTTTGTGGAGACGAGACCTCCGCTTCTCTTCTAGCTCCTTCTGGATCTTATAGATTTTCTCTGCTAATAAATGATAGTATTCATCCTAAAAGGGAAGAACAAAGAAGAATCAGCAGCAGCAAAACTCATTCAGTCTATCTGAATATCATCATCTGGTTTGGGGCTGGGGTTTTTTTTTTGTTTGTTTTTTTTTTGTTTTTTAATATATATACCTGTCCAATTGAAAAAGAAATGTTTATTTTCAGAATCCTGTAAATTAAGACAGACTTTTCTGCTTTAATGCAGAAAAGGAAGAAAAAAAAAAAAAGCTTCCAGAAATCACACTTGCTTTATGGTTACCCTGCATACCTACTCTGAGTAAATTAGCAGACAAAGGAGAAGGCTGGAGGTTCTCTGTTGCTTCAGCAAAACCCAGGAAGCTGTGATTTAGTTTCTAAGTGTTAATGATTTTTAAATGTTATTTTCATCATAAACATTTCCACTAATCCACAGACAAAGAAAAAGATATTCCCAGCACACTGGTACACTGAATAAACTTTCAGGAGACAGATGTTAAGGACAGATCAATTTTTACATAAAGAAAGGAACTGCTCTTTTCCTGAAGAGTCTATCAACAATCAAGGCAAGGGATAAACAAAACCAGACAAAACCTCAAAGGAATGGAGAAAATTCAGTGAAAAATAGTCCACAGGCAGAGACAAGTAAACACTACATCTGTACAAGATGAAAAATCCATTTTACTCAACCCACACTGGCAACAGATCCAATAAGGCAGTCACAGTGCACACCACGTAGACAATTTTGCTTGTCAGGAATTGCTGGACACACATCTGCCAAGTGCATGAGATTATGCACCTGTTGAAGGCAAAAAAACCCCACAAACCCTCCAGGTTACATTTCTTTTGTGGGGTCATCATGCTCTTAGAACCCAGGGTTACACAGAGCACAGGTTGAGTGATGCTTGCCCACAACCATTTTGTTTTTATTCAATATTCATCAAAACCAGAATGTGTTATTACAGTAGGATTGAATTATTTTCCCAAAACTTAATATGAGAGATGTATTCCTCAGCAGCCTTGTTAAGGAAGTCCAGTCATGCAATATAAAGCCTTGTTTTTCAGATCACTTCTCTCCTCAAGAGTTTCTCAAAAATCAGTGCAGTCACTTTCTGCTGTCCAATTTAAAAGCTTTACAGCCCTCCCCTTCTCCTGCTGAAGTCACCTCAGTTGTAAGTTCCTATTTGTAAATGTAATATTGTGCTGTTTTCCACTGCAAAGATTCCTGCAAAGGCTGTGTTCACAAGGAGCACACAATGCTAGAACAGTATTAAACTCCTTACAGTGATGCCTCTTACTTAATCTGTTTTTCAGTGTCAATGTAGAACAGAAGCTCCTCAAAAAGAAGGATGTAATTCCTCATGGCATCGTTAACACATTCTGAATTACTCCCCTCTTCCAAGTTTGCTGCTTGGAGCCAAACACATTAGATGAATTCCAATAACAGAAACTTCTGGCCATGAGGCTCCAGCAGCTGTTTTGAGGGGTGAGGAGAAGATACTTCTGGGTGTTTGTCTGTCAGAAAGCATTTAATTTTACAATCAGGAGTTTGCTATGCTCATCCTTACTGAGAAGGTATTTAGACACCCAGGTGTGACCATGAAATCCTCCTTTTATCTAAAATTGGTCTCTAAAGCTGCCAGAGTAACCACGGCTGAGTACACCCAAGTCTTCCAACCTCTTGGTAGCTACAAGGAGGATACAGTGTGGGTACTGACCAACACTGACACAGCACTGTAAGTATGGCCACTGTCTGTTTTCCTCTAGGAAATAAAACCTGCATTTCCAGCTCCAGCTCTTCTGCCAAGTGGGCTGAGAGGGGCAGAAGTGCCTGACTGGATCATCTGATTCTCACCTGAATTGTCACTACCTACTCTCTTCAGATGCTCCTCCCTTGCTTAAGAAAGGATCTCAAGTTTCTGATCAGGTAGAATCTTACTGGCTGTTACTACTGTCACTAATATTGTTGTCTTTTCCCAATGAAAACTTTCAGGGAGTGGTTCCTTTAGGGTAGAATTACCACCACGTCATATCCTCAGCATGTCAATCAACAGGGGTTTGCTCCCTTCAAGTAAGAGAAATTTGAACTGACATCTCTGTGCAGACAGAGCAAAAATAATGAACTATAACAGAAATTCTGAGGACAGAGCAAAAGTCATGAACTACAACAGGAATTCTGTTGCAGTTCATCCACAAAGCAGCCAAACTGACTTCTTATGTCTTAGCCCAAATACTCCTGAGCCTGCAGAGTAGAGGAGAATTAATTCCAACACTACAGGTGGAAGGTGAGCAGTGGAACAGCACTGGGTCCTAGAGAAAACCTCCAGTGGTAAAGAGGCGCTAAGAAAATTTTAAAACTATTGCTTACACAGACTTCCAAAAAGGGAGGAAGTCAGTAAGGGAAACACCAAGAATTGCAAGCTGTGCTCCAAGCTTCCTGCACGTCAATCACACTTTCAGGAGGATGAAGTAGGGATGGATGTGATGGTGTCTAGAGCTGAGGGGTGAAGTAGCTTTGGAGTGACATGAATCACACAGCTTGGGACCACACAAACTCTGTCACAGACTGAAAACACAACGTTCCTCACGAAGAGGGCAGTGAAATGCTCCTCTGTGGTTTTCTTTATGCTTGTAGGATTTGTGATGCTACTGTTCTTTCCCATGTTGGACTGAAGCAACATACCCTACTATTAGCAGATTCATACATGTCTCCTTCCACTTTCCTGGCATAAGCCACCAAGTTCTCCATGCGGCGATCCTTCAGTGCTGCTGGATCAGGAGTGGGGAAGATGGCTTGGACACTGCAAGGACAGAGGAACAATAACAGAAAAAAATCTTCAGAAAAAAATCCCAAATCAATACAGCTTTATGATAATCACCCTGGATGTTCCCTTACACATCAGATATGTAAAAGCATATCAAAATGTTTAAAAAAATAATACTTTACTGTTTCTCACAAGATTAAAACAAATCAAATGATGAAAATAAAATGGGGATTACCAGTTTGGAGTCTAAATAACTGTTCACGACAGCAGAGCAAATTTACTAGCAATAGAAACTAATCCCATGCCCACTCCTTAATGAGCATGAAGAACAAACCGAAGAGGAGGATTAAAGGAAACAACTCATCCTGAGTGGCCCAGCACCTGAGAAGCACTACTGATAACCTTCTTTTCAGCTTAATAGCAGAACTACTGTATTAAAACTCTTTAAAAACAACGAGGAAAAAGCCTTTTAAAGGTGAATACTTACAGTTTATGCACTAAATGATTGCGCAGGTCCTGAGTGACATGTTCATGCCATGCTTTCCTTACCCCGGTACTCGAAGGAGGTGCTGCCGTTGGCATTGAGCTGAGGTTTCCAACATTGCCAGAGTTTGTGCCATCATTCATTAGTGGGCTAAAATCAAAACAAAAGGGGTTGTTAGAGCACCAGAATGCAGAGTTTTGTCATAGGTTTGATGCCTGAAGTAATTTTTGAGTTGTTGGTTTCATCACTTTTAACTATTGCATCAAACATTCTCTCAAGCGAAATTTTGCCATCAACAAACTGCAACCCCTGAAGCAGCAAAGCTCAGCAGTTTAAAAGGCATATTCACAGTGTGAATGATAAAGAATCACAACCATGAACTGAAAAATACAAAATATTCTTCCTTTGGGACTTCATTTAAAAGCAATAAATATTGTGGGGCTCTCAGGAGGCACAAAGTGGCAGCTTTGGCACTGAAACAGGAAAGAGAGCAGAGCTGTACACGTGACTGACCATCCCCATGCCAATACTATCAGTTTGTAAAGCATACTCTTTATTTACGTTCATAAGCATGCAAATAAATGTTTAATTGAGCAAGGATGAAAATGTGTGCATTACTTATTTGTCCCAAGGGATGTTGGAAGAGCAGTTTCAGAAATGAGACCCGGTTGCTGGTCTGTTGTTATTCCTCCTGCAGGAAGGTTCATCTGGTTGGCTCCTTTGGGACAAAATTAAACATTATTGGTACACAGTTCACAATTTTGACAATAATATGACAAAACTGCACTTTACTGACCCACCTGGCTAACAACAGAAGCAATTTATCAGGTTAAGTATTTTTATAACAATACCTGCTGTGCTGCACATATGTGGCTATTTATGGAAACAAGTTACTTTCAGTCTGAACTACCAAAATGAGTCCATTAAAATTTAAAATTCATAAACTCTTAAGATTAGATCAATAAGCTATAAAGAAGGTAATACTAACAATTAAGATAAAAAAGGGATTTGAGACAGAATTGTCTGTTAGAACAGGGGACAATTGCTAAACCAAAATCCTTCAGAAATTCTGTCTCATCACCTCAGAGAATGAGCTGTGGGCTGTATTTTAAAATAAACTAAAACTTCTGATATATAGCAAAAGCATTACATTCAAAACTTTCTAATATTCAAATGTAAATTAATGGCAGGGTATAGAAATAGTGTATTTTTAACTTACTAAACAACAAGAACAATCACTACACTCTGACCAAACAAAACACCAGACTATCTTAAAAATCCAACATCAATTATTTTAACTTTTTTTTTTTTTCTTGGTCTTTTCTCCACCTACCCAGTGCATTAATGGTCCTCATTTGCTGGTGAGCCTGAGGCTGTGCTGGCTGCTGGCCTTGGACCTGGGGCTGCAGCTGTGTTTGGGGCTGGTTGCCATATGGCAGCCCCAGGGCAGCGTAGGCTCGTTGCATGGAGCTGGGGTCAATTGGATTGGGATTACTTAGTGATGGAGTGTTCTGCTGGCCTGTACCAACAGAACCAATGGAATTCTGGATCCCACCAGCTGGAGACCCTAAAAGGGCTATGGAAAACAGAAAATTAAAACTCAGTGAGTATAAGGAGTAAAACCAGTCATGCCAAGAGTCATGCACATATTCTATCATAGGGATATTTTTCTGCCAGAGGGCAGAACAACACCCAAGATGCCAAGTGGGAAAATTCAGCCTTTGATTCTACAGGACAGAACTCACCCTGGCTATTAATCCATGCAGTCTAAACAGAAGTGTTGTAAAGTTCAGGCAGATAAGCCCATAATTACTTGTAATAGATATATAGTACAGACTTCTATATAAGGCTAAATAGGGTTTTCATGCTTGGGGACAGTAAACTGAAAAGGAAAAAATTTAGTTCCTCTACTTCCCTCTTTCCCATCAATCCCATTTTAGGTCAAAATATTTGGCTCCAGAACAGAGATCCTGAGTTCAGCAGAAACAGTGTGCCCTCAGACACAAAGGTAATACTGAAGATCTGTTGGTAGAAATTTCACTGTGAGCAGTCACCAGATGAATCCTCTGAAGGTCAAATTACCTTAAACCCTAAGTTACTCAGAGATATGAAAAACCCTGGTGAGTCTCAGATTGTACTGGCAAAATCTGAAATAAGTTGGAGAGTCAGAAAGGGGTTGAACCCTGGTCAACAATTTAGATAATGTCTAGATTCATTAACCTATATGGCCACCACAAACAACCAACCTCTCCCACCATACAGATGTATGGAAGAGTCATTTTCATTGTAGACAGGAAATGGAAACAACAGGGAAAATCAGTATTTACTAAACCACAAGAGAGCAAAATTTTGCTTTCTGGTTTTCATTTTAGTTGCCATCCTAAGTGTATACCATGTTCCCTTGTGAATGACCCATGGAGTAGAACCTTCAGCACAGACACTGCATTTTGATAATCAGGACTCTGGTAGAAGCAACACTTCCTTCACATTTTCCCCCTCAAGTAATTAAATATGTAATGTGCATTAAAAATGTGTGAACTAAACTTAGCAACAGTAATGGCTCTTAATATAGGCAACAATAACTGTCTTATTGAAATATTAGTAGGGGCACGTGGTTAGATAAAAAAGTCATGAAAACAAGTCTTCTGAGACATTAACAGCATTATCCAGGCTTTCTTAAATCCTTACCCACCATGGAAACTGAATCACTGAAAGAGATACACAGGCTTCCAGCTTCCACCCAAGAGAAAACACACACATTGCAGAGTCCAGACTTTTCCCTCTCCAGATGAGAAATCAATTTGATCTCATTTGCCAAAGAACTACAAAAAAATATACTCAGATATCTCCCTCTCCTGAATAAGCAGCCCTACAAAAAAAAAACCCTTTTTCCCCCCAAAGGACAATCCACAGTATTTTAAATGCTGGGATTACCATGGAAATTAAGGCTTATGTATACTTACACTCTGTGGACACAGTCACAATAACTTCTGAACTCACTGATCACTTCCAAGAGAATTTAAAAACAAAGACAGAAGCTGATTAAGATCCTATCAGCTTAATTTAAAAAAAAAAGACCTATTAAAGAGCAACTATATGAATTCCTCATTGGACTTGCATGTAGTACTCTGGAATCACACAATCTAGCAGAAAGATGCCTTTACACTACTGAAAGTAAAGGAACAGGAAGGTCAAAATGCACAAAAGTTGTGGCACCCTGGGATTCTGTGTGACAGCACAGATTGATTCAGGAGCTAATAAGAATTCCAGCTTATTAGAGGATGATATTCCACCAGAAAAATGAGGACAAAGCCTCCCCAATCTGTTTTCAGTGCTGGAAGTGTGGAGATGGCAGAACCCCACAGGTGATGCTGATGTTTGGGAACCAGGGAAAGGCTTCTGGCCACCCACTGAGGAGAGCCCAGCCTTCCACCATCCCCAGGTTCTCCTGGGGAAAACCACTGATTGTCTGGGATTGCAAGCTTGGCTTGAAGTTCACTTGGACAAGTCCAGCACGTCCAGCCCACGGCTCTGGGCTGAGCTTTGGCAGCAGCATCAGTCACTACAAAGCACAAGGTCAGCCCTTGTGCTACAACAGTTTTAGACTATTTGGCCTCAGCTTTTCTACACCTCACAACTCAACAGCATCCTGTTCTGAGTATTTCCCAACATCAGGAATCTGGTTTTGAAGGAGCTTTTTTTGTCTGTCTGTTCACTGGTTTTATATGAAGGCATGACATTATCTGTCAAACAAGAAGATGGAGGCACAGAGTATTAAATTTCTGCTCTGGAGAGACCCAAGTGCAAATGCTGTTCCTTCTGTGGCACATACTGCAGGAAATAAAGTCAACTAAAATAAATACAGCCCTGGAACAAACACATTAGGCCACTGCTACATCAAGCAATGTCTACTGCAATTTACTTTTCTTATCTGATGCTTCAGACATTGAGGAGCCCATGACAGAAGTTACAAGTGTAAAGCAAACTCTGTAATTCACATTTTAAATGCTGTAAAGACAACAGGCTCTGTGTGCCCCAGTGTCACTTGTGTTTATGTACCTGAGGAGGGAAGGCTCAAACAAGCACAAGTTAAGCAGCCCCAGAACTTCCTGAGCAGCACCATTGATATCCCAATGCTCCAGAAGGCATCAAAACTGTCCAACAGCAGCTCACCTGCAGGATTCCTCTCTCAAGTAGTGCTGTTTAATGACACTGCACTCATGTCTTCTAGAGAGAAACCCCTCCAGCTAATTAAAATTTATTTTAAACACAGATCCTTAATGCTATTTTAAGTATCAATGCCCAGCACTTCTCTAACTTGCTCACTGGAGTGGTCAAGTTAAACCATTTTTGAGTATTTTAAATTCCTAAACTCCAAGGATTAGATCAATAAGCTAGAAAGAAGGCAATACTAACAATTTAGATGCAAAAAGAAAGCAGCATTTGAGACAGAATTGTGTGTTAGAACAGCTGGCAATTGTTAAACCAAAATCCTTCAGCAACTCTGTCTCATCATCTCAGACAACAAACTATGAGCTGATTTAAATTTAGCCACGTTGGTTTAAATGTTTGATTTTGCTTCAGAATTCTTTAATTGAGACTTGTTCTGTCCTGAAACTTCTCACTCTGCTCCTCTCAAAGTGGCTGGAGCAAACTTTGTGCTGGTACCCTTGAGTCACCTCAGCACAAGCCTGTCCTGCACTCAGAATTAGGCAGGTACACAAAGGTAAATACACACAATCATTTAATTAAAGGCCCTATCTTGAAACAAATCACGGGGTAAAGATTTTACGGGGAACTTGAAGCAGGAAGTGTCAGTTTTAAACTCCACCACCAATGGCATTTGAATTTTTGTGTAAGTTAAGCATTAAATCATAAGCCTTCAGTACAGCACTGGATCAGTCAATCAGTGGAACTCCTTAATCCATGGACTATCATCCATCATGTGGCTCCATGGGATAACTGAAGGGTCACCATTATATGATTTCCAGCAATTGAAAAAATAAGAGAATGTTTTGTTTGCAGATCTTACAGTTACATTAACAGTAAGACTTGAGCAAGCTGGATTTCATTTTGTTTTCACAGGAAAAAGACTCCACTGAAGAAGTTGCTGGACACATTTCCCTGTGCATGGATGCACTCACTCCTTCCTTCTCTGCAAAGGATTGGTTCACAAATGCTCCACACCCAGGTTCTCTTCCATTTTCTGCCTGTACTTAATAACCTGCTATGTCAGCCAGCTACATCATAGATACTTCCATTTCCCTCATCAGATTCCTGCTCTTTCATCCCTGACTTCACATACACCAGACTGTCTGTCTCCATCTTTTCTAAAATCACACTTTTAGGTGAAGATTAGTTATCTCAAGTTTAATCTTTTTTTAATCCAGCTTTTTCCTTGCTGCATTTTAATTAAAATTTTCCTACAAGGAAAGTTACAGAGGAGACCAGCTCCAAGTTGACAACTCCACTTCCCAGTCTCACTCATCTGATGTGGATCCCAGGGGTTTTCCAGTGCCCCCTGATCCTGGAATGATGCACACCAAGCCCTGCATGGGGATGGTCCAGGACATTACAAATGGGAACAGATCCAGGAGCTGTGGCACAGCACACCTGCCCAGGCCAGGAATGGAAGGCTTAAGGAGTTCAAGCATGTGCATGACAAGATGAATCTCCAAAAAAACCCCCCAAAAAACTGAAATAGCTACAAAACTAGGAAATATATCAACAACTGTTTGCAAAAATTTGTAACTCAGATCATGTAGGGCCCAGAAGGGAGTAAGAAGCACTTCCTAACAAAAACCAAGCTTTAACCTAAAAATATTTCAACCAAATTTCAAGCTATTACTTCAAAACACAGGATTCACCTGCTTATTCAAAAGGAAAGCTTAATGTTTTACCACGTGCAAAATAATATTTGTTTTCCAGCTTTCCCTGCCCCCTCAGAGGTACATGGGACACACAATAAGAACCATGTGGAACAGAAAGAATTTTAAATTTGTCCCAATATGTCCTATTAACAAGTCAGGTCACTATCAACCATTCTAGCAAAATATAGTTCAAGAGTGCTTTAAAATAAATAAAAAAGGCAATACAAAGGAAACCTGGCACAATGTTCTTTGCAAAAATCCCCAACACTAAAAGACCTGTACAGAAACAGCTCCATGGCAATAACCTAAACCCCAGGACTTTCCAGGACTTGCAGATTCCCAAGGAGTAGGAACAGAAAGCCGCAAAAGCACAGGAATGACTGTGCATGGAAGTGAGGCAAGACATTGCAATGGCTCAGCAGTGCTCCACTGCAGAATGTTCTAAAAGGTGGGCACCCTTTGAAGCAGCTTCTTCAAAGCACAGCATGGCCAGACCAGGACTGAAATAACAACAGGAAAACAGGGATGGGCACAGGAAGGAGGGCTCTGGACTCTCCGTAAGCAAGGCAGCCTGACAATAGAAGGAGGATCCTTCTCACTCCTTTTTCCCTTTCTCATTACTTTTCATTCACTCCTCATTCCCTTTACCCTTTCTGAATGTTCTCTGTATTTTGCCAAATGCAGACTCCCTCTTCCTTCTAATTCAGTAGAAGCTATTACGATTTATTCTTAGGAAAGACAACATCTTCTTCCAGTCTAAAACTAACCCAACTCTGGTTAGTCTCCACCTGATCAGGCTCAACATTGTAAAATGCACATACCAATGTAAATCATTTAACAAACCTCCCTGAATGCCCAAAAATGGTATTGTAACCTTTTACAATACAGCTAAACAAGTACTTTCAGTGTTCCTCTTCCACCTCCCAATAAACCAAGAGGTGTTACGTGTATGACTCAGAGACATAATCCAGGACAAAGAACCCTGCACCACTGGATTATTGATTAACTGAATAGAAGGAAATTTCATATCTATCTCCCTCCATATGCAATGAGAGGCAAATTCTACACTTATCCACTATAGTTCTGTTGCAGTCAGAGACTATCCTATTTGATCCCATAGCAAAATCATTTTTAAGGATTGTTTATGTTCCAGCTTTTGTTCTTTTACGATCAGTTGTATGAGCAACAAAACAAACAGTGCACAAACTACTTTTCTCCAGCAGCTTGTATGGAAAAATACAATTCTGTTCTGGTAGATGTTGTTAGCACTTTGATAACAACTGTGTAATAAGGATGTTAAGCACAAATGGACCATGACATATTAAAAAGCAAAGCTTTCAGCACATTTTTCGAGGGCCAAACAAGTAATCACTTGCAACAAATTACTACTTTCAAAGCACAAGATTTATCTTGTTTACCAAGGAGAAGTTTGGTAAAATGAAAACAAAATCCTGACCTCCACGTAGCTCTATAGTTGTAATTTTTTTCAGTTTTAGAGAAGGAAAATCCCTCCTTAAACCATAAAGAGAACATGCTCAATGGATAATTTTGGCAGTTTTAGCAGCTACTCTCCCTGCTGCCTTAATCCCACCTATCCTAGGAACAATTCTCCATCCTCCAAGGTTTACTGGTGTTCCCCACTGCAGTCTCAGCTTAGCTGGAAATTAGCAGAATGCTTCCAATCCAATTCCAATGTACAAGCTTTGCAAATCCTGCAGCTATTTTCCACTTCTTAACCCTTATTTAAATATACTTAGGCATAACATTACTTCAGACTTCTAGAACTTTACATCGATGCTGTAAAATGTTCCACCCTGGCATCTTTTCAAAGTACTTGATGAGAAGCAAGTCTACCAACATAAGTTCAGCATTTTCTTTTTCAGAGCAAGAGGGAAAAAGAAATAAACTACAAATGGACCAGCCCCAAGTATCAGTAACAGTTCAGCTATTATAAAAACCAGGCATGACTTGCAGAACTACAGCTAATCTCTACCAGTGTTAAATACACCTAATCATTAAGACACCCGGTCCTTTTTAAATGAGAGAATTCCTTTTTCAAACATTTTTGATTATTTTAAATCATTAGCATGTTGATTTAAGTTGCTTCTAGCAGCAAGAAATACAATCAAGTGGCTTATCTCCTCCTCAAATCCCTACCTAATCCAAAACTGCTTCATAACTGGAATCCATTGACCTGCCTCACAATGAAACACCAGTTAGAAGTTGCCACACCCTTTAAAAAAGATGGGTGCTTGAGTTCAGATATTCCCAGTTATTGTGTATTTAAGTCATGAATAGCATTCAATGATCAGAAATGGAAACTCACTGCTATATTTATCCTTGTACAAGATTGGTAACAGCTACTAAGTTTGTGGGGACCTGCCAAAAGTTTATTCCTCCATTGCACACGTGACCAACTTTGATTGAACAGTTTCAATGGTGACACAGTAAGAGAAGTACTCACGTTGTTGGTTTCTTTTGTCACTGGCGTTTTTCAGAGGAAGGCACACGGGACAGTCGTGCCGAGTACAATTCTTCCAGTGGGAGATGATTTGTCTCGAAGATGCACAATGAGCAACTGCAGCAAGGGAAAGCAAGAGTTAAGAGTCACTTCTTGGTTCATTGGTTTTCAATTATTTCATTTTTTAGAGCAACTCCATTCTTCAACTGCTTTGAATTATTTCCTTTTTTAGAGTAACTCCATTCTTTCTTCTTCGCAAGCAATACTAAAACAGCAAACAAGTAAATTTTTTTGTGATCCACCAGCAAATGAAGGAAAGCAGTCTTAAAATTCAAGACAGACATGGTGGACACTACACCCTCCTTATACAACAGAGATGAAAAGGATCATTGCAAGGCTACACTGCTACCATCCTACTTCCAAAAGGCAAATACTGCAATACTACAGATATAACTAAACACAACTGAAATCTTGGTATCCAAGTGCAAATGAAGGAAACTAGTACTGAAATTTAAGCCAAAGACACGGTGGATATGACACTTAATGTAACAGAGGAGATGAAGAAGATGCTTGCAAGGCTATACCAGTACCATCCTGCTTGAGGAGGGTAAATGTTGCACTCTGTGCTCTAAACCGCGGACAGAGGAGCGCCAGGAGCAGTTTAACCACAGAGCCAGCGCTGCCCCTGGGATGAGCAGAGCAAGGCAGGGGACAGGCAGAGCAGAGAGGGCTCACCTTGGCAGGCCTTGCCAGCCTGGCAGTGCGTCATGTGGTTGAGGACGTTCTTCATGGTGCGGCAGTGCGGGAGGGCGCAGGCGCGCACCTCGCCGTTGGCCTGCTCGCGCCGCTGACACTTGTGGGCGTGGAGCAGCAAGACCAGCTGCTGCTGGATCAGCTTGCGCTTCTCGGGGTCTGCCGTGGGCCCGGTGGCCATGGCCTGCGTCGGGACGATTCCCACTTGCTGGACTTGGGTTTGCATCTGGGACTGAGAGAAAAACGGAGAGTTCAGCGTTGGCTGCGAGCTGAAGGGTTGAGTTTCATCTTGTTCAAGGTTTGAGTATCACAAAAGTGTTCACTGAGCTACAAGGGGTAATCCTAGCACTCTGTACAACTCCCTGAAAGGTGGCTGTAGTCAGGTCTCTGGTTCCAGGCAGCATTGGCAGAACCAGAGGGCACAGACTCAAGCTGCATCAAGGAAAAATTAGGTTGGATATTAGGGAAAAGTTTTTAATGGAAAGAGTGATAAAGTACTGGAATGGTCTGCCTGGGGAGGTGGTAGAGTCACCATGCTGGACATGGCACTCAGTGCCATGGTCTAGTGGACATGTTAGGGCATGGGTTGGACTTGATGATCTTGAAATCTCTTCCAACCCAGTCATTCTGTGAATTCTGTGAAGGGTTATTGCACCACTCCCTGTAGCATTCTCAAACATTTCTAATGCTGAAACAACAACAGTGTATTGAGAGGTTCTTCTGTTAAAACACTTACACAAACAGTAGTTTAAATAACTTTTTATCAGAGAGACCACAATTCCAACAGCAGTGAGCTCTTATCACACTCAGAGATGGAATTAAGGTCCCTTCCAACCCACACCATACTATAACACTATGAATTCAAGCTTGTTTAGTATTTTAGTATTTATTAGTATTTTCATACTATAGGTCAGATTTTCACATTATAAGATTTATACACATCAATCCTAGTTCCTTGTCCCTAACAAAAAGAGAAGACAGTAAAAATTCTATGACTGTCTCCATGTATTACAGCAAAAGGCAGAGCTGATTTTCAAAGCCTAAGTTAGACCTTTTTCCCTCCAAGTGATATTCCTTCCACAAACAAAATTCCCAGGTCAAGCTGGAATAGTTTTCTCCTAGTAAGGGCTACCTGAATCTGGGTTGCATTATGGCTACTGAAAAGAGTTACCACAGGGAGACAATGGGTTCTATCAACTTTAAAATCCAATGTTTTACTTCCAGTATTCATTCTTTATGGACACACTTCACCAAGGCCTGAGCTCTGCTTGACACCTGCAAATCCACAGAGATCTTCAGTCTAAGGTACAGCTGGTAACAGTGCAGAAGAGGAACAGTCTCTTTAACATGTCCATTAGTCAGCACTGATTAGGCAGCTTCTCTACCTTCCCAGACAAATGTAGAAACTTGACTTTCAAAATTGACTTTCAGCCTGCAACAATTCCCCTAGCAGGGACAGATATGGGATTGCAGAAGTGCTGAAATCCCTGTGATTTGCAGCCTGAATTAATCTTATGGACAATCAAGCAACTGTCCCAAGAAGCACTTTGATTATGCACTGTGAAAACAGGTTACCACAGGAAAGCTCACCAAATTCCAAGCTACCTAAGGAAAACCAGTTAAGAAAAACACTTTTAAATTGAATATAGCAACATTAGGATTATGCTAGGGAGGTAACAGAGGGAATAGTTCAGTGCTGCTCGCAGAACTACTAACCACAGCCTGTGTACCACACTTAAGGAAAATCAGGTTTAAGTGTCAGCATACACCATTTGTAGCCCACTCTACTTCTAACCTTTGACAAGGATTCCCCAGGAAATTCCATGGCCTACAAAATCCTACTTTTCTTATACCAACAAGAAGTTCCCTGTGCAAGTTCTTCCTACTCCAGCAGCAAGCTTTGTCCCTGCACATCAGGTTTTGGAGCTTGCTTTGCTTCTGGGGAATGAAGCACACAAGATCAAGTAGAAAACACCATGTCTGGTATTTGATGGAGGAAGTGGAGACTCTGCCACTTGATTATAGTAAGTCTTAGACAAAGAGGAATTGCTGAATCTGTTTGTCTTGGGCTTTCAAGAGAAAGAACAATAAAAGGAATAAGGGGGTGAATGAAGGAAACTCATGAACATCTGCTCACACTGCATGCAGCTGAAATTCAGTCTTCCATTTCTCCTGTGAACAAATCCATAGAGCAGAGAGGTTTAGCTGAAACAATTCTTGGGTCACAAATAGGAAACAATTAGTTCAGCTAATCTGCAGAAAAATACAGGGATCATGCCAAAGAAAATCTTGTTGGAAGCAATGCTTTCATCCCAGTCAAAGAATTGTTTCCCAAGCCAAGTTCTCCTTTTATTACTACCCTTCCAGTTAACAGACACAACTGCAGCTGTATCAGCACAGATGTCCTGACAGGGTTTCTTGAAGACTGACTAACAAAAAGCAGAACTGCAGAGTATCAGTGGTTTGAAGAACAAAGCAGCCTCAGTCCAGATCAGTGAGTCTGCAGGTAGGCACAAAACCCCCTCAGAAGATAAAGCTTCTTGTTGCTTCACCTGACTGACTGACAATCTCCTTGCTGAAACAGGAAGTTCAGACACTTCTGGACCCACAATTAAAATAAATCATTCAATAGTCAGCTAAACAAGGCCAAAAAAAATCTTTTTGTTTCTCTTGCCACTTGCTCCACCATCAACAGCACAAATGGATCAGGGGTGGGAAATTTGCTAAAACTTCTGACAGAGATGGGAATGTCAATAATCAGTTTTCTAGGAACTGAGTTATACACACTTCTATAGGGCAAGCCAGCTATTAATACCCTTTAAAATTATTCAAACTCATTCACAGAGGAAGATGGTTCTGCCCTGTCTTATCCTGAAAGCCAAAAGCTTCCTGCACATCTGGGCAGCACAGATGCACAAGTATCTTGTTGTGGACTTGGATGGACTCAAAGTTCCCTGGAGGTTTTACCTTACTGAGGTGACCAGCAATTCTCAATGTTATGTATTTATATTCAAAAACACTCAACATTGTCAAGATGGAACACTATGTACCTTTCCTTATAAAAGCAGGCAGCAATCTCAGCAGCAGTGGCAATCTTACAGCAGGTAAACAATGCAATACAGAACTCTGCCTCAGCTCCACTCTACAAAGCATTATGGTTTTAAAATACCATTCTTCTTCCGTAATTTCTGTTCATTTCCATGTTTTTCCCCTCTCCCTGACAGAAGAATGTGACTTTCACTGTATGAGGACAAATCCTGCATTTAAAAAATACCTTTTAGTTCTATAAGAGAGGTTTGTAATCAACAGCAGATCTTAGTGAGGTCCTTAAGAATCCACTGCCACAAATCCCACAGACGGGTACATTAAGGTGAAACACCCTCAAACTTCTTCAGTTCCCTTCCAACCACAGGCTTCAAGTGTGATCCTGAGGGTCCCTTCTAGAGAAGGAATAGCAGGCACAAAGTGCATACACACATGTGAACTGTGAATCTCAAAGAACTTCTAACTAGCGACATTTCTATCTGACTTAAGTGTTCATAGTGTAACCAGCTCCAATGAGTATCCCAATACATTTCCAGTAAGATTCAAAAAAGTCCTTCCTGCCCACAGGATTTGCAGGAATGCTCTAGTAAGTGCTGAACCAGCTCTGAACTGCCCTGGGAGCATCATTCTGTCCCAGAACTGAAGGAGAGCTCAAACAGCAGCTATTGGGTGGCATTAAGGCCAAAGGCATTCCCCACTTGATGACCAGAGCTTTGCTGGGAAAGTGACCCAGGACGAGTTTACACTTCTTGCAATTCATGTGGATGGTTCCCCTGGTTCCACCAGTTACTCCCAACAGGCATGGAATGAGCAGCCTGGTCCTGTCCAAAAGGATCCTTCTGACTCCAGGAACACCAGGGTCTGCTTTGGCCCCAGAGGCTGGAGGCTCACATGTGCACAAATGGGCTGAGACGAGCACTACAAGCACAAGCACTGGCATTTGTGCCCCCAAACCCTGCAGTGTTGCATTTCCTCATCCAAGGAGCAGCAGGAGTCAGAATCTGAGTCTGAATGATGGGCAGAAGACTCCACAGGAGAGGAAGAGAGGCTTCTTGAAGAACACAGCCTCAGAAGGCTGTCCTGCTGTCTGTAGTGAGATGAGTGATGTCAGTCTATAGCACCAACCTGAGCACTGGCAGTGCTCTAGGAAATTAGGAGAGGTAGGGAGATATTCAGCTCCTGAATACAAAGCCAACATAATCACAGAATCACAGATTCATTTAGGTTGGAAGAGCCTTCTGAGATCATCAAGTCCAACCTGGGACCCATCACACCTTGTCACCAGCCCAGAGCACTGAGTGCCACATCCAGGCTTCCCTTAGACACCTCCAGGAACTGGGGACTCCAACACCTCCCTGGACAGCCCCTTCCAATGCCTGACAACCCTTTCTGGGAAAAAATCCCTCCTGATGTCCAACCTGAACCTCCCCTGGAGCAGCTTGAGGCTGTGGTCTTAACATGAAGAATGTGTCTAGAGCTCAAGATTTATTTCAAAGCTTTGGCACTGACATGGATAAAGGCAGAGCTTTCATATCAAGGAAAAACAGGAATATTTTCAAATTCCCACTTCCACCCCTAAGGGTGGTAAATGAACCTGCAAGCCCATGACAATCTCAAAGGTGAGAAGGCTCCTATGGTCAGGCCACAGAAAGAACCTGAATAGTTGGTCAGTGCACTTAGCTTTCAATTGCTAAAAGAAATTTCTTTTAAAACCAGCAATTTCAAAACTAAAAATTCTATGCCATTGAGTCTGCTAGGCATCAAGGTTGGATCCTGATTTGCAGGATCAGCAAATGTCAAGAAAAGTACACTGAAGAAGTGTTTCAAAGTAGAAAAAAGGGACAAAATACAGGAAAGTGTAGACAGATTCCAACTCTCACATATAGGAAATTATGAGCAAAATCTTGAGGGGTTATATAACCTACATAAACCTCAATATTTTAGTGGGGGACCAAACAGCCTGAGGAATAAGGAACATTAAAAATCCCAGATAGCAAATCCTGAATAGAAGAAAGGATAAAGCACAAATGAGAAGTTTGTGAGGGAAGGAAATCCATGCTGCTGGAGTGCTGGCTATGGAGCACCTCAGCTGCTGGAATAGAGTAGGACACAGCAATGGATACTCTCCACCACTTATATTTGCATATGGGGGAGGGGAGAGTGGAACACGGGCCAGAGCATTGGGAAAAGATTAATTCCTCTTTGTCAGCTTTTGCCAGCCTGGCACTGTATTTACAGATGATGCAAAAGCTAAAATATTCCACCATTCAAAACAATTCACGTCCCCAGGATGAACTCCTGCACTAAGGCAAGCCAGAGATGCTCTGCTCCCAAAAAACCAAAGTCCTTTTCCAGGCACTGAACACTATCTGTCAGATTTGTTTCCAGGTTATTAAGATCTTCTCCTTTAGACCTAAGTGGAGCCTTTTCCCAGCTGTTCACTGCTGTAAATGAGGTGGGATTTTCTTGAGGAAGAGAAGGAGTGAGCTTGCCTGTGAACAAGAAACTGAATTTCAGAGTGGAGGTCAGGGCAGGCACAGAGAGGGTGAACACAGCTGACAACAAGCCCAGCACAGACTGGGAGAACGCTGAAGAGAGCAGCAAGCAGACACTCAGCATGCTGCCAGTGCAACAGCCACAGACCTTTCCACAGGGATAGAGGAGAGTGGCTGTGCTGCAAGAGAGGAAAAATCACAGAAAGGGTCAGAACACAGGCCTTCCACCTTGGAAGGGCACAAAAGTTAAGTGATTCTTCATAAAACCTTTTCTTTCTGGTCTCTAGAATAAAATACCACTTGTCTATTTTAAGTAGCTACAGTTCTACTTGCTCTAATTAAACCTGGCCTCCCAGTTTAAAAGCTTTCTTGCTCTCCCTCAGAGGTCTGCAGCAAGGCACACCTGAGACATCCTCACCCCCAAGTCACTTCTTCTGTCTTCTGATCAAAATCTGTTATTACAGAAATCCATAGGACATAAAAAGAAACAAAGAAGAACACAACAGAGAGCTCCTGACACAGTTTAGCAAGAGATGAGGGGGGAAAAAAGCACAGGAGAAGATGTGCTGATCCAATTCTAAGCCAAGAATTGAAGAAAAACGATTTCCTTCACTTCCACAAAGCAATATTCTTTCAACTCCATCTGCTGGTCATAGGGATAACTGTGAAACCATGCTGGTGTCTGGAAGCCAAACTTCCCCCAATGTGCTCCTAACCCATGCAGAAATACCAGATTTACTGGTATGTCCACAAAGGAACCATCCACCACCACCCTTGGAACAGGCAGCACTGCAGGCAGTGCAAAGCTTCAGCGAGTTTGATGGAAAAGCCTCACAGGGCTCCTCCCAAGCAGCTCCTCCTGGAGCCTATGCACTCTAAAACCAGAGGCTGCTGGCCCAAAGTGTCTGCTGGCCCAAAGTGGTTGCTGGCCCCCAAAGTGGCTGCTGGCCCCCAAAGTGGCTGCACACCACACTGAGCTGAGAGCAGAGCGTGGCTTGCTTCCACAGCCCAGGGATTGTGCACAATCTCACTGCAGCTCAGCATTGCCAGTCCTGCAACAGAACCATCTCAGCAGCACTGAAGCTCAGTAATGTTTCACCAGAACTTCCAACATCAGAAGCAATATTTTTCTTTTGGAAACAAACCTTTCACTCAAGTTTTCAAGCTGGCCATTCTGTAAAGGGAACTGATTCTGTAGTAGTCCCACAAAGCAAGAGCTAATATGCTCTTTGAATCACCATTAAAACAAAACAAACCAACAAAATCAATCCATCCTGCTGGCACTGAAAATTAATACCTTAATGCTGACCTCTTAATCATTTTAATACCATAAGGTTTGTTCTTCTTTTCTAATTAAAGAGATTAATCCAAACGTGCTTCTCAGGGTGTAGTGTAAGGTCATGCCTGGAACATGAAACTAACACTTCACAGACCCACTTTACTGGGGAGGCAGGGGGGGACAGGAGAGTGCTCTTCTCAGGAGAGTGGTAGCCTGAATTTGGATCAAAAATCCAAATCCACAGCTGCAGCACATTGTCCTAGCTGCCAGGGTTATGCCTGGCAGTGGGAAAAGTCCTGGTAACTGCTGGGTACACAGTGTCACACAGTAATGACTAGAATGATGTGGGTTAAGAAACTTAATTATTTTTTACTTTTGCAGCACATGTATAAGGTGTAAGGCTAAAGACTGAAAGGAGTATTTAGAAATATTTTGGTTTTCAGGACTTAGGGGTCCTCAGACAATGGCTAAACCTTTCTGCTTCCTCTTCTCTTATTTAAATACCCCTTGTGGTAACCACAGTGCTCAGTGCCATGCTGCAATCTGGTTTCCTGCCTCAGACAGGCCACACACCACCAGTATTCTCATTCACGTGGGTTTGTCTCTCACATGGAATAGTACTTGGGGGGCCCTTTAAGATAAGGATAGTATAGAGGGCTGGTTGAGCAAGATATGTGGTTACACTTATCCCACAAAGGACCCTGAATGGTTTTTTTTGGTTTTTTAAAATATGAAGTTGTCTTTCACTTGTTGTAGTGGATGGAGTCTGAACTGGTCTCCACAGGTTCATTTTTGATCAATGTTAACATAACACAACACCCTTTTCCACATCACTGCTGCCTCCCTCAGGGAACAGGACAGGCCATGTCTCCAGGCCAAGCACATTAAATAAACCATCATCTCCAGGGACCTAAAGCATCCCAGGACACAGAAATGGCAATGGGATTGCAGCAAGAATGCACAGCAGGATTGCTCAAACACTGCAGCTCTGCTCTGGGGACCTGCCTCTGTCATGAGCTGCTTTTCACAAGAGCCTTTTGGGTCACATTTTGGTTGCCCAATGTGAGTGACAGATGTCAGATGTGTGTTTCTGTAACTCATGGAACTGCTGTGGATTCATTTTACCCTTAGGTAATGCCTTAACATATGAAATAAGGTTTAGCAAGCCAGAGCCTACAAACCTCAAGTTCTGAGTCAGCACATTCTGCCAGTCTTACTCTCCTTATGCCTCTGTGCTTAAAACTGGGGCAATATATCTTTATCTCAGAGAAGTGCTGTGAAAATGAACTAATCCAAAGTATATACCTGCTCCAGCGCTGACTGCCACAGGAAAGAGCATTTGGAAAGGACCAAGTGAGATATATTACAACATACAGCCAGCAATGCCCACAGCTACACACAGAGCAGCAAAAATAGAACTAAATGTTGACTGTGTGCTCTTTCCAGGGGCTCTGTTCATATTGTTCACTGAATAAAGCAAAGTCCCTGTGGAAGGAATAACATATGGCCATGGATGTGCTATTACCAAATAATTACACTGCTTTACCCACTGTTGCCAAATAAAGGTTAAATTCTAACAAGTGTGACATTTCTTTTTAAGTTCTTGGCTTTGCAATAAAAATGTTTAGATTGTAAATTCAGTTTTTGAAGTTACACCCCTGTCAGGACCACCATGCCTCTAACCCCACATGAAGTGAGACCTTTGGGTCTGTTGGCTGAAATGCCCATTACTCTCTGCGCTGGTGTGAAGGAAGATATATTGGACATGCAAAGCTTTTGACACCTGAGAAACAAAGACAGACAGTTCTGACTGTTCTCTCAGTTGGTATTTTTGACATTTTAAAACTGCAATTGATACTATTGGGAAAGTTTCCTCTTTCTCTTGGACAAAATGGGAGAAAAAACAGTTTTTGATTTTATTTCTCTCCCGTCACCTGATAAGCCTTGATGCCAAATGCCTTTTTTATTCTACCTGAATACTGACCACTACATCCTATACCAGTAAGTGAGTATATTAAGATTTAGACTTTCCCACTTTTAAATGACCACAAAATTAGGCTTCAAGAACAGCTGGTCCCTGAGATGAATACAGCATTTTGGGGAGACCTGCAGGCTGTCTGCAGCATCAAGACAGTAACTCACTTGCTTTACACCTGACCCAAACACTTAATAAACACAACTGGAGTGGTCATGCAGCAAATTGTCTTTTAAAAATATTCTGCATGAGTGCAAGTGGTGTTCTGAACATGGTCTTAATCCAGCCACAAGCTGCTTTCCATAATCATAAACAGTAAATGACAGATCATATTAAAGAAAGATTTCACAGTGTAACTAAGAGAAAATTAGAAAGTGATTCTCTAAAATCAGGAGAGAAGAGGAAGTTTATTGCATCCTCTTGCCTCTCATACAGAGCCTATTAGGGACAGGCAGGTAGCAAACTCAGTGAAGGACAAGCAAGCATTGGTTGTGCTAAAAAATAGCTTTTTTTGATTTAAATTAAAAAATAAGCAATTTGCATCTTATGGAAGATCTTACAAGTTTCTATAGTAACTGCTATCATGTATAAGAATATAAAATGCAACAAGCTGGAGTTTCCATAGAAACAACACAAGCAGTTTGATTAATACGCAACATCCTGAGACAAACGGGAATATTTAATTTAACTTTATAAAGAGAACTCTGGTAAACATCATACTATAAACTTGTAAGCTATCCTAATAAGAACTGTTCTTGCAAGCCTGTGACATGCAAGTCATGCACAGTAGAAAGTGAGAAGCATCTGGGGTGTTTGTCACATCAGTTCCAAAGGATATGAGGTACTATTTAGTTTCAGGAAGGTGGTGATGTACCCAACACATTCTAATTGACATACAGAAGGTAAAGACATTTTTATCTGGTTTGTAACTAAATATACCAGCCAAAATGAAAGGATACAAGGCAGTTTTTATAACTGTGATTCTTGAGAAGGTATAATCACTGCACAAAAACGTACACAGGTTTTATATACACGCTGCAGAGCGGAAGTGAGGAACCACGGGAAAACTGATGCTTAAACAACCGTGGAGAATTAATTTGATAATGTTGCAGAAGCTGGATCACCCAAGAATTTCGAAAGCACTAGGAAGAGGTAAAGAGTGCTGGAAGTAGCAGGTCCAACTCACCATGTTTGGCACACTGGTGACGGGAGTACTCTTGATGTCGGCAGGGAAGGGAGACAGACTATTGGCCATGCCTGGCTTGTTCGGCAACTGAGGATTCACTCCTGCAGCTCCCATCTGCTGCCCTCCAGTTTGACTGAAAGGCTGCCCAAAGGGAGTAGTGTTACCTGTCATTCCCAGCTGGAAAAGAATGAATGAATGAAATGATTAGAATTTTCACAATTCCAAAGGGAGATTTAAAAAAACAAACAAACATATGTCACATATCCGTCTTTGCATTCGCACAGGCCAAATTCCAGTTTAAATTCCTCAATAGTAAATTTTCAGTATTAAATTCACAATTTCACAACTTTTACCAAGTTAAAATATATCCTAAAAAGATGTTTTACAAATATATACTGCAGTCTGGGGCTGAAGTCTTGCAATTCAATTTACAAAATCAAAGGTAAACACAAGATCATCCTTCTGAATGCACACTGACAAATTACTTTTTGGAACTTTGGAAGACCAAATAAACTTCAAATTCTGTGATACTTTGTGCATTCTAAGCACAAAGCATGACTTTGTACACTGACAGATGGGAGGGAGGGGAATATCTAGAGGCATCGAGCAAATGGTTATCAGCTCATGTTTTGGTACTTGAGGAGAAGTGTCTGAGCAAACGATGTCTGAGACTGACAGCCTTGACAAATGACACCTCAAGAACTCCCCAAGACTAGAAAACAGAAACACAGCTCCCCCTGAATGACTGGAGAGAACACTGTACATCCAAAGAGTCACTTTGCCTGCAGGAGTGTCCCCATGGTGAAATCTCCACTGGAGATCTCACAGAATCACTGAGCTTGGAAAAGACCTCCAAGAGCATCAAGTCCAACCTGGGACCCATCACACCTTGTCACCCAGCCCAGAGCCCTGAGTGCCACATCCAGGCTTTCCTTGGACTCCTCCAGGGATGGGGATTCCACCACTTCCCTGGGCAACCCCTTCCAATGCCTGACCACCCTTTCTAGGAAGAAATTCTTCCTCATGTCCAACCTGAACCTCCTCCAGCACAGCTTGAGGCTGTTCCCTCTCACCCTGTCCCTGGTTTTGTGGGAGTAGAGCCTGACCCCCACCTGTGTCCACCCTCCTGTCAGGGAGTTGGAGAGAGTGAGAAGGTCCCCCCAAGCCTTCTCTTCTCCCCCTAGTCCCCCTCAGTCCCTCCCACAGGACCTACTCAACAGATCACATTTGTTCACCCCCCTGCCTTGCACTGGGAAGATTTCCAGATGACTTTATGACCCAGTCCTAAATATGAACCCAACCACTGAGAAAAGTCTTTATTTGAAATAGGTAAATCCTATTTTCCTCTTACCTCTCCAGCCTTTCCTTCCTCAACACAGTGGTGTTCTGTGGTCCTGGTGTGTTCCCTACCCTTGCCAGCAGGGATTCAGGAGGACCACTGCCATAGCTGGAGGAAGGACTGTTCACATCAGCTTATCACTGAACAGCCTCTAATGAGGGATTATTCAGAGGTGGCTTTTTATGCTTACAGGAATCGGGCTGAACAAGCTACAAGCAATAAATTACACTGGGGCAGAGTCCAATAAACACAATTTGCCTGGGTAAATTGTCCTCTTTGTCCCTGTACTTCGTACCCTCTGCATTCAGCCAGCTGACCCTGCCACTCTCCAAGCAGCTTTATGTTAGGAAAAGCTCCCTTTCCCTGCATCCTGCCCAGTGACTGTTGCCAGATTTGGGCCTTTCTTCACTGTACAAGATGTTCTATCTTTACACATTAAAAAAAATCCCAAAAGCTGTTACTTTGCAATATATGAGGTTATCAAATATGTGCTGTGTCCCAGAGTAAAGCTGAATAATTCAAATAGCAAGTAAGACCAAAAAATTAACATCCAAAGTTTAGTCCCAAGACTGCCTTTAAAGAGAAGTGGTGTTAGCTACTATCACATTGCACAAATATAAAGAATTTAATTTTCTTTATTTCTGTTTTTGTTTTGCAGACTGCATGTTCAGAGAAATTAGTTTAATTATTATTTATTACACCACAGATTTTGGCAGCTTTCTCTGAAGAATTAATAGCAAAGTATTTAATAAAATTACCCACTCAACACACAATTTCAGATAAGGTATGAGAAAGTGTCATCTGATAATGACAGCTGTTCATTAATGCTGTAGGGGTCTATCAGATCAACAGTGAAGAAAATTTCTGAAACTAAAAGTGAGATTCTGACAGCTTAGGAGAACTACTGAAACCTTTCAGAAGTCAGAAATAGGAATTAACTCTGGGGCTCTTAGCCAGTTTTCTCATGTCTAATTCCCAACTACAAACTTTGTTATTGGAAGGACTTTCCTCTTCCAGTCTTCTCTGAACTTGCTTGAAAGTTTGGAGTTTTTTTGAATGGAATAATATACAGATTTTTCTGGCAACCATCACTACACTTCTTGCAGACCTTTACAGTCACCACCAGCACTGGGAGAGCTGTGGGGAGCCCAAAGTGGGAGACAGGAATGCAAGAGCAGGGACAGGCAAGCAGAGCCCTCCCCAGACCTGGCAGTTCATGGATGGAGCAGACTCAGACACCAGGAGGAGATGGAAAAGGCTCAGTGCAGGCAATCAATGCCCAACATGGCTGTGCTGAGCTTGGGAGCCTGGTGTTAAAAGTTTCTGGCAGAATCTCCTACAGCTGAATTTCCAAAGAGCAGAAGAGAGATTTTGTATGGGCAGTGAGAATGCTGAGTGAATTTTACTTCAAATTTAAGTTCTTGCTCCAAAAGCAACAGAGATGTGTTCTCATCTCATTATCAGGAAATATTAATGCTTTTTTATTCACGGAAGAATATTTAAAAACAGAAATATTTTGGTCTCAAAAGACACTTTTAAGTTTGTTAGAACTCTAAATGACTAGAACATCCCCAAAGCACCGAGGCTCTGCAATCCTAACAGGTACCACCACATGGTTGCTTCATTTTAACATCTCCTTTTCAGTAGGTCTTGTTATTAGACAGATCACAACTCTGCACAACAACAAAGCAACCTTTCCAATCTTCCCAGCTGAGTGTTTAATAGGATGAAGATAATTTTTTCTACTCTAGGTAGTCATTAAATAATAAATACTTGATTGAAATTTCAAGAAATGCTTTGCTGTTATTGAAATTCAGTTGGAAGCAGAGTAGCTTCCATTCGAAACCTTGTGTTTTGGCTAACCTGCTCTCAGCCACATTGTATTTCAGTGTCCACAGCTGTGCTTTCATAAGAGAAAGGAATCTAAAACTAAACTATTACACCAGTCTGCAACTTTCAAAAAATAGCATAATTTGATGACATTGTAAAACATAAGACATGCATTTTAATCTACACTTAATTTTTGTAAATTACTGCCAATGAAACAAACTACTAAAGACTTTGTTTTTGTTGTTTGAAGTTAATATTTTAAAAAATAGTCTGAATAAGAGGAAAAACCTTTCTTAGGTGGCAATCCCTGAAGTAAATATAGAGACAAAAATTAGGAGGGATCACCCACAAGAAGAGTTTATTAAAACTGATGGATGTTCATGGTTTCAGGGGGGTTTAAACTCAGATTTTCCTGGGAACAATTCAAATGAACAGGACTGCGATTTCCAGAGACTAAGAACGCACAATACAATGTGAGACCTGCTGGAACAAACTCTTATCTATTTTTAACAGTTTGCAACCCAGCCTGGGATCAGCGAGGAGTTTCAGTGGCAGAACAAGCTGCTGCCCAACAGCACTGAGATCCACAGCGTTCCAGAGCTGGTACTGCTACCCTGAGGAGCTCAGCATTGATTCCCAGCACTGCCAGGTAGGGACTCCAGCAGAGCAAAGCACTGCCAGCTCCTCCCTGGTGGGAAGGTAGCAAAAAGGAGGTGGAAGGAAAGGAAGAATCAGGCAGATCCCTGCCTGTCACACACTGAAACACACCAGGCATAAACTGCAATTCCTGGTTAATTATCTGAGCCCAGTGACTTCTGTAGGACTTTAAACCATGGCTGACTGAAATCTCAAAAAACAACTGGTAAATATATGCAGAAGATTGAGCCTACACACTGTAAAGGCTTTATCCTGCTTCTTGAATTCTGCAAATGGAAACTGGTAGCTCCAAGCACAGGACCTGGAAGGCTCAAACACCTCAGCTCCTGCCTCTGCTTCCAGGCTTTTTCCAGGCAGGTAAGGGAAGGCAGACATCAGAAAACCTTTTTTTTTATATATTTCTGAAACAAAACTCTGATCTCAAAATAGGTAGTTCAGGGGAAGATTACCAGGTAATTAAAAGCCACCAAAGAAGATAAACCAGCAAGAACACTGGAGTTTACAACCTGGTAAGAATGGTCATTTTCACAGGGAACTCTGAGCAATAACAAAGACTTGTATTTGGCTTAAAGTTTGTTAAATTTACTTTTCTAAAAGGAAGAAAAGCAAAGAGCAATCCAGTGTGAGTTGTTTTGCTTTCTACCTGCATGGATGTGCATCACAGGGCTATTCCACCTTCTATCCAGTGCACCTATTACACCAAAAGCTGAAAGCTTCTCTCTGACCACCTGGGTTATGCTGTTCACTCCCATTTTGTTCTAAGCTCATGGATGTTCCCTATATGTTCCCTTAGCTCCCCTCCCTCATTTCATCTCCTTTCTCTTCCTGTCACCATTTTCAGCAGCCCTGTTCCCTGCACTCCACCCCACAGGGACTCCCTTCATCCCACCTCATCCTCTGCAACTCATGTCTTACACTTCTGTTTCTGTGCTGCAGTTTTGGGCAAATCTTGCTTCTTTTGCCCAGCTCTTTGTGGTCACAGCTGCATGAATTCTGATGGAGAAGAGCAGACTTTCCCAAGAAAGGTGTTGTTCTGCTCCACCAGCTGCAGTGGGGGAGATAAAGGGGTGTATCCCAAGTGCAAATTAAGGCTAGAGGTGCCTCAAGAAGAAACACGATTAATGCAGGACACCACCTCAAACACATCATTTCTGCTCTAAAACAGTTCTCAGAAATATGATAATGACACTCTCCTTTAATGGAAAAGAGGCATTTAATTTAATAATTCTGCTATCCCAGGAAGACAAGTAGATTCTGTTCCCTTTTTTATCACTATGGCAACTCTCTAAGATACTGGAATCTATTACCAAGTGTGGATAGGAAATAGGGTATTTCACTCTACTCTCATAAGCCAAGGAATGTACAAACTTCCAAGCTGGAAAAAAAAAAAACCCCAGCACTTAAAACCTTTGTTCAGCTGCCTTGGACTACAGGAGCCATCACACTGCAGTGGCCTGAACAGCAGCTGTGGGAGGTGCTTCTCCTGTATTGCTGCTTAGTTCTCTTCAAAGTAGAACAGCAATTCCATTTTCTCTAGTTTCTGGAGTTTTTAGATTTTACAGAGGAAGTGACCAAACCTACAAACATCACCTGAGGGTGCAACTCAGAGGTAAAGTGACAAGTTCACCCATCCGATCCTGCAGACACCTTTTGGAGCAGACTGGATCTCCACACTTCTGCTTTCAAAGCTTTCTTTTTCTCTCCCTTCTTTAGCAACACTGACACACCACAGCACTTCCTCTAGCCCAGCATCAAGGAGATGGGTTGTACACCAAGTGCTCAGGCTGTAAATAAACTCTACCCTTCCCTCCTCCTCGAAGTTTTTATCAGCTGTCCCTTCACCTCCACCAGCACAGCTCTCACTCCTGCAGTCAAGGTCCTCCATCACCCTATTCCTCCAGGCTCCCAGGACATGCAACCAACACAAGAGGCTGCAAACCCCACTCCCTGTTACAAGCACATCATTTCCTACTCCCTTTTTAGCTTCCTCCTCAATACACCATCAGAAACCCCACAACTGCATGCAGCTATGCTCCTTGCAATCCACTTTCCTTTAGGAAATTCTGTTCTCCTCTGTTGCCCCAGCCCACCTTTCACTCCAGGGTTTCCAAATTTAATAAAAGATCTGTCAGGACATACTGAGTTCAGCCTCCATTTTCCTGTGAGAGAGAAAGCACCTGCATTTGTAGGCATGTGCCAAGGGGCAGCAACCACCTCTGATAATGCTCCTGGGTTTGTATCTTATACCACCAGAACCTTAAACACTTTTTTTTTTTTTTTTTAATTAGCTGGTCCAGACAGATTAGTCAAAAAACCCCCAGAAACTACCCAAACAAAAAACTCAAAGCAACAAACTTATTTCCAAGTTAAATGTTGATTTTCATTAAATTTTGAAGCACTGACTCTGTACAAAAATGGAAGAAGGTTATTCTGGTCAAGTATTTAAAACCAAAACAATACCATGAGATTTGGGCTGAGCTGACAACACAAAAAATACTGAAAGGTTGATATGAGAACCAAAGAACTCAAAGCAGCATGGGCTCAGTGGAAAATAAGCCTGGCTGAAGTAATCTGATTATGATCCAATCCTATAAACTAAAAATAGTTATCGTTAATATTCAATTCAGTATCCGCTGGATTTTTTGACTTGAAAACAGCCTGGAAAGAAAGGAAGCAAACGAGACAAGCTTGGCCAGACTTTGAAAGCCATGAATCTGCAAAATGCTTGAAGAACAAATGTGAGCTCTCAGTATGCCAACAGGAGGGATGAAAAGACAATTGGATAAGGGGAAAGTTGCCACCATTATGTGTCTGGAGTGATGGGAACGCTGCTGCAACAATGACCAACAGCTGTGGGAGTTCAGGAATGCCAGGTAAAAATGACAGAATCCAGAGAGGGCTCAAGTAGTGCTCAAAGGACTAATAGGCATGGTCAAAGACGGGCTAATTGCAATCTAATAGCCTAATTTATTTAGCTTACTATTTAAGCTTATTAATTTGCTTATCTTATTAAGGCACGGACTGAAGTGATTCTGAAGTACTGACTTTGGGAATAAAAAGATGATAACACAAATACTTTCTATTTAGCAAAGATGCATCAACATGTAGGAGCTGAAGCTCTGTAGCCTCAAAGCCAAAATCAGAAAAAAATGGAGGTGACTAAATACCACTGGAATCATTAAGATTATATTAATGTTTTATTTAAATAATGTGTGCCTCTATTCATCAAGAGGAGCTAGTTCACAAAAATCATAAGGCTTCTAATCAGAGGTATCCCATCTTTGTACCACTGTCATTTTCATATGTTTTAGTTTTTTTAAAGTGGAACCTTATAAGAGAAAGATAATTACAAATTCTCTTCTGCTTGTCCAGAAACAACACAGAAAAATGAGAAGAAAAAACTATCTCCGGGTAGTTGAGACCTTGACTAGAGTCCATAAACCAAACCCAGGGACCAAAGTCCAGGAAGGCAGACGTGCAGAACAGAAGCCAAAAAATGAATGAAACTATTGCAGCATCCTCTGCACCCCAGGACTGTGATACTGAGCATGGCTGGGTGCAGCTCCAGGTGATGGCTCTTGTAAAGACAGGAGATCACAGACACCATGGACTGCAGCACAGAATTCCATCCACTCACTCAATCCTGCAACAATTAAGTCGCCTCTTCAGACTGACATTGACTGCAGGATCACAAACCAGTTATATTGTTAGTCAGGCATCCTAGGGAAATTGCACATCTCCTCCCTCCCTCGGATCAATTTTTCTCTAATCACTTTGGAAATCACTGGTCAATTTGAGCCATTTTTCTTAATGGCCTCACAGATAATTAAGTTCCCAAGATTGCTGAGCAGAGATGGACAGGTAGATTATGACACAGTCCTGCTTCTGGCCAGGATAGATTTATTTTTTGCAGTAGCTGGGAGAGAGCACGTCCAGGACACAGAGGTGATTCTGTACCACCTCCCATCACTGCTGAGGGCTTGGGAAAGGGAGTCTCTTCCAGGGAGAAGGGGTATTCTGAGCATTTTGCATGAGAACCATTCATATCTCTGCTTGTTTTCTTATCTCTTTGCTGTTTCTTGCTCTTATCTCAAGCCGTGATCTTTGCCTTTTGTGCCTCTCTCCTCTCCAGCCCACCGCAGGGGGAGGGGGTCAGGGAGAGTCTCCGTGCGAGCACTGAATTGGGGAATACCATTCCTAAACCACAAGAGCCTTATCTGGCACCAGCGCGGCTCCAAGGGCTCAGATAACAACGGATCTGCCGAAGCGGCTTGGAAACAAATTTATCTGAGCATTGGCTGGGTTAGGTAGGGAGCTGGGCACAGTGTTGCTTTGTCTGTTCGTGTGGGTGTGGTACCTAACCTGCTTCCTTAAGTGCTCTTTCTCAGAGCAGAGACAGACAGCAGGATGGCTTTGTTGCTATACTGTGGATATCAGTTTATGACATGATAACATCGGGAGCAGTGAGGGTCATTTGGGGTGGGTTCAGTGCTGCTCTCCTGTCCTTACTTCGGCACTACCTTTGGGAATCCCTTAATAATGGCATACAGTCTGTGGAGGGAACAGGAGAGAATGATTTTCACTAGCTTTCCACCCCCATTTCCTCCTTCAGGCCTGTTACAAGAGTTTTTGAGGACTTTTAATTTCCCTCGGATGTTAAGTATGCAATCCACGTGGCAGAAGTTTGCACGGAGTGTGCCGTGGCCATAGGCCAGCTCACTGGCAATGATGCCAATGAAATAGGAACAGGGCTTCAGGTGACTTCTTAACTCTGGCAATATGAAGATCATCTTCTTCACTCCCTGCCAGTCTGTGGAAGGACTGACCAAGACTGTGGACAGATCAGACTGAGCAAACTAGAAAGCAGAAGTCCCACATGGACACCAATAAGGACCAGAATCTCTGCTATTGGGAACAAGATACTGCTGGTTTGAGAGGGGACACACCACAAAGTAACCCTGATTTACCTGTATGGTCACAAAGTGGACATGAAGAAGTGGGATGAAAATCTCACCTCTGCCCTGGCAGCACGAGCATGAGAGTTGAGAGGAAGAGCAACCACAGGAAATTCTTCGAGGATAAATGCCCCCCAATTTTCCTGGGGGCATGTCCTCAGACATGAAGGGCTGATGTTATTTCATATCCTCTTCAATAGATCTCCGGTTCATATTTGCAAGAAGGGAAAAATAAGTACCATGATCAGAACTAGAGGGGCCCTGTCCCCAGCCAGGTGGAGAAAAGGGATTGTTGATCTCTTGGAATGTGTAGACCCACAGCCTGGCACATTAGATGCACAAGAATACAAGGCTTTAGTTGACACCAGCACACAATGTCCCTGATGCCACTGAGATCTACAGGGGCAGAATCCATCTCTGTTTCTGGGGTGGCAGGGGGATCCCAACAGTTCATTGTACTGAAAGCTGAAGAGAGCCTGGCTGGGAATAAATGGCAAAACACTCCATTGTGACTGGCCCAGAGGCTCCAGGTATCCTTGGCATGAATCACTTCAGGAGAGGATATTTCAAGGTCCCAAAAGGGAATTGTTGGGCTTTTAGGAGAACTGCTATGGAGATAAGAGATAATTCAACAGCTGAATTCCTTGTCTGGTCCCTCAGAGAACCCTTCTGCTGTGAGACTGATGAGGGATGATGTACTGATCACTACCACAACAGTGCCCTGTTGGACACGACACCAGCCAGCCCTGAGGGACCCTATCCCTGGGATGGGTTGTGGATTGGAGAGCTGGGAGTGCTCAGCAAGCCCTGCTCACCCTTTAACAGCCCTACACAGTGTGTCAGTCCAATGGAAAGTGCAGACTGAGAGTGGAATGTGGTGCCCTGAATGAAGTCACACCATTGCTGAGAGCTGCTGTGCCACAGCACAGACACATAGTTCCACTACTTGTCATGAACTGATCCAGACTGCACTGGAAAAGGGTGAGGCTCCAGAACATTTACAGACGTTGGTGACATCATTGTATGGGAGAACAGGGCAGAGGAAGTTTTTGATAAAGAGGAGAAGATTATCCAGAATCTTCCTGGTTTTGATAAAGCAAAGTAAGGTTAAAGGGCGGCCTCACTGGAGGTTTTTGGAGGATGCACATCCCAGACTACAGTCAGATTGTCAGCTCTCTCCATCTTGAAATCATTTTTCTTCTGTGTCACAGTGAAACAATATTTGAAAGTGAGCAACAACAACCTTTGGACAGATCAAATGAGAGGTTGTTCAAGCAGTAGCCCTGGGCCAGTCAGGACAGGACGTAAAGAACATGCTCTGCAGTATGGGAGAATGGTCCTTCCTGGTCTGCCTGGGAAAAACTACCTGGGGAGACTTGAGCATGATCTCTGAGGTTCTGGAGTCAGGGACAGAAAGGATCCAAATCCTGTTACACCCAAACTGAAAAAGAGATCCTGGCAGCCTATGAAGAGGCTCAAGCTGCTTCCAAAGTGACTGGTACTGAAGAACAGCTTCTCTTGGAATCCTGACTACCCGTTCTGGGCTGGATGCTCAAAGGGAAAGTGCTTTTCACACATGCCATGTGAGCTCCTGATGTCCTGAACCAGCCAACAGCACAGCAGACCTCCTGCCCTGGAAGACATCTAGGAATGATAGGACCCACAGGCACAGACTAAATGAACTCAACAGACATCTTGGAGGAATGGTCACTGACTACAGAAATGGTACCTGTGCTTGTGGAGATGTATATATTTATATATAAATACAAATACAGATGTATATACCTAGTTGGAAGGTGTATGAATTGGACATGAGCACATGGTATAGAATAAGGAGTAATGTCCTGGTTCCAGTCAGGACAGGGTTGATTTCCTGCAGTAGCCAGGACAGGGCACGGCCAGGATGCTCAGGTTATTCTGTACCATTGCAAAAAAAAAAATAAAAATTAAAGGAGTCTCTTCTGGGGAGAAGGAGTTTGTCCTGGTCGAGTAAGCCAGCAGAAGGGAGTAGGGGTAAAGCTGTTCTGAGCATTTTGCATGTGAATCACTTGCCTCTTTCATATACTTTCGTTATTAATATCATTGCTGTTCCTGTTTCTTATCTCATTGCTGCTTCCAGTAAATTGTTCTTATCTCAGCCTGTGATCGCTGCCTTTTCTGCCTCCAATTCTCCTTTCCATCCCAGCGCAGGGAAAGGGGGACTGAGGGAGTGGCAGCATGGTTTGGAGGATCTCAGTGGGAGCACTAAACTCAGGAATACCACCCCTAAGCCACAGCAGAGTCACAGACTGACATGTCCATGAAGGAAGGCACAGAGACCTCTGCCTTCACCCACTGCATTTAGCAGCAGACACCACCCAGGGCTCTTGAGGAGCCACCACCACTGCCAGCACTGTCCTGTCAGCACCTCAGAGCTATTATCTGAGGACACGGGAGGGAGCTGAAAGCTCGACAGGAAACAGTTCAGAAGACCCCCGTGGTGGGGGTGCTGTAAAGAACTGCAGCTCTGACAGCGGCTGTGTGAGGACACACAGCCAACCTCCTGGGTGTGTTACTTGGATCTGCTCTGACAATAGAAAATCAGGACAGTCAGAACCACCTTTTTTTCTCACCAAACTCTTCCCACACCTCTGAACCTGACAAAATTACTGTAGGAGGAAATCACAAAGTCACCTTTTAAGTGAGCCACCACTATCCCTGCATTATTCTGGACTTAGTCTATGGTATAAAACCTAAAAACCAAATTAAGTCCCAGATTAATAATTTAAATTATTTCAGAGAACAGAACATGCCTGTCATAGTTAAAGACGAGAGAGAGCAGAGGCATCCTAGATCTGATCTGTTTTGATAAGAGGCCAGATCTTCACAAACTAACAGCAGTGTTGAAGAGTTGCATACGTGAGAGTTTGGCTGTTCAACAGTGTAAATCGCTCTAGTAAATCACATCTGCCACTCACTACTGCTTTCTTCTAAATCCCTGGATTTGCAAGGACGTTCTCCCTACTTCCCCTACTTCCTCCTGCTGTACCATTGCCACAACCATGTATGATACAAAATGCTAAAGGTTGAGGAGACTGTAACTATTTCCACCCTTCAAGAGCTGCTGTAAACTGATGTCCTTTTCTGAATGCCTGAGCTGGAATTTTAGGGATCCACTTCATCAACAGCCTTAGGCTCAGAGCAGCTGTGCACAAACACTCCAACCCTTACAGAGCCACAGCTACTCAGCATCTCTCATGCTTCACTCAAAATCCCCAGTTATATCACTGAGATATTAGGGACACTTTTCTTCTCTCTCGCTCGTTTTTATTTTAAAAATAGAGCAAGTTGGCACAAAATGGGAATTCTGCACTTCCCACTATGACCTACACATCCAAGCAGTATCCTTTGGGTTCAGCATGAAGGGAATGACTGGGTACAGACCCAGTACCCTGCTTCCACACAGATCCAGCACCCTGCTTCTGCCTCCAGGCCTTCGCTGTCCAAATCACTACAGGACAGTGATGACTCAATTTCTGGACATGTCATCCCAGGCACCCTTTACTTCCTTCTTTTATGGGCCTCACCAAAATCAGCCACTTCATACCACATTATTAGATCAAGCCTTTAAGTCCCTTGCCATCAAATTACCACACCTACCTCAAATCTGGGCTTTCAACACACCAGTTGGCTACAACACTCAGCATTTTGCTCCCTTTTTCTCTCTTCCCATCCACTGAAATGTTCTTACAAGCAGCACATCACCTTGCTTGGCTTAAAAAGTTTTAACTTTATTCCTTTGGATCTTTATTCTCTCTCTCAATACCAGGAAATCAAACAGTTGGGTGTCTCAGCTGCTCAGAAGTTACGAACTGAAGTCTACAAAGCATTGTGAATGAAGGAGTCAATCTGCTAGGTAATGGAAGACCTAAGAAATTCAGACTGACAGGCAATTCAGCTGCTTTTAATGCTGTTGGTGACAATGAAAGAGGACAGGACTGCTTCCCAGAGAGGTAACACACAGACAGGGACCTGTGCCTTGCCATCTGCCCACTCCACCAGCAGAGCCCAGGTGAGCAGAACACACACGAGCTCCAGAGCTGCTGTGATCTGGCACCAACCCTCCGGAGTTAATCCCTCCTCAGCCCCTGTGCGCTGCTGCCATGACTCCCAGCAGTGCTTTGCTCACAGACTCGGTAGCAAAGAGCAGCTTTCCAGCAGGCACAGGTTGAGGACTTTGCTCTTTGGACTCTTATCTCCCTCTGGAACGAGGCCCAAACCTCCAGCATGAAGCAAGGTCCACCTCAGTGATTACAGCTCCCAGAGAAGTGCAGGAGACAGGTTCATTAGGAATTCATGCTCATTTGTGAAGGGGAAAGACAGGCTTTCTTTACTACACTGGCATCATCTTGCATCTGTTTACTGACAAAAAAACCCCACCCTAAGTCTCTACAAATTGCTATTTCATCCTATAGTAATGTGTTCCAAAAGAAAGTCACCATGGTGCTTGGAATGTATATGCCAGAGGGACAGATGGAGAGGCAAGGAAAAGATTAATCATTTTATGGCAGAAAGCCAGTGGTGTTACCAAAAAAAAAAAAAAGTGAATTCAATCTCAGTGCAAGAATGGTGGCAATGATGTTATCTGAGCTGAGGTGAGAGCGCTCACCTAAACCAACCTGCAGGTTTGGCAGTTTGACAAAAGATTCAGTTAAAAATACTCACTTTTAAGTCAGTAACAAGAAAGCCTTAAAATGCAACATTTCAAGAATCAGTTTTGAGAATTAAATCATGATCTGGCTACCACTGTTCAGAGGAAGCCAAGCTCCAAGTCTCCCATCACTTTAAGCTAATTGCTATAACCAAGGCCTACCACAACAGATTCATGAAGCAATTACTGTCTTGTTCTTCAGCAGTAAATTAACTCAAATTAAAATACTCAAATGTCCAGGAACAACTGTAATTTACTTCATCCTTTATTACTAAAATTTGGTAAAACTAGAAACAAAAATTTAAAAATCCCATCAAAAAGAAGCCAGGTGTTTTATAACCACTTGTAATAAGATGTGAAATTCTCTTCCAAGCATTTCACAGAGGCCAAAGAACTTCAGTAGTCCAAGGCCCTTAAAAAAAATTAACCCATGTTTCCCCACAATTACTGAAATACAAAAGACAAAATTTCATGGGAAAACCTTCTTTACATACGACTGGATATACAGAGAACAGATTCTTAATACATTTAACTAGAGATCAACTTTTCCCAGGAAAAGAAAATCAAATTATCATATGCTTACACTGTACACATGCCTGAAGAAAGAAAATGTCTCCAAAATTCTGCACAAGACTGGATACAAACACAATGGAATCTACTACAATTTCTGCACTTAGTATCACTGTTGTACTTAGGAATCAAAATAAAGCTTAGAAGGTTTACTTTGTAATGAGTGTCACCTCTGCAAACAACAACTTCAAAGCTCTAATGGATAATTAGCCACAATTGATCAATGCATTCCAATTGCTTCAAGAGCTTTTAGAAGTGCCAAGCAGAGCAAGTGGCTTTCCTCAGATAAACAAGAATTATTCTTAGTATACGAGAACAGAAACTTAACCAGAACCACAAAATTAACTGTAGATATTTCAAATGTTCGTTGCATCAAGAAAATCTAGTTTAGACACGAAGAATAATTCAACAATACTTAAAAAGAGAATTTTGAAAGGTTGAAATTCAGTGAAGCTATGCCTCAACAGATACTCAATTGTATATGCACAGGCCAAAATTTTTATGAGTTAATTCCAGGAGAAGCTTCAGTGTGTACTCAAGCACATTTATGGTCACACCAAAACACAGTTTTCTAACACAGGTTCCCAAATGAGTATCCCTGTCCTCCCCCCGTTCCTGCACTTCATCATCACTAAGCTGAATTACAAAAAGTTTTGGAACAGTAGTGATAAGCAAGGGGCAATGCCTTCAAAGTGAAAGTTGGGAAATTTAATCAGAGATGAGAAAGAAACTCTTCCCTAGGAGGGTGGGGAGCCCTGGCACAGGGTGCCCAGAGAAGCTGTGGCTGCCCCTGGATCCCTGGAAGTGTCCAAGGCCAGGCTGGATGGGGCTTGGACAACCTGGGACAGTGGGAGGTGTCCCTGCCCATGGTAGGGGTGGGATGGGATGAGCTTTAAGTCTGTCCAACCCAACCCACTCCATGATTCTGTAATTCTATAAACGCAGATTTCTATATAAAACTGAACCCAAAGTCTGCACTCCATCCTTTATTTCCTGTACAGGGGATCTCAGCCTTTCAGGCTGTACCCAACAGGCCCAAAAGAATTGCCAGTTGTGTCTGCCAGCACCTCAGCAGTTTGGAAGTGCCTACAGTCGGCTGGAGACAGCCAAGGAAAGGCAGAGCACGTCATGCTCCAAAAATTTAGTATTATAAGGAATAAGCTGTTTTGGTAAGAGAAAACAGCAGCACTACTTAAGAGGTTTTTTCCCCATTTATCTCCCAGAAGCTGGCTAAGGATACATTATCAGGCAGCCCATGGAATGTGATATTCTACAGATACAGGGAAAAGGCAACAGTAGCTCTGAGGAGGAACAGCAAGAGGAAAAGTATCTCCAAAATATAACGAGAAGAGATATTCTGTGTCCTTCCCGTAGAGTGTATACTCTCCTTGACAGACAGGAATCCCAAAGGAAAAGTGGAAAGAGTGAAGGGAGAAGCTTAACTCTGAAAGCAACTATTCTTTTTCAATCCAGACCAGGGAGAAAAATCAAACTAACAAAAAACAAACTCACACTACAGGTTACATTGAAAACAAAAACCAATATTGTTTACTCCAAACAACCACTCAGTACAAATATCATAGCCTGACATTAACTATGGAGAAATGTAACTATAAATAATTTACACTGTTAAAATATTTTAAAATAACTTTAAGAGCCAAATATATTTGTTTTGAAACACCACAGTGACTTCAAGCACTACTGTGACATTTCCAGTCCTTCTGTAAAACATGCTCTCCTTGAAGATTTAACAATCCCCATGAAGCTATTGAGACCATTCTGACCAGGTTTTTAAACAAGGCAAGATCTAATAGTTGTCTTTAAACAGGATTAAAATTGAGCAGTTTAACAAACCAGGCCTGTGCACACATTCCTCCCTGACAGCAGCTGCACAGAGGATGATCCAGAGATGCTTTTTAACCCAAGATGCCCCATATCAGACTAAGGGAGTCACCACTGCTTGTTCCCAGAGAAATCTCACCTTCAACCGGTGGTGTTCCAACACTTGTCCATTACCAGGGTACAAAGATCCTCCTGTCCTAAAGGCAGTTATTTAATTGAGTCAATTTGCCAAAAGCTTCAAAGGGCATTTGTTTTGTTTCCAAAACTCCCCTGAGAAGCAGAGCAGCCACACAGCCAGGACAGCATTGTCTGCAGTCACTCTGAGAACACAAATCCTTTCCACCCAAAACAGCAGCTGAGTGCTAAAAAATCTATTTACCACTCTCTTCAAAAATTCTATTTAATTTCTTTTGGCAAGGATGCTCCTATATTTAACATTCTGTATTTTCATTATGATTCATTCTAAAACAAAAGGCACTGTTGAATCCTTTTTTGGGCACAGGACACTGTTTCCCAAACCTAAATAGGATTTGCATATAGATACCAAAGAACATGTCCATCACTTTGGGATTTGAGCATCTTCAGAACCTGTAAGTACAGACATTTCCAGGTACTACCTACAGATGATTTTTCAACTCATGGTGCTACAAAAACTATCTCAAATCCTTATTCATCTAAATCTCAATTCTGCAAAGTATTCCTGCCCTTAGAATTAACAACATTGCTTGGATTACACACAAACAGTTAAAACACAAGTAAGCTTAGTGTGCCACTTCACAGTCACAGTAATTTCTGGAGTAAATAAAAATACTCTTTACTGTAATAGCAAGAAGGAGGAGGATGAGGAGGAGAAACCAGCATGTACTATTTACAGCCCATGGACACAGTTACAGCAAACTGCTGTCACACACAAATGGACTTCAGCTTCTGAACAAAAACCAACAGGTATTTCCTCCAAACACTCACAAGAAGAAAGGAAAATGCCATTATATTCTGCCATTCCTTATACTCAGCTCTACAGAGTAAACTAGCAATTATACCAGTAAGAATTCAGAATTTTTTTTTTGACATATAGAGGGGAAATGTGCATTAAAACACCTTTTCTAGTTTAAATGTTAATCAAGGTGAAGAATAATCTGCCCACTACAAAGTAGATTTGGGCATGTTCTGTGTAGCCTCTTGTATTGAAATTTTAACCCCCTATGGAAACGAGTGAATTTCAAAATTCCAAAGTGCAACTTTCCAACATAATCTTATTTTTTGCCTGATGGTTGAAGTGTCCTGTTTTCCTTCAACAAATTGTTTTCACTCGTGTAAGCTGCAAAAGGAAAATCACCTCCTTTCACTGCTCCCACTCCTGATCCATTTCTCAGGAAGGCTGACACAGTTTATCAAACTCTACATAATCTTCCAAGTTTCCTGCACTTTTTTTCTAAAAAAACAAACCACCAGCATTTAGCTTCCAGACCATAACACTGCCTGCTTTGATTTCTGTATGTCCTTCCAACTGCAGGATTCCCAATATAATCACAGCTCACTGTCAAGGACAAATATTAAGTTTATCTTTTAAGTACGGGCAAGCTTTGAGAGCTGCTAAAAGGTCTTTTCATCAGAAAGGCTGCTGTGAAATCATATCTACATGCATGATTAGAGTCTATTAAGAAAATCACTGTGACAGAGACATTTCCTCCTGACTGAAGGAACCAGGCATTTCGTAACTTCCACACACCAACGTTTCAGTTGGCAGCTTTTCCTCCCTCCCAACATCTGAGTCATTTTTTACCTGGGTATTAAAAACCCCAAACTACAAACAGCAGCAGGAGGATATGTGAAAGCAGTCTGAAAAACAGAAAGACGTCATCTCAGTTACATCTGTCAGCAAGGACCTGGGAGTTTCTGTCATTTTGACTAGCCTGAAACAACACTGTAAATCTTGCTTTTAATCAATGGCTTCCAAAGGAACTGATGGATCTGTTAGTTTCACTCCCAAAACCTTATTTCTAAGAAGCTTATCTGAAAGAAACTCCACTCTAATAACAAAAACCAAAGAATTACAAGACTTTAACTAATATAACTGATGAAAAAAAACCCTAATGTTTGTGGTATGTTATCACAGTAGAAGATAATGGCACAATTCTGCTCTGAAGAGATCCCATAACACTTAATTTTTGTCAGCTGGCTGATAAGCCAGTGCAAGTGCCCAGAGAGGCTTTTGGGTGCGAAGCAGGAGGAGAGGAAACTGAGCTCTGGTTTGTCCCCACCAAGGCTGAGTGCTCTGTTTCTTGCAGCCCTGGAGCCAAACTGAACCTTGATACCTGCATAAGCCCCAGCCAAGTGACTATCGCTGCAAAGATCTTCAATGACATTGCACAACTGCAAACAAGACTTAACTCATTTACTAGAAACAGGAAACAACTCAATTTCAGGTGCCAGGAGTAACAGTTGTGGGAAGGGAGCTTTTTAAGTCACTAAATCTCTTTGACGTATCAGCAAACTCATCTGTGGAGCGCCACTTTCCACGGTCATGTTTCAAAACAAAACTGCCTTGGAGACTTTCATTTTACTACGAGTCAGAGAGTTTTGCTATTATGTGTTTCTCTGTATTTACAGCTTTCTCCTGTTGTATTATTACAAAAACACATATGTCTCTCCTCAGTAAAAATGCTGTTTTGGTGCTCCTTATCCATCAGAGAACAGAGCAGCTATGGTTGAGTCTGTAATGTTATTAGGAGTCCCTTGGAAGTGGGAAGCAGCATTGTTTGGAATATGATTTGGACTGGCTACTGGTGTTTGCCAGAGGCATGGTCTGCTAGGAGACAGGCAGCTTGGCAGCTGAGCACGGACAACTCCGTGGATGAGAAGCAAATTAACTGCAAGTCATGTTAAAACAATTCAGGCAGAATTCAGACAGATTGAGAGGCACCACAGAAACAAACAGCACCAGCAGTTTGCTAAAACACACAGAGCTGCAAAGGAATGAGAACATCTTCAGCTGACTTAATTCACAATCAGCAAGCGTATCTAAATCTGGTACTCAGCAAGAGCAACTGGGGGATCTGTTTAAATAAATAGCTGGCTTCATTTTTTCTCATCACAAATTTTCCTTACCACAGTTTCCTCACAACACCGAGACAAGTAACGTAACCACATACACTATGGAAGTCTTGCTCTTTAGCACAGCTCATTATCATATTTAATTTACTCAAGATTAATTTCCAACATCAAAACACCACTCAGTGAACAGCACAGGGAGCAAAACTGTGAATATGCTTGTCCAAGGCACACGTATGACACAGACACCCTGCCTGGAAACAACAACAACAGAATTCACTTCTTTTACAGCTCAACATTAAAAAGCCCCAAGACAATGGATTATTCTCTTGATAGAAATTAAAAATTGCTTTACTGTTTTCTGAAGTTCACTTCTGGTAAGAGCCCCCTCCTCCTCTTTAATCAGAATCTACTCTTACTGAAGCATACACTGCCATGTGGCTATTCTGACTGAAATAAAGTTGAAAACATGCAATGTCCAAACAAATTAGGCCAATACTATTTAAAGGAAAAAACTATTCTGCACTCATAGACAAAAATCCAGCAGACCAGATCTAGTTTTGCACAGTTAGTGATTATTTTGAGTCTGTTCACGTTTTGATGCCAATCCCACTGGTACCAACTTCCAGTGGGGCTCAAATACATACAGAGAGGTAAGGAAACTCACTTGGAACTCTGTATCTGAACTCCCTGCTATCCCCTGGAATAATACACTGAAAGATTTGCCAGCCACATCAGCTTTTCCATCAGTTTCTCCCTGCACGCAGGTTCTGCTTCATATCAATATAAGTATTTTCCTTCAGGGTTTTCAAAATAGGTAGACTGAAGTTATCCAAAATCTTCAGTCTTCAAATAGGCATCCCAAAAAACCCCCAAACAACCATTAATGTTGTAAACCTCATAACTAGGTATGAAAATAAACAACCTTTTTCTTCTCATCTCTTTATAGATTCAGTCTTACCAAACAAGTTAATCTTTTTCTGAGGCATACAGAGCCCAATAATGTTTGATTAAACTGTGCCTGCCTTTCAGAAGGAAAGCTGAACTTGGGGTAGGTTTAATGGTTCTATAAAGAAAAATACTTTGAAAGGAGCCCCCAGCAAGCTGTATCTTCACTGCAGCTTAACAGCAATACCTTCTGCAGGTTAATCAGCCATGCACAACTCCAGACTTTTTCCTTCATTTCTGCTGCTGGGTACCAGAATATAATTGTTGGAGTGATAGGACTCTGAAGTTACAGAAGAAAAGGTGATTCCTTCTACAGAATTGTATGAGGAGGCATTATAGCTTGGAAACACAGGGCAAAGAAAGCACTCAAGAGTCCTCTCATCTGAATGGGACTTTACCACTTCTTAAGGGAAAGAGCAGAAGCACAAGTTAGGGGACTCACTGCTAGGAAAAACACCTAACACAGGGCAAAAAGAAAGCCTGAGAACCATACAAAATAAATGGGAACTTCCCAACATTTTCTTCTAACTTTCCCCAGGCATTGACAGCTGTTCTAGGACAGGGGGAATGCATCTCAGCAAGAGACTCTCTAACAACTCATCACAAGAAACAACTTAAAGCCCTTGCCAGCCACAAAGAACAGGAAGGTTTCACCTCCCTCACTTGGAAAAGACGAACTCCCACAGCAACAGGAGATGTTAGGCACAAGCATGTCTCAATGAATGCTCATTCCTATGGAAGCAATGACCATCTGCTGAGTTTTGCTAGTGCTTATCACATCCAAAAACCTTTAAAAAAACAGCTCTAATAAGATGTTCTAGATGGTTTGAACACATTGTCTGGACTTAATGGATTCAACAAAAAACAAGGTACAACACAAAAGGACAATTCATTACTGCTTCATTACTGATCTGTTCCTCTATTCCCATCAAGTAACAATTGTTCAAAGACAAATCCTTTCCTCTTTAAAGCTGATTTCCTAAGGAACTTCAATCCAGTCCAATAAAAATTCTCCTTGTAGTGTCATCCAAGAAAACAGGATAATGCCACATTTGCAAGCAGAATTGTTACAAGAAAGGAGAATGGCAGAGAAGGGAGCAGAGATACACACAGTATCATGGAAGAGAAGGCTCCCCAGGTTTCCAGTTATCTCAGCAAGTCAGAATCACAGATCTTTGTGAGCATCATGTGAAATACATGAAATCTTGGCTCACATCTCTATAGACTGAGGAAGTATTTTACTTTCATCTCTCCCTGCCAATGGAAGAATAACTGTCTTGGTATCAGCACCTTCTTGCTCTCTGACACTGGGAATTAGTGATTTTCCACTCCTGTTGGAATAGGGTAGGGGGAAGGTTTATCCCCACCTTTGGCTCATGCAAGCACAGGAACATGAGCTTCAGTCACCCTGCTCAGCTCTGCCTCAAAATAGCAAGTCTAGATAAAAATTAACAGTCATGGTTGCTGATGGTCCAGATGAAATGAATTCTTACAATTTCTAAGATCAGGTGAAGGGACTAGATCCTGGATATTCTTCCTTCTTCCCTTAATAAAAAGAATGCTTGTATAAACACACCACAAGAAACAAAACCAGAAAAGGGAACAGATTGATTAGTCACATACTAAAAAAGAATTAAAACCAACCACCACAGAAGTAAGGTCTTGCCCAACAAAGCTGATCCCAAACCATAAAGGGTCACAAGTTCCCCACACTGCATATAAACAGAACTGAGAAAAATGGGCTACTGAGCTACACTTGAACAAGATTAGTCAGAGATGCACATCACTTAGTTTTAATGTAATTAGAAGATCTTGCTTTAAAAAGTTTTTAGGTATTTTTTATGCATTTGTATTTCACAGCTCTGTCTTTCCCTTAGGATATTGCTACAGTCATCACTTAGAGAATTTCCTTCCAGCCTTGATACAGTTCTTCAAGCAGGATGGCAGCTACATTTTAAGCCTTTGAGTCAAGTTGGGCACATCACTATTAGGTAGATCAGCTGCCTCACCACTTTTATTACAGCTCTTCAAATCTTTTAAGCTGTACACATTAAGTGGTAAACACCAGGGAATCAGGAGGCAAAAAAACAAACTAACCTACATTTTCCTCCAGTAGAAATTTCAGTTTCAGAAGAACAGACAAACTCACTGAAGTGTTTCTTTACTTTTCTTAAAAGCTTTCCTGGAGCATCAATAAGAAAAAGCTAACACACAATCATGGCTGATAATCCTATTAGGACAATAAACTGGGGGATGGGGAGAGACTGGAAAAGGACACCAATCCTCAAATGCCAGCTAAGGAAAATGGCAAAAATAGAGAATGCCGCTGCTTGGCACTAGAAAGTTCAGGGAGCAAGGATTTGTTACAAAATGGAAACACAAAATCTTTGTGTAATACTGAGCTCACCTGGTCTCTTGACTAAGAGAAAAATAAGATGCATATAAAGTAAAACTTTAAAGAAACAATGCTTTTGAGTTTCATCTTATTCAACAAGAGATGGAGCCCTGGAAAACACCAGTTTTCCTGTTTTACTCGGCCAAGTTTTTAAAATTATTTTCTTTAAGTGCACCTTCAATGAAGCACCATTTCATCACCATTTCATCTGTCATGAAACAGTCCTTTCACTATTTTTTTCCATGTATTCCTTGTTCAAACTGACTTTGCTTCTTGCACATCTGTAAACTGGGTCCCTTTCCTCAGCTGGTGAATCCATTTGCAGCTGGCAACAGGCTAAGCCTGAAGCCCTTGAAATCTGGAATTTGTCTAAGATCTGGTCTGCTCTTTACCAGAGGTGGGTTTGTTTAAAATAAATCAAGACCTCACAGAACCTCCCCCACCAGGCTCACAGACTCTGTCAGCAAGTCCTTTGCTTCATGGTAATTCTACTTCATGTGGTTCACATAGAAAAATTAGTAGCTTCACATAAAACTAAGTAGTGACTAGGAAAAATCTTCTCCCAAGAACTTAGGTATCTGTAAGTTCACAGAAATAAGCCAGATAAATAGAATTCCTCACTTTTCCCACAAATTTCAATGGAAAACAAAAGAAAGATAAGCTGACTCTCTTTCAGTGCAGCCCAATCAGCTCCCACACAACAAAATTATGTCTCCAGACTCCAAAACAATTATGTCAACTTTCAGATGCTCTGACCTTCACTCATAACACAAGTATCTCTTCCTTAAGCAGAAGCATCTCTTCACTGCAGAGATTGCTTTTCATGGTTTTTTATTTAAAAAAAATAAAATTAACTATACAGTACTCCACAGTGATGTGAACACCTCTTCAGAGTACAGGACACACTTTCATGTCAGAAAACGCAATTTTTTCGCAATTACTAACACATCAATAAATTAACATTTACATGTTAATAGACTACAGTGACAACAGCTACTGATGTACGAATAGATAAAATATCAGAGATAAAAATTGACCTTTTTCTACATATCAGAACATGGTGGGTTTGCCATCAAAATTTTATGAAGGAACTGTACCAGAACAACCCAGACAAGAGATAAGGTACAGAGCAGGGGCAGCAGCCAAAACACTGCTCTAAGCTCACACCTGGAAAACAAAGAACTAAAAAGCAGTAACTGTATCAAGCAGGGAGCCAGAGCAGTGTCCCCTGACAGAGGCAGATACTTCCAGGTATATATTCCCTGCCTGATCCACAATGGCTGCCAAATAAGGCTCTTGCCTTTCCCTTTCACAGTTTGCATTAGCTTGGCAATCTATGTGAAATTTGATGTTTCCAGATCAGTTCCTCCATATATAAAAAACATTCGCTGCATGGCTGCTGACAGTGGTCCTTGACAAGAGGAGCAATTGCTACACCTCTCCCTTCAATCTCCAAGTGTTCACATTGCTTTAGAAGATGGTGTTGTCTGGCAGTTAAATTGAGATTCTGCACACGAGAAATCATCTGCTTCCTTTCTGCAGGATTATTCTACTCTTTTCTAATTCACCCTGCTAAGATACTCTCCAACTTTTAGCTTCGAGGATGTCTTTTTCAACAAGTGCTTTCATTTTTGATTACATGAAAAGTACTGCTTCAATTATCTCCATTTCACAATATCACTGGTGACTGAAATGGGTAACTACAGACTCAAGAAAGCACATCCTTTAGTTCTGTCCCAGAAAAGGATCTACTATCCTAAACACCTGCATGGAGAAAAACAAGTGCAATAAATAGAATACAGTAAATGGCATGTACATACTTTAGTAATTGCTCCTGTCTGTGCTGTGTTCAGCCCGGTGTGCCCAGCCATCTGTGGAGATACTTGGGTTAAAGTCTCTGCCAGCACACTGCCTGCATTCCCCTGCATGGCAGGGGCAGAATATTGCATTCCTGCTCCCCTTCCTCTTCCAGCTGCCCCAAGAGATCCATTCATTACCTGCCCTTGTCCTTGCTGAGGCTGATTCATTAAACTGTGACCAGAATTACTGTTGAGAAGGTTCTGGTGTGTCTGACTGAAATTAGTATTCATACATATCCCAGGTCCAGTCTGTGATGTTGCAGGGCTGCTTGTCACCATTCCCACTTGTTTTTGTGCTTGAGAGTTCAGAGTTTGGGATGCAGGTGTGGTAGGTCCAGAGGTGCTGGCTGCTTGCTTGGCCAGGCCTGGAGCAGAGGAGTCTCCTGGGTTCAGCGGGCTCTTCCCCATGGCGCCCAGATTGCCGATGTTGGCGCTGTTCGGCTGCCCTTGGACCTGAGCACCAACCCCCTGCTGCACGGGGCTGCTCGAGTTCACATTGCCAATTCCTGGGTTTAAGGAAGAGCCGCTGCTTCCCCTCAGAAGTTCAGAAAGTTGTTTGTGTTTGGAAGCTGCATCTGGAACGAGGTTCCCACTGCTGTTTAAAAGGCCCAACTCGCCATTGGGGATCAGCTCATCAGGAAGATCATTTTCCAAGTCAAACAAAGATCCAAAATCTACAAGTTAAAACAGAAACGTAGGTGAGAAAACATGAGGAACGAGTAGCTAAAATATTTATCTTTGCTACTTTGTACCAGTGTTAACAATGACAGGCATTCAGGATGTCTTTATCCGAGACTAAGAAGGGAGCGAGGGTCCCCGTGACACAAACGCCTGAGCCTTTCAGAGCAGCCATCACACACTGTGCACACACAGCCAACCATGCACGGTACAGCCCTGGCCACTAAACAGGCTTTCTGGTAACAATTTAGATGAAACAAAGCTTAAGAAAACTACGAATGTGGCATGAATACAATGATCTAATTTAACACTTAAATCTCCCTTGTTTTGGCTAAAAGATGAAGGCAGAAACAACAACAGATTTTTTTCCTATTGATTTACTCTCCCAAAAGAGCAATTACATCACCTTTTCCAACCTCCTCTGTAATCCCAAGCCACTGCATTTCACCCAGCAATTCTACCTCAACCCTGTCATTTATGTGTCCACACGGCCAAAGAACATCTTCCAGCACTGGTTCAAAACTTCACCAAAGAACAATAATGATTTCCTCAGCAGTTTGATCCCAGTCTCACATATAAAGACATTTAAGATCAGTTTCTAGTCATTGATTTGTACCATGATCTGCTACCTCAGAAGATCCCGAAAGGCACTCAGCATTTTCTCCTTGTAATGCCTTTTGAATCGAGTCACTGCTCAATGCCTGAACAGCTCAAATAATTCAAATTGCTCTGTAAGTGCCCAGCCCTCGTTTATCATGCCCAATATTGACAGAGGTAATCCACACACTCTCCAGATGAGCAAAATAAATCAATCAAATCTTCATTAAGCCACTTGAAGGAACAGCTCTGCCTGGCTGCAACATCCAGTCTAATAAAAAAGTGGTGGGACTTGTTCTTTTTTTCCTTTTTCCCTTTAAAGGATCAACTCAGGTTCACTAAAATATTTTATTGCACATGACAAGCAGCATTTGTGTAACAAGGTTATTTTAGTATGTAACTGAAAAACAGAATGTTACTTCACTGTACATAGGTACTTCCAAGTGAAAATGAAAGTTACATATTTGAAGACATAAGGACAGGCACATATAGCAATATTTATAAACATCTAAGCAGACCAACCTGAACACACAAGCATAGCTGTTCAAACATTCAACACATCTTGGAAGAGTTTTCCAGTCCAAGGATATGAACTAAAACAATCACTTCTCACACTAACATAAATGTGCGAAAACTTTATTTTGCCCCCCAAGCCAGCCCTGACAAACCCCAGTCCTCCACACTGAGCAACAAGTCACATTTTTTCCAGGTTAGAGCGAAGAAGAGTTCTTTACTAAAGAAGGATATTCCAAAAGCTTCATTGTTTTAAAGCTCAATTCACTCTTCAACCACAAAAAGATGGTGCAAGACCCAGGCTGCAAAAATGATGTAAGATGGTGCATTGAAAAGAAACAACAAACCTCAAGCAACACAAGCTGTATCACAAAGCACAGACGCATCACCAAGCCATCTCAGTACACTTTAATATCATGCATTTCATCAGCATGTGCACTTCCAATTCAACCTAACTGAAGAAAAATTAATAAAAATGGTCAGACTTGCAGTGACTAGTGCATTACACAAACAGGCACAGTAAACAAAGACAAAAACATTAAATTCTGGCTGTTCTGAGGCGCTCAAAGCACCACATACTTCAGGCATCCACAGCCTGCCATCATCTCCTACTGGAGTCAATAATCCCTCCAGGATTGCATGATGTCGGCCGTGACAAATACACCCTGCTCAGAACAGAGCCCCTGCTTCCTTCCAAGCAGACAAAGAACAAGCTAACATTTCATTTAGCAAGGTTCATTAAAATATTTTTAATTTCTCTTACTTGCTGCCTTTCCTTTCAGGTCTTTAGCTCATCCTTCCTGTTTGTCTTCTAGAAATATTCCTGGTGTACCTTTGACTCCATGATCGCTTCATCTCTCCTCCTCTTCCCTACACAACCACTCCACACTGACCATGCTGCAATCTGCCACTTCCTATACAATTTGGTTCTTCTTTCCTTCTTCCCTATTTGGGCCCAGGATGCTGGGAGGATCTGGAGGCTCTGCCACTGGTGGTGGCTGCAGCTGGAGCCTGACCAAAGCCATCACCGAGGGTGGGATACGGGGCTAGGGCTGACGTTCCACCTTTGTTAAACTGCTCTCACCATCCCAGCTCTCCCCAAGTTCAAGGTTTTACAGTGCTTGTTCACACAACTTCTGTAAATCCCACAAAAAGGTGTTCTTCCAAGCTTCTGCACCAAAATTGCTCATACTTCATGGACAATAGATGTGTGGGTACAGGGATAGCGGCAGAGAAGAAGAGACAAAATATGAAGGGGGAAGATGTTGCTGTGGATTAAAGCATAGTTTTTTCCAGCTGTATTTCAAAATGGGATGCTGGAATATAAATGCTCAATTTGTTTTTTTGCTTGGCTGGCTGGACTCTGAGTCTTGCCAGAGCCAAGAACTGGAAATGTTTTTGCAGTTTACAAAAAAGAGTGAAGAAAGCATTTGGGAATACTGCCACTTAAAACCTGAAGTAATCTACCACTCCTAAGCTCCTGTAAGAAGGCTGTACATTAAGGTTAGACATGGAAAATGTACAGCTCTGCCAGCAGGAAAATAAAAAGCAGGTAAACAACTTAACACAATGGTCCTGTAAAAATTCACCAAGAATTCAATTGTTCATGCAATGATTAATCATCTTCTTTTATACTTCATCACAGTCATGCACATTAAAAACAGCAACACAAGACACATTTTACAACGGTTATAAAATACAACAGAAAACAAAAATCTACTTCAGCATGTCTGCAACAAATCCATAAAGATAAGAGATAGTCTTGGCAGTTATAAAAAGAATAAATATATTTACACGCATATAAAAATCTGCCATAATAAGAACACGGCCCACTTCTACCAACAGAGAAATGAAAAGCAACTGCAGACCCTCCATCCTCACAAGAAGAATAGAATTGATCCCATTCTCAATGCTTCAACAATTTCTCAAAGGCAGCTACCAAAAGGCTAAAGCCAAGGGATGCCTTTGCCTTTACTTACATGCAGTCACCTGAAGCAATGGGCAGGGAACATCTTTGCTCAGAAGTCCCACCAGGTTTTGACCTGCTCTGTCCTCAAGCCTGCCACGCATCCAGCACACATCAGAGTAGCACAAGTGGTCTGGATTTTAAAGGAGAACAGATTCCCTAAACCCATAAGGCACATAGCTGTAATTCAGAGCCCAGAGCTGACTTAAGGCTGTGGAGATTCACCTTGTCATGTCTTGTCTCTAACATGCACCTCTGATCTAAACCTCACACCTCTCATTACCTCTGTCACATAAACCCAAATGTCCTCCTAACAGCAGAGCACCAAAAACCCAGAGATTACATCTTCTGGAAGGCATGGAAAAGCACTAGGCAAGCACCACACCCCCACTCTTTCCAAAGGGCTCCTTTTCCAATTCCAGCATTCTGCACTCTTCGAGCAGCTATTTTCACACATAGAAGATAACAACACTTGAGACACTTTCTCTCCTAATTTCAGTCTTATGAGCTTAAATGTCACAGTTTTCTGCCTTCCTGGACAACACTTTCAGCGAGCAGAATTTTTTTTTAAAAAAGATGTTCTGTTTCCTTCTCAGAAGAAAAAAAACCCTAAAACTATGCAGCATCCTGAAGGCAGAACATTCTCATCTGCACAACTGCTTGTGACTGTTACCGGGAGACTTCCCTAATATACATATTCAATCAATTAACTTGTTTCAATGTCACCATTTTTACCCCTTTAGCTCAGCCAGGAGAGGTGACAAACATCCTAAGGTGTTTCATTATGCCACTTATTATCTCAAATGTATCTCACAGCAAGTAGGAGGAGAACTATCAAATTCAGTTTCATTTTTCACAGCATAATCTTCGCCTGAGACGTGACCAGGAGTTTTCCTGTCACAAACTGCCTGCTCGTGGCACAGAGCACACACTGAAGTCCAGCACACAAGCAGTATTTTCACCATGCCTTTCTTTCATGCCAACATAGCTGTTACATTTCAGTGAGCCCAATTTTGTTTTGTAAGGCTTCTTTCAATCATGCCAGACCCCAGCAGACAAAGCCTCAACAGTTCAGAGCTCCAGCCATTCCCTAAAATTCACTGTCAGGTAGCTCCCCTCAATAGCCACACTGTGCAGCACAGTCAGCAATGACCACATCCATTCCAACTTCCTTTCGAGGTTTGGGGATCCTGTAATTTATTGTTTCACAAAAGACAAATATTGCATTTCATGTTTCAGAACAATTAAACAATGTGTTCATGAAAAATCTAAAATTTCCAGTAAAGGAACTTTAGATTTGTGTCTTTCCTTAACAAGACATGGAAAGCCTGGGAACTGACATGCATCTGACCTTGACTTTGAGCAGAGCAGCATCACTCCTTCCAAACACAATGTTTAACAACCAGGTTGAGAACCATGGTGATGAGGGACCTGGTTGGGCTAAGGAGACCCTGATGGCTAGATGGAGGGTGAGGAGAAGGAATGAGAGATCCAACATCGAGGATCTGGATGAGTCTCAACAATCTATGGCTTGAATAAGAAGAGATTTGAATATTTAACTAAATTTCTACCTGCGTGATCATTTAAACTACTTGCACTTGGGATGAGAAAAGGAATACAGTCTGGGTCACTCATTCCTGAGTCACTGCGCTGGTCAAAACCCAAACACTGATATGCACCCCATCTTTTGGAATCCTTGGGATTTATCTCTAGAAAATTCATTGGAATCATCATCACAGCCTTCTCTTGTTGAGAGGCCTGCAGACACTCAGGTTGGAAGGGACATCAGGTCTGCCTGCAGCCCAGCCCTCCATCTCCTCTCACAGGGCACATGCTCCAGCCCCCAATCTCCTGAGCAGCCCTTCACTGAACTCATTCCAGCTTCTCCATGACCTTCCCAGTGATGGATAGGAGGCTGAACAATCTGTAGCTGGCTGTATTGTCTTTTAACCCTTTTTGAAAATGGCTTTAACACTTGCCTTCTCTTGCTTTCCTGTGACTGGGACTTTAGAGACAACTCCTAACATCTTCCCCAACCCATTTTGATAAGACTTCAGCAACTAAGTGACGTTTCAAAACCAAAGCTTGTTACACAAACAAATCACGAAACTAATGAAAAAAAAAAAAACCCTGTTCTCTTCTAAGTTCTATTGCAATACTACCTGTATTCCTGACTCGGCTCCTGACACCAGCTCCACCAGCAGACACACAGGCCAGGATGGGGATAATGCACATATCCACACGCTTTATATCACCACTAAGGTGTGATAAAAACTACCACCTGATATAGGAAAAGCCACCTGTTCTCTCCCTGTCCTCCTCACCTGCATGAGAAGAGAATAGTATAAACTGAGATCCTTCCTTGGTCACACCAGGTTTAATCCCCAGCCTCTCTTTCCACTTCTGTCTTTTGTATCATGATGTCATAACCTCAAGGTTCTCTCTCCTGTACTTGTCCAATTTGTCTCCACTATCTCTCTTTTGCTGTGCTCACAGTGACAACACAATCTGTGTTAAAAATCTAGAAAGACCTGAGATACTGGTTTATTTCAGAAATAATTGGTAGGTTTAGGGATTATTCTACCCTTTCATAAAAATAAATCACAGATTACTTGAATGTTTCCCTATCAATTACAAAGTAGGATATGAGAGCACATTAATGGCCCTTACACCTGGCACCAAGGTTTATATAAAGAAACAAATATGAAAAATACCTAGATAAGAAGCTAGTCTCTAATCTCTTCCCAGAGGGGAATAAAGCCAAGGTAACCCCAAAATGCATGGCAGAATCAGCCCAACAAGAGTGCTCACTCTGGTCTGCTCTTAGAAGCATCAGATGGTAAACGATGGATTGATTGCCTTTGCCTTGCTCTGCTCCTCTCCAAAACCATCCTTCCTCTTGTTTTCCAAGGTATCCTCACTATTTTGACACAGTTGCCATGTCTGCTCTTGTGAGTAAGTCTAAAATTCCACCCAGCAGCATCCACAAGACACACATGGCTACTGTCCCAGTGCACATGGTTACCAGGCTAACCCTCTTACAGACCAGAAGGCTTCAGTAAATTTATTTACCATAAGAAGAGAAACCCAGAAACCTTCCAGAAGGAAGAAGAGGCAATCTGCATATGGACTGGGAGACACCACACTGGCAACATCAGCTTCTCATTCACAAGACCATCCTGATGAAGATTAAATACTTTAAGGTTCTTGGAGCACATTAACATGAACAGAAGCGAGACTGCCCTCTCGTCCTATCACAAACACACACATCGTGCCTCTTGCCCAAATTTAACAGCTGACACAACATTTAAGTTCAGAATGACCCTTCTAAAAGGAATCATCTGAGAGTCTGGTAATTAATAGTGGGCACTTGCTTAAGTCAGCATGAAATGCACAGTCTGTACCAAGCCAGTGTCTGCTCGTGCCTGCCTTGAGATGGCTCCCACAGCTTCCCTTGCGGCTGTGCCACCCTCAGTGCCCACCTGGAGAGGGAATCAGCACATAACACACAAGGACACAAATTATCTTGACAAACAAACTTTAGCTGTTACATTCCCTGGCCAGAGACCTCTTAGTGAATATACTGCCAACACGGGTGGTTCAGGTTTTGAAGTGCTCAGTTCCTCCTGCTCCCCACAATGACAGTGTCAGCGGTGAGAACTCCAGCTCAGTTCTGGCTCAGGAGCTCCTTTTAGCTACACGAGCCCTTCCATGAAAATTCCCACCTTAATACAGTTTCTCCAACAGAACCACACAACAGGCCTATTCTGGGAAGACTGAAATATATAAATATGTACTTGAAGTAATATTATGAAACAAGTTAAAAAAAAAAACCCTAAGCAACATTACTATGAAACAGGCAAGTCTGGGGTCTCCTCTGTGATGTATAAAAGCTGCAAGAAGTATCTATTCCATTCTTTTTAATGCTACTTTTTCCTCCCTGTTTCTGATTCAAATTTAACTGTCTTCTGCTTGGTAACTCAAACTCAGCTGTGCAAGGACATACAACCCAAACCAAACCATACATGAGGAAGCAACAGCAGACTGGAACTTAAAACTAATGATTTTTGTATATTTATATCTAAAAGAGCTTCCAGCTGTAACTGACAATACAAAAAACCCCAATTCCCCCATGAATCTTTTACTTTAAAGCACTGATTTCAGTGAGATGAGACTGTTTTGAACCATTCTCATTAATACTTTCCTTTAGGGACTTTATAAACTTAGGAAAAAACTTCACAGCTATTCCAAACCAGTCTCACACTCAGTACTTACTCAACTCAAGCCACTTGGTAATTTCCCCATCTCTTTTCTCCATGAGGTGACATACATGAGAGATGACACAGAAGTGATGTCATCAGCAACACCCACTAACCCAGCTACTGAAATAGTGGCAGAGCAGGAGAGCAGCTCGTGCTCTCCTGGTGACATACATAGACAAGGGCTGAAATGTAATTTTTATAAATAAAAATATTTTTATAAAGAATTTAATCTAATATTTTATTTTAATTGAATCCCATTTTACTTCTCACTCTGCAGCAGAAGGTCTCCAGCTCTGATTCCTGTCTCTGTTGTGTCCAACTGCAGCAGAAAGATGGCTGGGAGACTGGGAGGAAAAATCATCCAGTCACTACTTTTCCCAATGCTGTCTTCCCAAGGAATCTTTCACAGCACTAAAGGTGACCCACAAGAAAGTGGAGGATTATTTTACAGACTTACAGATGCATAAATAAAAATATACCCACACACAAACTGCAATCCAAAGATACTGTATTTATCCAGTGTCATAAATGAGATCCTTGTTTCTCAATGGTGGTAAATATGAAAGCAGGAAAGGAAGGGTATGTTAAGAGATTTTGATTATCAGTTATAATTATCACTGCTAATAGAAGTTGCAGTTTTCTTTTAATTCACACTTGTGATTCTGCAAAATACTTAAAGAGTATTTTCTGAAGCATCTTTAATAAAGAGTTTTCCAAATAAACAATTTAGGTTCTCACTGTATCTTAGACATCTGAGAAGACAGATGGAAAACATCACATATGTTAAAAGGAAGATTTACAAAGCAAAAATTCTTGAAAGTGTAAACCAAATTAGGGTGGAAGTGTCAGATTTCTAAGTTATCCCTCATGTTTTTTCACTGTATGAGAACAAACTCCAGAATTTTTCAAACTGGTTTTTTCAACCACCCCTCCACCCTGATCTCACATTAACCTGCACTATCTTGTTAACAAGGTGAGGAGTTTTTTCATGTTCTTCCCTCTTAGCAGGTAGCAACAGTAAATAAAATATCTAATAAAGAGAAACACTAAGAATATGTGGGGGGTTTTAATGTGAAGCTGCAGGTATAATAAAAAAGCACAGCATGTTGCTGTAGAAATAATTAATGGCACGGGACGATGACACCAAGCAATGTCCAGCCAAAACAGAAAGTGAATAATCTACAGAAGAAAACTGGGAATCATTTCACAAGCTACCAAGAGATGTCTGGAGTACAGCAAAGACACAGCCTCTATTCCTGCCTGCTGCTGGCAGGGCTTCTCCAGGAGTTCTATGCCACAGCACAAGACAGCATTTTCCCAGTTAACTTTAACTCATTGGAGGGGGAATAAGTTTGAAGTGTCCTGTACATGTGCAATTATCAAAGTATGAATATCAGAAAAAAAAGGAATGGGCAAAATGGCAGGACTGTGGACTGTCACATAGGATCAGGCCAGCTGATCATCTGCTCAACTTTTCATCCCACACAGACATGAGTGTCAAACTCCTTGGAAAATCCTGTAAAAGCCCACAAACATTGAGAAAGTACACAATACCCTGTTATCAGCAATGCCTCAGGAACTGGTAAGAATTAGCTGTGCTAGACTCTATAAATGAGCCCATTTCTAATCTCACAAATCTCCTGTCCCAGATCACAAATGCTGGCATCAAGTTATGCAGGTCAGTCCCTTCAGGTGAAAAAAACCCCAACAGTTTCTATCAAACTTCTAGCTAAAAGTAAACATCTTGCCTGGCATCATCCTCTCCTACCCACCACCCCCTTGGTTCCAAGAGTCTTAAACAATATAACTATTCTACAAGAAACAATATAGCCATGAAATATCCCACCTCATTTTTCCCATCCCAGAGAGTAAGGGCACACGTACCACAAAACAAATGACAAAAATAAACAAAACCAACCAAACAAAAATACATTCCCATGAAATAATTACAACTATGCACACTCCTTCACCTACAGCTTTTCAGAAAATGAATTTCTTCCCTAAATTTTCTGCCTATAAATGAGAGTGTGTTCACTTAATGATATTATCCTTTTCCTTGTTCCAGGGAGAGAATAAGCAAGCGTGTGTGGAACTGTGATTCTTACTGCCACAGCACACACACGACACTCCAGTTTTGCAGGTATCATACAGAACAAGAGCAAACTGATGACACAGGCTTCCATGAAGCTTTTCAGCCACATGGGAATGAACCCTTTAAAACATCCATACTAATGCTTTCACGTGCCCAAACAAAATCTGGTTTTAGATCACCGAGACGTCACTCCATCTGAAGTCTTCACTAAAGAATGTGAATACAAGCTTAGAAAACCTTGCTGTCTTTCCTTAAGCTACTTTGCTTTTGTTCACCTCTTTTCAAACTAAAACCTAAATCCACTGCAATACACCTATCTGGTTTTTGGCAGGAGAGCAGGATCAAATCAGGCTGCGCATCGACATGAACTCCCTCCTGCGAAGTTCTGTGGCTGGCTGGGAGTCAGCCAGAGATCTACTTATCTCAGCACGTAGGGAGGCACATGCAACGGGGCCAGCCTTTCCCCAGTGTAAAATCTGGGCCCTGGATGCCAACACATGGGCCAGGAAGAAAACAGGAGTTACCAGGGAGCTTGGCCCACAGCTTTTGCTGCAGCAGCCACACAGCTTAATCTGTGCAGGATCAGAAGTTACGGAGGAAAAATGAATCAAAAATCAACAAAACCCCCTACACAAGGAAGTGAGAAGTGAAAACCTAGCTCTAATGGACTTTGGAAGCTGCTCAGCTCACCTTCTTCCCAACTTCACCTACTTTAGGAATTTGTTAACTCCTGATGCCCTCAGGGACACCTCTGCTCTGGCCCAGATTACGCTGTGTTGTCCCTGGAACTGGTGCAGCACCACAGCAGCAGAAGCTGCAGGGAACACAACGAATGCAGACAGAAGCATGACTTTAGTGAAACCCAGACCCTCACCAAGCTACCTGCAGAAGGGACCACAGTCCAGGGGCCCCTGAACACCTCCAGCTGTGCTGCTGCTCCATTCAGGCACATTTTTCCCAACCAGCCCAGGACCAGCTCGAGAACGCTGCCAGGTCTCTGTATATTCTGCTGAAGGACCAATGCCAGCAATGCACAAAACAATCACAATGCTCAGCGCTGAAATAACGGACTGCCATAAGCAAAGTTACTGTAATTCTACTTTTTGTAGGAGTCCCTTGTTTATTCTGCAGCACTGGATGAGAACGTCTCACAACAGCCACAGAGGAGACAAATGTTTAGGTATGAAAACGCCTGTGTATCCAATAAAGCAGTAATTAGACAAAAGCACTTACTCCTACCTGGCTAGACAAGGAAAAATCTTTCCCACGGACATTTTACCACAGGAGTCAGCTCGTTCAATACGGCACAGTAATGGCAAGCCAAGTTAACAGCCAGGAGTCGTAACCTTCCTTATTGATACAAAGAGCAGCAGGGCAACTGCAAAATGGGACTATCATGAAACTTAACGATGGTCGCAGCACCCATTTCTGTTATCCTTTCATCTCTGTGCCCTTCTGCAAGATCAGACACAGGATTTAGCTGCATAGGTTTAACAGAAAAGGCTGTATTTTCAGAAGGTAAGCAGACCAATTTCAACGGCACAAACTTTGCCCCGGTAAGCTGAGGAGCTATTTTTATCAGAAAGATTAAAGGCAGCTAAAACTTACCCTGACAAAAGGAGTTGCTAAACATCACCGCATCAAAGCATCAAGAGAAATATAAACAAGGAGGAGAAAAGCTGCTTTCTGCCCGATGTTCAGGCCTGCCATCAGAGCCTCAAGCGTTTGAAGGCTTGAGCCGAACTACTGAGCCAGGCCCAAGGCAGCAGCTGTGAAAGCACGTCCCCCTCATGGCAGCCACAGCACCCACCAGAGTGGGGCTACCACTGCCATTCAACAGAACAGAATTCTGTTCAGCTCACTGCTCATCCAGGGCAAAAGCCTCAGACCCATCTCCCCAGGCTCCCCCAATCACAAAGGCCACGTTCCAGGTTGCAAAAGAACTTTCCCATTTAAACACCAGCACCAGGGAGCAGCCTGGTTTAGTTCCAGGAGCAGGCATTTGACAGCAATCACTACTCAAACTTTGTGTCGCCTGCCACAATGCACAGAAACCTTCAGCGATCCTTCAACAAGCAGCAATAACTGCTGGCAACAAACCTAGAAGTGCTTTTCCTAAAAACAACCCTCTCTTTAAGTGCACAAACATGACCCACACCCTTGGCAGACAGGTACTTTTGCCTACGGAACACCAGGACGATGACAGAACTCCATGGACACACTTGCCCAGAATACAACTTGGGGTTTGCCATCCCAGTGCCCCCCGGCCCCCTGAGCCCTGCAGAACTTTCTGCAGATGTTGGAGTTCACACATCCAGCACCACACAGAGCTCCCCGAGACACACGAGAACTCGCTGAACAGGACGTAATTAAGACTGAAGCATTCCAGAACAGCCTAAGTGAACTTCAAAAAAGAAAGAAGAAAGAAAAAAAAAAACAAAAACCAAGACACTGGCTACCAGGAGAGTCTAAAATGTCTCGCTGAAGAATTACAGAACTGTAAACTGTAGTTGTTCTGAGTTACAAAGATCATTTCGCAGCAACTTGTGTATCAGCCTTCCATATATTCCAGTGCTTCCACACAACTCAGCTCAATCTAAAGACCTCACCTAGATATTCCCTGACAATTCTTATTCGATACTGTTTCTATCTCACTTATTTAGTTTATTTGCAGGCTGAGAAGAAAAGGTTTCCATAAAAAACCCCTAAAGGACCGAAGCATCTGTAAACTGTTGCCAAATGCAGATTGGGCAAGACGAAAAAACCCACAGAATTTATCAGCTCAATTATAGTAATATTTTTTTTCCAGTCTATGAAAACACAGCAGGCATAGCATGATTAACTTATCACTATCCCTTCCACAAGATTCATTAATCTCTGAAAGCAGAACTTCGAGTCCAACAGACTCGGTGTTCTTCTGAAACCACTCTTTCAGGGATTGAAAAAGTCGGAACACCGGGAGAGGCCGGTCCAGGCACACATGCTCTTGTGCACACACGTGTGTATTTACAACGAGCACACGCTGGCTGGAAACGAGACATTCTGATGCGTTTTATTATCTACAAACCCATCACAATTGAAGAAAAAGGCACGCTAGAGACACTACACGACACAGACAAGTCGCAGTGACTGCCAGGCTGCCGGGCATTTCGGCATACGAGCAACCCCACAACTTCAATTATCTGCAAATCGTTACGGGTTTAAAGGAAAAATGCTTGAAACAGTTTAAGCCAAATGCCTTAAATGCCTCGGTCACAGGTCGGGAGGTAAAAAAAAAAAGCACAAAGTATTAACTGGAGCGTAGAACTAGATGGTCTTCAACGTACTTTCCAACTCAAATCATGCTACGACTAAAAAGCTATTAAGGAGTTTTTATTCCGTAGTGTGCCACACACAGGGATACACTGAAAAAGCCTGTATAGGGCTATTAGTTGTGGGGCTTAAGGAGTATAGAGAAATCCCAAATACCCTTACAAGAAGGTACCTTCACCTTTAAGCTGAAGGAGGGTAGATTTAGATTCGGTATGGGGGAGAAATTCCTTCCTTTGACAGTAGTGAGGCCTTGGCACAGGGTGCTGAGAGAATCTGTGGCTGCCCCATCCCTGGAAGTGTCCAAGGCCAGGCTGGACGGAGCTTGGAGCAACCTGGGATAGTGGAAGGTGTTCCCCTTGGCAGGAGATGGAACAAGACGGGCTTTCAGGTCCCTTTCAACCCGAACCATTCCGTGATTGTACAATAAGCAGGATGGTCGCTGCTTCCCATGCCTTGCCCTTCTCCTTCCCTACCCGCACCCCACTCACCTGTGCACCCCTATCACCCAAACCGAGGCACTAAAAACGAAGATGATGGAGGAAAAGAAGGGAAACCCAACTCAAAAAACGTCTCTTTCCAACCGCTATTTATAGCCGGGACGGTACTTGGCGTACGGGTCCCGCCCGGTAACTTCGACTGCAGGAGGCCCAACCCACCCCCGCCAGGAACCGCGGCAGGGCGGGCGGGCCCCCAGGCCCCCCCTCCGGCGGGGCGGTAGGGGCGGGGGGGTGTAGGGGGGAGAACCGCCGTAGAGCCCCGCCCGAGCCACCCCCGCGGCCTTACCTGTGCTATCGCTGGCGGAGAAGCCCGGCGAGTTGAGCTTGGCTCGCTTGGGGTTGGGCGGCCCGTCGAGTAAGTTCTCCGCCATGGTGGCCGAAGCGGCGGAGCCGGTGATCGTTGTCGGGGGGTGCTCGGGGGGGGCCGAGCTCGCTGTCCCCGCTCCTCCGCCGCACGGGAACCCAACAGCGCCGCTCAGTGCCCGGCCGGCCGCCCCCGCTCCCCCATGCCGGGCCGCCGCAGGCCGCAGGGAGGAGGGCTCGGGGCGGGGAGCGAAGGGCCCAGCGCCCCCTCCCTGCCGGCCGCGCTCCTCCCGGGCGCTCCCCCCGCCGCGGTGCCCGGATGGCGGCTCAGGCCGTCACTCGGGGCGCATTCCGCCCCCCCACACGCTCCCCTCGCCTCGCCCCGTCCCCTCCCCTCCGCGGCGGCGGCTTCGCCCCGGCCCCCGCCCGCCGCCCGCCCGCGGCCGAGGTAGGGGAGGGAGGAGGGGGGGGAGGAGAAGAGAAGGGAGCGGGGGGGGGGGGGGGAACAAAAATTAAAAAAAAGGAAAAAAAATCACCAAAAAGCGGAAAAACGCGCCGACCCCCCAAAAACGCCCCAAAACAATGAGCGCGGCGCGGCGGCGGCGGCGGCTCCCGGTGGCGGCGGCGGCGGTCGGTTGGCTCCGGGCGGCTGCGCCCCGCTGGCTCGAGCCCCCTGTGCGCGTCGGCGGCGCTCGGCGCGACTGCCCCGTGCGGCGGCGGGGCGGCCCCGCTGCCCCGGCCCGGCCCGGCCCGGCCCGCTCCGCCCGCGCCGCGCTCCGGCTCCGCGACAAGATGGCGGCTGTTGATTCCTCAATTAAAAAAAAAAGTTTTTTTTTCTCTTCTCTTTTCCAGAGCCCTCGGGGGCGGGGCGGGGGCGGGGCCTGCGCGCTGCGTCACCGCGCTCGCGGAGCGGCCCCGCCCTGCCGGAAAGGCGCGCGCGGCGCCGGAAGCGCCCGGTGCCGTCCTCAGTTGCTCCGCTCGGGGTCTCGGGGACGGCGGGGGCGTCGGGCGGCGACCCCGCCCCACACACCGTGCCTGGCGTGCCGTGCGCTCGCTCTCCCCCGCCGTGCCCCGCCTCGGTGCGCTCCGCTACCGCCTCGATCTCCCCTGTTTGCTTCGGTCGGGGCTCCCCCCGTCTCACTCCCTCACAACGTCCCCTCTCCATCTACCCTCAGATGATGTTTCAGGTGCCTCCTCCCACTACCCCCTCACAGTCTTCCCTCAGTCCGCTCAGAGTGCTTTTCTTCCCCCCCGCCCCACCCCAAAGTCCTCGCCTCGGTCTTCCCCGTTTGCTCCTGTCGGGGCTCCCCCTCAGGACCCAGAGCTGTCCTCTCACACTGTTTCGTGTCCCCTCCGATGTCTGTTCCCATCTGACAGCGTCCCCCGCACTCTCGCCTCAGTCCCACCAGAGATGTCTCAGTGTTCCCCTCACAGCGACCCCTTCGAGTGTCCCCACAGTCCCCCTTTCCCCTCAGTGCCCTCATAGTGACCCCCACAATCTCCCCTCGCAGTCCCACCATGGATGGCTCATTGACCCTTCAGAGTCTTCCCTCAGTCCCTCAGAGTTCCTTCACTTCATTCACCAGCCTTCCCCCCCAGAGTCCCCTCTCTGACTCCCCTCAGATGTTGCAGTGCCCCCCTTAGTGTCCCCTCAAGTCTCCCCATGATCCCCCCTTCCCCTCTCAGTCCTTTCAGTCACCCCCACAATGTCCCCTTTCAGTCCCACCACGCATGGCTCAATGCCCCCTCACAGTCTTTTCTCCCCTCATACTCCTCAGAGCCCCCACCCCAGCCTCTCCCCTCAGTTCCACCATGGATGTCCCCTCTCAGCCTCCCTCAGTCGTCCTCAGTTTTCCCTCTCAGACTCCCATCAGTTCCTCCCAGACACATTTCCAGTCTGCCTTCTCAGCCTCACCATGGATGTCCCCTCTCAATGCCCCCGTCGCAGTCTCCTTTCTCAGTTTTCCTTCAGTCACCTCTCAACTTCCACTCTCAGTCCCACAGAGATGATCTCTCTCAATGTCCCCCTCAGAGTGTCCCCTCTCAGTCACCTCCTGCAGTTTCCCCTCTCAATCCCACTGTAGACGTTCCCTCTCAACATCCCCCTCACAACATCCCCTCCCAAGCTCTCTGAGTGCCCTCATGCCCTCAGAGCAGTCACACACAAGGGTGAGTGTTCCATTGGAGCTGACCCACTCTCAGACACCAGCATCAAACCCAGCCTCACTTCACAAACACTTTCTGCTCTGTCTAGACAGACTTCCCCAGCCCAAAACAGGTTTAGAAGACCGGAGCTCACATACTTCCATGGATTTCCATACTGGTTCCCAACCTGAGAATCAGGTCGTATAAGCCCCGGTGACGTGTGTGGCAGCAGAGCTCCTTGTACCCAAACTGGTTGCTTGGGGCTGTTTTCATCACCTTCATGTTGGAATGTCCTCCAAGGGCAGCCACAATGGGAGGAGAGGCTGGAGAAGGCTGGACACAATTCTAAGGATGTGTTGATGAGCTCCATAAGCTGAGATGGATTCAACAGCAAGAATTTATTGGTTTAAAGGAGATCTATAATGACAGATTCCTTTGCAAAGAGTAAGTCTGCCTTTTGTTTACTGCAAAACTTGAATTCATTACATTTACTTCTACATTTGCATGAATTTCACTGCATTTACTTGCAAATTCTGTATTTATTTACATGGTGCCTGTCCTTGCTGAGGTCTGGCTGTAATCATGTGGAGGTCTCTGACAGGCCTCTGCTTCTATCACTGTATTACTCATTAATTACACAAGTAAGGGCTCTCTGGTTATGCCTGCTTTAATTTCCTTCAAAAGCACTGAGTTCCCATCTGTTTCAGGATCTTTAGTGTGGGACAGGGTTCGGTGCCTCACAGATATAAAAGCAGCAGCTCTTGTCCAGTAGCATTTTACTGTGGTATAAAGCATTTATCCCAGTTTAGGTTAAAGGAAAGTGTTTTGCTGTTGGAGGTGATGGCTCCTGCTTCAACTTTGTAACAAGTTTGGTTGGTGCATTTCAAGCTTCATCTTAGATCACTCTCTGTGCTTGCTTTGGCCATTACAGCCTGGGCGACCTGAGCTCAAACCCAAACGAGTCTGTAGTTTCACAATTACATCACTTATGGATATGCTGGAGTGGCTGACACCAGGAGCCCTCCATAGCACTTTGCACCCCTCATGACCCCCTTCCCTGCTGCAGCCCTAACTCTGCAGCTCCAGGATGAAGTCAGGATGGAGATTTACCACAGGGGGCAGATCCTGAGCAGTCCCACAGCTCTACCCATCTCCAGAGGATGTTCATGCTGCCTGGTGCTGGGCAGCACACCTGTGTTACACCAGTACTGCAGCCCTGACCACACAGCAGCTGAGCCAGGGGCCCTGACAGCCCGTGCTGTGACAGGAGCTGCTGTGGAGGTGCCTCTGAGGGAAATGCCATGTATCCACTGTTGGGAATGGGGAGAAAAGCAGAGGATGTGGAGGCCATGATGAGCTGGGAGAGCTCCTCTGTCTTTACAGCCTATGCCAGGCTTGCCACATCGGTGGAGTCAGAGCAGGGCTGAGTCCCAGGAACAGGGTGGGAGGGAAAGGAGGTGCTTTGGAGGGAGGGAATCCTTTACCCCAGGCAGTAGGGGCAGAGGAGGAGGATCCTACTGCTGCTGTGTCCTGCAGCTTCTCCGTGCTCAACAACCCCTTAGGATGGCCCCAGATGCCCTGTTGGATCACAACAGCACTGGGTTAATGGCAAGAGGGAGAGGAAGACCTTGCCCCTGGAAAGAGGGCTATGATTAAATACCCTGAAGGCCTAAGAGTACCTAGCCTGGGGTACCACAGCCCTTTGGTATCAGCATTGCAAGACTTGGATGGCCTCACCCACTAGTAATGCCAAACATGGAACAAGCTCAAACAGAGTAGGAGGATTTAATGAAGAGAAACTCTTTGAAAGACACTACCTATCAAATACATCAATATTCCCAGTCTGGACCCCAGTGCATGGCTCCCTGCTCCCCAGCTGATGGGTAAACCCTTGAAAGGATTCCTGAGGTCTTCATTTGCGGTGCTCAGGAGGGAGGGTGAAGCAGGTGCTTAATGGATAACTCCTTTATTCAGGGACTAGTTCCAAAAGAAATTGCATAATAAAATCTGCACTGCTGCAGCCCATTGCCAGACTTCCTGTCTCCAGAACTAAGCTGCTTAAAGACACAGTTCCTGAGATCCTACCTTCCTTCCCCACCCAAAACATGGAAGAATCATTTCTATAGCTTGTGACCTCAAAACCTTACAGCGAAACAATTAGCAGTGTTTGAGTAACTTCTGAGGAGCTCTGCCCTGTAACTGGCAGTCACTGTGGCACCCTCAGAGGAGTTCTCATTGGGAATGGGAGTCTGTTTTTCCTGGTAATGTTATGTCCCAGCACCTGGTGGCCTTACCATCTACACGTGCTGCCAGAGCTGTTCCAGGATGGAAGAAAAGCCCAGAGCCTGTTGTCTCCTCTCTTGCCGGCCGCTACGGAAGGTGCTGCCTATTCTTTCTCCAGGCACGTCTGTTTACACACACCCTGCACTCATGGGATTGTGGAGCAATTTTATGTGAAAGAACTGTTGTTTCTGGCTTCTGATTTTCATTGTGTGTGTGAATTCCGTGGTGTTCAGGAAGTGGTGGTAACCCAGGGACCGCAATCACAGCACTGTTTTGTGTTTAGCTGTGTGTCTGTGAACTTCTGCAATCCCTTGGCTCCTTGGGTCACACAGCCTGACACACATCCCAAAGGGTCTTCTTGCTTCATTTCATGCAGAAAGAGTATTTGCAGGTGGCTAAACATGTTCTGTGGGTGATATCCCACAAGCACCAGCCAGATCTGATTCTGCTCTCCTTTTCAGTCAGTATTCATTGATGTAAAGCCATTTCCTACCTATTTGTTGAATAGAGTCTGTGGGGACTCAATGCAGACTTGGAATTTTCTGCAAATTGCTCAAAATCCTGCCCATCATCTGTCAGGACCATCTAACTCTGATGTGGAGGAACTCCCCAAGTAATGGCTAAGGCCACCTCACCAAAGCAAGAGTAGCAGTTCAGGAAAAACAGAATCTTCTGTGATCAGCATAACTGAACCTGTCACTCTGAGGGGTCCTTCTTTCTTGAGTCCCAAATGTGAAGCCTTTTTGCTGGAGTTGCCTGTAACTTTGTCATGCCTGACAAACTATTTAGAAAAATCCGTACCAATCTTTGTGCTTTCTCCCTGGGTTGTTGCTCGACAAATCCCAGACTTTGTCTGAGACACAACAGTCCATTTGCTTTATTTATAAAGTAAACTGCTACAAAAATGTCTGTCTTTGGGCTCTGCTATATTATGGTTTCTCATCTCTCTGACACCAGCTTGCAACCTGCCCCACAGTCAGTTTGAAAATCATATTTCTACCCATAAAATAGTAATCTGGGTAATCTGGGCAAGTTTCATATCTGCCAGCTCCCTTTTAGCAGTTGCAATTAGTGGTTTATGGGTGGTTTCAGCCAATGTGGGCCGAAATAAAGACACAGAACATTTTTTCCCCTGCAGATTGTGGTTAAAGATCCCTTCCCTGAGCACAGAGAAAGGCAGGATGCCCATAGATACACTCAGGCCACTTGAGATGGGAAGCTTTCAGTGTTTCCCACCTCCCTGCCTGGTCCCCAGTTATAGGTGTGGCCTTCCCATGGCACCATCAGTAGGAGAGGGCATTCACAAGCTCTTCAGGTGCTGTCACTCACAGCTTGGCATGAGCTGAATCCCAGATGCACAGTCTGAGCCTGGGTGCTGAGCTGTGAGCTCAGGCATGAGCACTGCTCACACTCCCTCTGCCAAATTCACTGCAGGCTCCACCTCTTGCTTGAACCCCTAGCTAGGAGCAAAACCTCATCCTTCCCACCAGGGCTGGTGCTTCCCTCCATTCATTCTGTTCCCTCAGCTCAGAACCATGGCCTGTCAGCATCTCAAACTGAGGGACTGGGTGATTCCTCACCCCTTGGAAAGTGTCTCCAGATTCCTCCTATCCCATTTCTATCCTCTGCTCATTCCATGATGGCATCACAGAGACAAGAACTTCCAGTACCTACAGGGAACTGAAAGGAAGGATGGGGCAAGACTATTTACAAGAGCATGTAGTGACAGGACAAGGGGGAATGGGCTCAAATTGAGAGTAGGTTTAGCTTAGATATCAGGAAAAAAATTCTTACCTGTGAAGCTGGTGAGGCCGTGGCACAGGGTGACCAGAGAAGCTGTGGCTGCCTCTGAATCCCTGGAAGTGTCCAAGGCCAGGTTGGACAGGGCTTGGAGCAGCCTGGGATAGTGGAAGGTGTCCCTGCCCATGGCAGGGGGTAGAATGAAATAAGGTTTAAGGTCCCTATGATCTGTAATCAAGTGCTCAGCACTTTTGGCCACCCTAAGCATTGATTCCTTCAATTCAGTGCCATCCAAGCATTTATTAACCTACTTGGACACAGTGCATATTTCACTTATGGAAGTAATTCATTACTATAAATATCATAATTATTTTTTTTTTCTGTCTCTACATATAGCTTGCAATTTTTTCTAATCAGTAGCAATGCTCACAGCAATGCAGTGACTTCATGTAAGTGTCTGGGGTGACATTTGCAAATGACCTTCTTGTGTTCTGGCTGACAATCCTTGTTTTTTGTTGCAGCAAAATCTGGTATTCCCAAGAAAACTCTGGCCAAGCTCACCATCCTGTTAGTCACCTGTGTGCAAAACTCTGCTGAGCCACTGTCAAGCCAGGCCATGGGGACACTGGTGGCATTTTTCCCTGCTCTGCCATTGTCCTGGTTGGTGGAGGCAGCCACAAGAGTAAGGCTCTGCAATTCCTCCTGCTCCCTGCAGCCTTGCCTGTCCCTCTGCCTCTTCTCTTCTTGCTATCAGTCAAGCTTCAGTGCAAGACTTGGTTATCTCCAGGAGCTTCATTCCTGGGAAATTCTCTGTACCTTCTCAGTGTTAATCCTGGCTCCCACACCAGCCTTTAAGCTTTTTGCTGTGGATTCAACTCCTCACAACTCTTGAAAAGCTTTATTTTTCATCAGAGACTCTGCTGAACTCCCATAATCATCCAGAGAGCAACCTCAAGCTCTTCTGCAGTGTCAGATTCTCTCTCTCTCTGCTGAGTTAAAAGCCAGCTGTGAAATGTTTTGGATTTGGGTGGCAGACAGGTCCCTCACCCTCTGCATTAGGCTCCAAGAGTTAACTCTGCCCAAGTTCTTGGAGAATGGGACTCAGGTGGCTGCCCTGTCCTTGCTCTGGCACTGCCATGTGCAGTCACAGAATCCCAGAATGGTTTGGGTGGGAAGGGACCCCTTTGTTCCAACCCTGTGCCATGGGCAGGAACACCTTCCACTATCCCAGGTTGTTCCAAGCCCCATCCAGCCTGGCCTTGGACACTGCCAGGGATCCAGGGGCAGCCAAACTTCTCTGGGCACCCTGTGCCTCCTCACCCTCCCAGGGAAGAATTTCTTCCTGCGGACTGCGCGCTCCTCCCATGGAGGAAAGAGCCCCCAGCGGTGACCAGGAAGCCTTTCAGGGCTGGGTCTTGGAAAACTGGCCTGCTGAACCAGTTCCAATTTGTATGAAATTCTTCAATATTCATCAGGGCAGGGAGGGCATTGAGCTGGGTTGACAAGGGGAATACATTAACTGCCTGTTTGTGCCTCCAGCCTCGCTCTTCCCCCACCACAAGAGTTCTTTCCTTGCTTTGGGTAAAAAAGGAGCAACTGCTACAGGATTTGAAGCTCAATGCTCACTGCTTTGGGACCAGTAGGAAGTGGGACTGGCCCAGCCCCACATTGCCCAACAAGCTGGATGATGATGATGATAACTCTTTTCACCCTTTTTCTAGCAGATAAGATGTTTGTGGAAAACTTCACCTTCTGCAGGTAACCCTGGTGTGTTCAGGGCTTCAGTAAGTACTCAGAACCACCCCCAAAGTTTCAGCTTTCAGAATTTGGAAAGCACTGAGACCTTCAGATTTATTGACAGTGAAAACACCTGATTTCCCTGCTGTGTGAGCAAAACTTTAAAAACAGCTTTTACCCCCAAAACTGGGAAAATAAAGGGAGTAAGAAAGGACAAAATTACTAAAACACATCAATACACTCACCTTCCCCTTGGCAAATTTTTCACGTTTGCTTCAAACCAAATTCTTTGTTTTTTCTTGTTATGGCAACAACCAGTTCAAAGGTTCCACTGTTTCTCCAGCCCTGTGGCTCTCTCAGGCACTCCTTGGGCAGCTGGATGCATCTCTCATGCATCCCAGTTGGATGCCTCTTGCATCCCTCCTATCTCCTTGTTTTGGCTGCCTGAATCATACCTGGCACTTCTTGGGGTGCCCAGCACAGACCTAAACCCAAACCCTTCCTGGTGACTCAGTCCAGAGTTTCTCCCAAACATGAGGGCTTTAGCTGGAAAACCTTTTTTCAGCATTAATCATATTTCACTGTAAGTTTGCATGAACTCCTAAATAATGGGTTCAGGTGAAAGTAGAGTTAATTATTGTCATTATGGCTTCTAGCTCATAGAAATATGGAATGACAAACTGGTTTTGAAGGGACTTTGAAGACCATCCTGTTCCAGCCCCATGGGCAGGGACACCTTACACTGTTCCAGGTTGATCCAAGTCCCATTCTACCTGGCCTTGGACACTTCCAGGGATCCAGGGGCAGCCACAGCTTCTCTGGGCACCCTGTTCAGATAAAGGGCATCACAGCAGGGCAGCAAAGTGGCTGAGGTGCTGGTAATAATCAGCACAGGAAAAACTGAGATCATTTCCTCTGGAAAACCTGTGAGAAAATGAGGTGCTCTACTCTGTTACTTTCAAGGTCAAAGAAGTGATCACCTCTCCCCAGCTGTGGTGCCCCATTCTGTGACATTAATGGCAAGAATCTCTTGGCACAGGATGTAATTTGCCTGGGGAAATTAGTTTCAAAAAAGACCAGAAAGTTGAATACTCTTGCAGAGCTTAAATGAAGGCTAATAATTTTATAGCCAAAATATTTTTTCTATAATAAATTATGTAGAAGGTAAGAGTAATAAAATGTGATGCTCCAGGGAATAAAACAATCCCTGTAAAGGTCAGGAAGCTCTTTTAATGTACCTGCACTTCAGTCCAGATGCATTTTAATTTGTTTGGGTTTTGTGTCCTTGGTTGGACATGATATTCCTGCCTGAGCTCCTCAAGGCCAAACACCTCACTGGCTGGACAGAGAAACCTTCCCCAGCTCTCTCAGGATATTGCTCCATCCTTTGAAGCATGAGGCAGATGATTTCTGTTACACTCCTGTCCCATTCCTGCAAGACTTGACACACTGCAAGGCCTTGGTGGCATCTGTGACCCTGTGACTTGGGACTCCATGATTTTGCTGTTACCATGCTGAATCTAATGATACCAGGATTAACTTTTACCCCAAACTGTCCACCTTGGCCATGGTGGTTAATTCCTGTGGTGTGGAGTTTCATGGCTTGGCTGTCAATGTGGTCTGTGCTTCTGTCTTAGATCAGCTGAGGTCACTTGTCTTCCTGTCTTAAGCCAACAGCACATTAGGTGCTAAGATGAGAAATCCCCATTTTTCCTACTTTTTTCCCTACCCCATAGCAGCTGATCCCAGCCTTGTGCTTACCAGGGAAGTGGAGCCAGATCAGCTCTCAATCACCCAGCCTGGAGGTACCATCATTGTCCTCCTGGAGCAGGGCCTGACAAACTACTGCACCTGACCTCAGCCCCCAGCTCCTGCACACCCAGTGCATGGTCACTTGTACTAAATCAGCCCATGTGGCCCCTCTGCCAGGTCAGCTCCACACCCCACTTCTTCCTGCTTGCCCAAAGGCTTCTCAGCTGCATTCCAGGTTCCTCTGTCATGACAGAGGATGACACTTGATGCTCATTTAGGGCAACTTACCAGGCTGGTTTGAATATGAGAGCTTGGAGAGAAATGGATTTCACACTTGTGAAACAAACCCAGACCAAACTTTTTCACAACGGCTGTCAGTGATGTTCACAGCATCCTGAAATGCTCTGGTGCAATTTGCTCGTGAGCTTTGTAGAATTACCCTCTGGGATAGAATAAATATGGGAGAATTTGAGTAGGAAAGACAATTTACATTATTGAAGTGTTAAAACGTGACAGAGCTGTTACCTCAAATCTGTATTATAAAAGTACCCAAAGATTTGATAAAATATAGCATTTTCATAGAATCACAGAATGATTTGGGTTGAAAGGGGCCTTAAAACTCATCATGTTCCACCCCCAGCCATGGGCAGGGACACCTTCCACTGTCCCAGGCTGCTCCAAGCCCTGTCCAGCCTGGCCTTGGACACTGCCAGGGATCCAGGGGCAGCCACAGCTGCTCTGGGCACCCTGTGCCAGGGCTCCCCACCCTCCCAGGGAACAATTCCTTCCCAATATCCCATCCATCCCTGTCCTCTGGCAGTGGAAGCCATTCCCTGTGTCCTGTCCCTCCATCCCTTGTCCCCAGTCCCTCTCCAGCTCTCCTGGAGCCCCTTTAGGCCCTGGAAGGGGCTCTGAGGTGTCCCTGGATCCTTCTCTTCTCCAGGTGAACACCCCCAGCTCTCCCAGCCTGGCTCCAGAGCAGAGGGGCTCCAGCCCTTGGAGCATCCCCATGGCCTGCCCTGGACTCACTTCAGCAGCTCCACGTCCTTCTGATGCTGGTGCCTCAGAACTGGAGGCAGCTTTGCAGGTGTGATCTCCCCTGAATCTCCCCCTCACCTGCTGCCCATTCTGTGGGATCAGCCCAGGACAATGCTGGCTTTTTGGGCTGCCCCTTCAATCCATAGGTACATAATGTAGAAGTACCCTGTAATCACTGCAGTCATTACATGGTCCTGGTCTCACCCCCGCCTTCAATTAGAGGTGTTTGGAGTGATCTCTGCCACTTCCAGAGGAAAGGCAGCTCCATCTCCTCCTTCCTCAGCTCTCCTGGAGGAAGCAGTGACCCTCTGCATTCCCACACCAGTGAGAGTTCCCACCACAACACTGGGACATCATGGCTTTGGTTATGACTTTGCACCATTGGCTGAGCCCAAACTAACAAAAAATATCCCGAACTGTCTGGCTTTGTAGTTTTGTGGTATTTAAGTCCAGTTGGTTTTTTTGGTTTTTTTTGGCGTGTTTGGATGTCACAAGTCACTGCATTTCAGGTGAACGTTGAGCCCTGTCACTCAGGCCAGATGAAAACCCAGTGACCCTGGGGAGAGCAGAGCTGAGCTGCTGACATGGGCTAACATGGGAAGTGATGAGGTGCCAGCATGGGCCTGGCACTGCCAGAGAGGGTTTGGCAGTTCACAGCAGCAGCCTGGTGCTCCAGCCTGATGAAAGGAGGATGATCCAGGCACCCTGAGCCCTCTCTCTCCCCTGCAGGCACAGGAAACTGAGCTTCCAGACCGGATGATCTCACAGCACTTGGACAAGGCAAGAAATCCTCGTAGCTTCACCTCCCAGCTCCCTTTTGCAGGCTGAGCCCTTCCTCCCAGTCACTGAATCAAAACTGTGAGGTTGAAATGAGCTCATTTTGCTCGAAAGGCTGCAAGCCCCAGTGCAGGCACCGCTCCCCTTGCGCGCTGTCGCACTACGCAGCCACCATTGCTGCAAGAGAGCCGAGGCTCATTTCAAGGTTGAATTTGTCCAGCTTCAGTCCCTGGGATATTCACATCTCTGGAAATTATCTGGGGATGCTGCAGTCCGTCATAGCAGAGCTGCTGCTTTCCTTGGCCAGATCTCTGGGCAAGTGCTTGGATTTTAACACTGCAATGTCCCTACATGCATCCTTCTCTGTATTCTGTATTTTTTTTAAGATTAAGGAAAGCATATTTTATTTTCAAGCTTTTCTTTGCAATTGCAAGGACCGGATACTCTTTTTAAATGACAAGATATGAGAATCTCGTGCATTTGCATGACCCCAATGGTTTAAAAACTCCTTTAACTCAACCATTGCCCAGATTTTACCAGAGACACGTGGGGCTGATGTACGTGAGGGCCACTGACACCCAGCATGAAACACATGAGCCCTGAAGCACCTAAAATTATCTCACGTTGGCTTTTGAAGATAAGTCTCCACCCTCCATTCAGAATGACAACTTTTGGCAACAACAAGAAAACAGAAATGACAGATGGTAACAAAATCTGGTACACAAACATGACAGTAGGCAATATAATGAACGTTTCACCCACTCCTTCATTTATGCTAATCGGTGCTTTTGAGCAACCGGAATTGTTCTGCCAGACAGCCGTGGATCTGAAGCACAGCACAGCAAATCTCAGAGGGCCACCAACCTGAAACCAGGGTAAAACCCCACCAGGGGACTCACTGTGAATGAAATGAAGGTATCACTAAACTCCAACCCTGAGAAAATCCCCTCACTCCTAAACAGCACATCCCGCCTGAAATTCCCGCCCTGAAAACACATCCACAAAACAGAGGCAGTTCGGTTTTCCTGCTACCCAAAGCTTCACCAAAATTCAGAGGAACCAGCAGAAATGAGAAGCAGCAGCCTTGCAGTCCATGTGAACTGCGCTAAATAAACGTATTTGTTACGGCAACAAAAATTTCCTTTAAGAAGCGCTTTCCTCCCAGCCTCAGCTCTCTGGGGTGGACTCTGTCCCTGCAGGAAAATGGTGACTCTTCCCTTTGAAGCCCACTTATCTCATGCTGACATTCTCAGCGGAAGGTGCTGTGTCACCCACAAACCTCCTTTTATTTCCTATAAAAATGTAAATCAGCCTATTTTTTTCCCCCAACAACCTTATGTAATGAGCAGTGTCCTCACTCAATCATTTTGAAGACGTGCTTTAGCCTCTATTTTATGCAGGAATCTGTAAGACTGAAACCATTCCTCCCTTTCCTTCCCTGATATTTCAGTGCTTGCTCCTTCGCCTGCTGGTGCAAAGCTCTGTGGCCATTCCTGGCATGGGCAGCACCTAAAGACATCTCAGAGGGCAACAGCAACATCATTATATTCTCCCAAGGATATAAAACAAGTAAATTGTCAGTGCTTTCAGGAAAAGAGGGGCAACCTTGAGCCAGCTGGGCCAACGTGCCCTCAGAGCCAGCTGGGGATGTGTAATTGTACAAATCTCTGTATATTTGTAACTATAAATGAGGCTGGTCCTCCATGATCAAAATTTCAAGACAGGACCTAATTTTCCTTTGCTTACAGCACTGTCACACATTACCCATGGCAGATGGAATGTTTTCTTCTGGGGGCAAAATCACAGGAAAAAATAGTGAATTTTGGTCAAAACATTTCAGTTGCTTTTGAAGGCAAAAACCCCCATGGTCTTCGTGGGTTACCAGTAACCAGGTCTGCAAACCCTACACTCAGCCCCAGGGGAAAGGGCTGGAGATAAATCTTTGTGTCAGCAATTCATCTCAGAGAACCAGAAATCTCCTCATGAAGATCCACACAGACTTCTCTGACCTGGGGAAAACTTCACTTCTCCTGCTTTCTGTCTTATTCATCATTTCCTGCCCTGGATGAAACATGCCAGCCTGTTTAGTTCTTCCTTGGGTGAAAGCTACTTCATTTCTTTAATTATCCTTGATGCCCACCTCTTCTAGACCCCCTGTGCAAAGCCATGTATCAAATTTGAGTTAAGGGAATCTCAGCACATGGAGCAATTGGAGCAGAATTCCTCTGTGGATGGAGGCACAGCAGACCAGTGTTTCCTGTTCTCTCTGCTTCAGCATCAATCATTCCTGAAAATAATGCCCCAACCATCTCCCAGACTGGAGATGGAGAAGCACTGACCAGTAGGGCTGGAGTCTTCCAGAGACCCCCACACTGCAGCCCCTGGGTGCTTTCATAGCCTTTTTATGAATGGTTTGGGTTGGAAGGGATCTTAAAGTTCATCTCATCCCAGGCCCTGCCACGGGCAGGGACACCTCCCACTGTCCCAGGCTGCTCCAAGCCCTGTCCAACCTGGCCTTGGACACTTCCAGGGATCCAGGGGCAGCTACAGCTTCTCTGGGCACCCTGTGCCAGGGCTCCTCACCCTCCCAGGGAACAATTCCTTCCCAATATCCCATCCATCCCTGTCCTCTGGCAGTGGGAAGCCATTCCCTGTGTCCTGTCCCTCCATCCCTTGTGCCCCAGTCCCTCTCCAGCTCTTCTGGAGCCCCTTTAGGCCCTGGAAGGGGCTCTGAGGTGTCCCTGGAACCTTATCCTCTCCAGGTGAGCACCCCCAGCTCTCCCAGCCTGGCTCCAGAGCAGAGGGGCTCCAGCCCTTGGAGCATCCCCATGGCCTGCCCTGGACTCACTTCAGCAGCTCCACGTCCTTCTGATGCTGGTGCCTCAGAACTGGAAGCAGCTTCACAGGTGTGATCTCCCCTGAATCCCACCCTCACCTGCTGCCCATTCTGTGGGATCAGCCCAGGATAATGCTGGCTTTCTGGGCTGCCCCTTCAATCCATACGTACATAATGTCAACTGCTAAAAGATAAGCAATTTTTTTTTAAGGTATTTTTCAAGGCTTTACACACACAGGCTTCCCATCCCCTCCCACCCATACTCTCCTTTTCCTCTGCCTAATTTCAGAGTAAGGAAGCCACACACGATGTTTTCTCTCCAGGACATGGTGAACTGGCTGGTTGTCTGATGAGAAGGAATCTGCCCCGGGACACCATGAGGAGGTGGGATCTTCTGCCTGTTGCTTGTCACGGAAAAGGGAAGATGTCTGTGTTCAGCTGCTACTCAAGTCAGGAATGCCAGTTCAAAACCTGGAATATCAGCTTGGGAGGACGCTGCTCTGATGCTGCTGTGGCTGAAGGAGGCTCAATCCCATACCCAGGCGTGTTCACAGGGGTCCCACAGCCGGGGGTCCCTGGGCGGCCCGGAGCTGCCTGGCTATGGGGTGTGTGGGGCACAGGGGGCCGGGATATGCTGGTGAATACTCTGGGTTGCTTTGCTGCAGCCTGGGCCAGGACCCCCGACAGCCTCCAGCTCTGCCGAGGCCGTCCCCACGTCCCCAGCGGGTTTTGCCCGCTCGCTGGACACGCTCAAAGTTCACGGTGCTATAAATACCCGGGCACAGGGCTGCCAGCAGGGCCGGCCGGCGCGGGGGGGCTGCTAAAACCCAGCGGGCTTTCGTGTCAATTAACCCTGTGCGTGCACCAGTCCCCTCTGTGCGGTTTGAGTACAGGAATCCTCCGATTCCAAACGTGCCTAAAACCAGAAGAGAGCAGCAAACTCCTTCAGAGGGCTGATTCCTGCTGGGAAGAGCCCTGGGATTGGTACCAGGACTGGAAGAGCACAGGGTGCAGGAGGGTGTTGCAGTGGACGGGTGTTTTGTGGCCAGGCACATCCACAGCTTGGGCAGGTCCTTGTGTTGGGGATGCAGCGATGTGGATCCAGCACGGCTTGGGTCCCCCCATAAAGCAGAGGCTGCCTGTGCACCCCACATTCCCCACAGAACAAGCTCATGCCACACAGCCCTGCCCCACACGGCCCCACAGAGCACAGCCACACCGCAGCCCTGTGTCCCCCAGCCTGTCCCGTGTCCCCGGCACCACGCGCAGGACTCGTTCCCAGCAGAAGCGCTAAAACGCATCAAAAAACTTGGAGGCCAAGAGAAACGCACTAAATCAGTACAGGGGACAACCCCGGCTTGGGGACAAGCCGCAAACGTGGAGCCCGCAGAGGTGCCACCCGAGGCAGAGCACGGCACATCACCTGCAGCAGGGTGTGAAGCTGCTCCCTGTGGAAACGCCTGTGACCCCACCCACAGCTGCACAGAGCCCTTTCGTGGAGCCAAACGTCATCTTTTAACCTTACCCTGGCGGGCTGAGGGAGAGCCAGTCTCTGAGAGGAGCCTCTTGCCCCTTGTGCCTGCTCAAAGCACGGGCGATGGGAAGCTCGGAGAGAGCAGAGGACAAGGCGGTAGAGCAGAGCCCCACGGCTCTGCTGAGGCTGGACACAGCTCACACATGGCTCAGGGACAACGGCTCAGGACTCAGCAAGGTCCTGGTGACCACAAGTGACCACAGCTCCAGCGGGGCCAGGCTGCCTCGAGCACGGGGCCGCACATCCCTGTGGCCTCACGGGCAGGGGGTGACCCTTGTGCCCCGTCCTCAGGCTGCTCAGGTCACAATGCCACCAGAACACATTCATTTCAGCCTTGGAAATGTCGCCTTTTGAGTCCCTTCAAGCCAAACAAAGGCACACTCATCACCTCACTCTCCACCATCTCCTCTCCTCCCATCATCACCGCAGCTCCCGTGATGCCAACACCTCCTTGCTGCACTTGGATATCGTGGCTCTTCCTGACGCCTGCTTGACCAGGATTTTGGGTTACTCAGTTCCTGTGGCCAGCAGGGTCCTGCCCCGTTCCCCTCATTCCCTGTGCTGCTCTGGGATGTGGCTGCCCCAGAGCTGATCCCTCATGCCCCAGGGTCACTGTGAGAGGCACTGCCGGACTCTGTGCCCAGCGCAGCACCGGAGCAAAGGAGCCTGGAGGGTGGCACTAGGGGGAGATAAAGGCCGGGACATGCTGCGCCCTGCACCCCTGCCAGCCCCTCCTGTCACCTTGTCCCCAAGGCCATCCTAGCCCTGGCTGCTGGCGGGGACAAAGGGGAGAACTGCAGGTTTCTGCTTATCACAGTCCCCTTGCTTTGTGGGGTCTTTCCTGGCATCTTCAGTCTTTGGGAAGCATCTTTGGCAACGAGGGGCCTTATGGCATTTACACCTTTATGCAGCAGGTATAAAAGCAAGAAACTACCTTGTCCCATGTTGCAGACACCCCAAAATCCATCCAGTGCTGCAAGACCTCAGTTGGAGGCTCAGCCTGTCACATCTGGCTCCCCTTTCCTAATGCCCCTAGGTGCACTTGGCATCAGCACAGCTGTGACAGCCTTTACAGGACCCCAGCACCAGCAAACTGGGCACCTTCAGGGCTAAACACCATTCCAGGGGACCTCTGGGTCAAGATACCATCCCGATATCACACAGCTCCTCTGGATGTTGGGAACATCCATCCCCTGGATGTACCCTTCTCCACAGGCTCCCTGTGACCCCTCTCAGCAGACATGAGTTCACTAGGCAGAGTGTGGGGAAGCTCCTGGTAGACAAGGAGCTGAAGCAGCAGGACCTGTCCCTAACAGAGCTGTTCATGCCCAGCTGGATCACAGTGGCACCCACGGGTGCAGCTGTGGCTCCTGTGGTGTGAATCAGTGCTGGATGCTGGGGCAGGCACTGTGCAACAGCAGCTCTGCAGGCAGCAGCCACATGAGGGGGGACACTTTGCCCTTGTATTTTCTGTGGATTAGAAAGAAAAGTTAAATGATTTCCTCATTTTCCAGGAGGAGGAGGGAATCAGAGTGTGGCTGACACAGTCATCAAAAAATGCTACTAATACAGGTTTGTACATCACTGGAAATGCCATCAAACCACGATGCCCTGGGGGCCTGAGCTCCCCCCAGAAAACCCACACAAACTCCACACAAAAAACACCCCAAACCACCAATCCACTGCAAAGTTGTGTTTTCTCTTCCACTGCCCAGTTTGGTCACAGCCACAGGACACAGAGGCAACACTTGTCCTGTAGCCACATCTCTGGTTTGCTCATATCTACAATTATTTAGAGCTCCAGCTCCACAGTTTCCAACATTCTCTCTCCTAAACTTCATGACTGCTGGCGCTGGAGGGAACGGGGCTGGTAACGTGATAGGGATGTTGGCCTCGGACCAGGAGGCTGGAGGCAGAGGGTGGAAGGCAGAGGGGTGCCCAGGCTGGGGTGTTATCCAAGCCCCTGCAGGAACAAGGTGTCTTTGGCTTGATGTGAGCTGGCAAGAGTAAGAGGAGGGAAGGAGATCCTTCGTCAGCACTTTGCTATGCACCGTGCTCCGTGTTCTGTACTGCCCGGACACACGGACTCACCACTGCTGTGTTCAGGAGAGCTATTCCCAGGGCTGCTCTCACCCCAGGTCCTTTCTCCCTCTCAGGCCTGCAAAATGCCATGTTCTGCTTCAGTATGGCTCCAAACACATGCCCAAAAAGCAGAAACCAACACAACACTGCTCTTCCCACGCTGTGAAGTGAGTGAGGCGCATGCAGCAGCACCTGATGGGTCACCCCGTGTGTTGAGTGACCACTGACAGAGGTGGCTCCAACATGATGCTGCTGTATAAAAGAGCTGACAGTCTGTGCCCAGACCCTGTCACAGCCCCTAAACCCTCAGGGGGCTCTGATGCAAGTCTAGGGTTTGCACTGTCCCTTACCCAGGCTTTGCAAAACAACCTGGAAGTAAAGAGTCATTTTTTCTATTTTTCAATAATATTAAATAAGGACAGAAGCATTCCCTGGGATTGCTCAAGGCACCCAGTGCTGTGACTGCAGCCCAGCTTTCCCCCTGTGAAATGCATCATGTGCCACCACAGAATGCCAGTCCAGGATCTCGGGCTGGAAACCAACAGGGATTGGGGTTTGTTTCAATTGTTTCAATGGTTTTTTGCTTTTAACAGATCATTTCTAAGATCATGCCATTCTGCCACATGTTCTAGACAACATTTCCCATCTCCCAGCTTGGACATAGCCTTTGAAAAAGGACATTCCACCTCCAGTGTGCCCCAGGCACTAACACAGCCCATCTGCAGGCAGAGCCAGGCTCTTCCCAAAGGTTCCCGTTCTCAGGCACCTCGTGCCAAGCCCGACATGGTCACTTTGTCATTGAGTGCCAAGTACAAAGCATATGTAGGACAGATGGGTATGAGGTTTATAAGATAATTAAGCATGTTAATGAAGTTCATTTGCATCTAGCTCCTAAATTCCCATAAATTTTGTGAGGCTGGGAAATGAGAATTGCTGCTTGACGTCACAAAGCAACAGAAGTTTAGTTACCAACAGCAAAGCAGTGATTAAAAAGTGAGACCCAAAGCTGCTGTGGCCAGGCTGAGCACAGTCCTGCAGGTCCCCTGGCACAGCCTCCATACATGATGCTCCCCGTGCCACTGCAGTGGCCACAGCCTTTAATACAAACTGTTGTGGGCTCTGCTGGACTGAATGTCACAGAATCAGAGAGAGTGGGAGGAAATCATTGCTCCAAGGAAAGAACTGACCCAGAGATGAAGGAAAAGCTCTTTGGTGTGAAACAGAAAGTTGGTGGCTGGTGTGGGAAGCCAGGTGAGAGCACCCTCTCCATGGGCTGCCCCTGAAGCAGGACCAGGGCAGAGTCCTCTGATGAAATCATGGGGATAGCACAGCAGAGAGGCAGATGGGCATTCCCTGGGCAGAGATGGAGTCCAGGGCTGTGACCCAGACAGCACTGGAGCAGCCCCAGGAAAAGAAAGGAACAGGTTGGATTAGAGATCCCCAGGAAACCCCCAAGGATACTCCAGGGGAACCAGAGCAGGAGCTGGCAGATGTGCTCCACACCCACCTGCCACAGTGCTGGAGCTGGGAGGGCTCTGGGGTCCTAATATGTGGCCAAGCCTGGGTCAGAGCTCACCTGCAAATTCTCATCTCCACAGGAAAGGAGGGAAGGAGGATGGGCAGTTTCCACCCACCCAGGGGTCACAGACTGGGAGGTGGCTCAGGTGCTGCAGCACCTCTCCATTACCCTGAGGTGATGGTGGTTCCTCAGAAGTGGAAAACCCGAGAGCAGCACAGCCAGGTGGTGCAGAACCTGGGACCACCCCACACCAGTAACCTGTGGGGTCAGGTACCACTCACCTTCCTGGCACCCAGGGCAACCCTGGAGCCTCCTGCTTCCAGAGGAGGAAGAAGCCAATGATCCCACAGAGATCCCATTCTGCAGCACACCTGAGGGGCCAGATCCCTGGCAGCACCTGTGAACAGGAGATATGGAGCAGCCTCCGGGTTGGCTCTGCTGTCCCCCACTGCCCAGCTGGGCCAAGCACACCATGGCAGCAGGCCAAGCACCTGCAGCTCACTATGGACAAACACAGCCCAGACTTGCAGGAACTGCTGTGAAACATCTCCCTGAGAGACCTTTGAGCTTTTCTTGTTACACATCCTCACACAAACTAACCACGCACAGGGCGGGTCTTCCAATACATCCAACACTGGTGTACGACACATCCTGACCATGAACCAAAGCAGAGAGAAAAGAAACTTTAATGTGGGCTTATCCAGGACAAGACAAACTGAAAACAGCAAGACTGGATTTGTTTGAAATACCTTCACCAGATTTATTAAAAAATATCCCTTGGCAGTTGACAATCACCACGATCCACAATCAGAACCTGACTGGACAACGTTGGAACAGTTTTCACCTACAGCAGAAGGTGAATACCTGAACACCCCAGCAAGGCCTACACACCCCTGCTGGCATTAAACACTGGGCTGGCACTGAGGAGCCCAGGGCAAATGCTGGCTGTGGTGCCAATTTAACACAGGTGTTTCTGTGTGCTCTCATACTTACCTGGTCTGTGGGAGAAAAAACAAATGTTCAAAATACGGGGGAAAAGAATCAGTTGGGACCCAGCAAAACTGGACACCATTTCTCTTTGATTCCACCAGCTCTTGCTGTGCTGCAGCAGAGTGAGAGTAGGGAAAGGGAAGCTGGACAGTGAGGCTGGACACATTCAGATGCTGTGGCTGCCTGGTGAGAAGGGTTTGGTGCTGCAGGACCAAAGGTGGTGGGACACTGGTCATCGACAGGCAGCAGCATCCAAAGGAAACCTTCACATCTGCCAGGTCAAACCCTGACTGGGAAGGGCTCAGGGCTTCATTAGGGGTTTCATTCCCCAGTGAAACCCAACAAAGACAGTGGGAAGCTGACAAGAAACCCCAGGAGAAGTGGGAGGTGTGGGACAGACAGAAGGTAGACATGGGGTTTGCTTTTTGGGTCAAATTCTGGTTTTTGAAGTATCAAGGCTCCTCTTCTTGCCCAGCCACTGCTCTCAGTCCTTGCTCCGTGGACACTCACTCCAGAAAAAATACCTCATTCCCCTTTCCAAGCAAGTTAAGGGGATCTGAATTCCAGAGTAAACCATCAATGTTCTCTGCCAAAGAGAAAAATAACTATTCAAAGGTCATCCCCAGTTTTGGCCAACATAAGATCCCTGTGGGGAAAAGCTCTGCCCAGCAGTGACCTAAGGTGGCTGCAGAGGAGCTGTCAGTGGTGCCTGCACAGCCCCTTCCCAACACCTCAGAACCGGATCAAAACAAGGAAAAATCAAGAAGGAATTGTCTTCTCACCCTGGGCACTGGGAACAGGAAGGTCATTCACTGCCAACCAACACATCCAAGTGCAGCACATCTATGTGACAAATGCCTTCTGTGATTAAGACGCCTCCTAAATATGCACCTAATCAAAAATTAACTTGGTGGCTTCACGATTATCAAAGAAACATTGTTAAAAGACAGATCCAAAACAGAGGGCTGAAAAACCTATTCCAAACTATTCTTCTTCCAGATCATGCACCAAGGGCTGCGGCTGAAGCGGGGCTGGAGCAAAAATACAAAAGCAAAAACAATTTGGAGTTGACACAGTGTATTGTGAATTACTTCTCAGCTTTTCTACATCTAAGAGAGCATGAAATGACCGGCCGTACAGTGGAACAGTTTAATATACAATTGATTACAGAGCCGCAGATAACACGCGCTGGATCTATATACACACAGAGCTTCATATTTCACACATACAACTTCTTGCCATCTCGGTTTGTCCACGAAGCATTGGCACAGAGTATTTACAGTGAGGCTGCTGCGAGGAAGCCCCGTCCCCCCGCACAGCCCCGGGCAGGCTGCCCCAGTAGGGGGTGTAAACAGAGCGGGTCTCTCTTTCTGCAAGGGAGGGAGAAGGGGGGAACACCGCTGGGCAGGAGGGAAAGGAACCAGAGATACCAGGAAAAAAATAATGTCCAGCTAATCTGGAGACTTCAAAACACTCCAATTTGCCTTTTAAAATATTTTGACTGGAAACTGTTCTCAATTGATTTTCAATTTGTAATTCAATAATGTTTCAATGGCATTTTCAATTAATGCTTTCTATCCATCTGTATTTCCATCCATTCCCATGTGTGCTTGAGCAAGGACAGGGAGTGCTGAAGCCCTGGGTCAACGCTGAGGGAGCTTCTCAAGGAAGCAGGGGAGGCTGGGGGGCTGTGCTGGCTCCCAGGCCCACTCCTTGTCCTTGGCAAACCAAAGCCAACCCTGGTTTCAGCTGATCACTCCAAAAATAATCTCTCTCGGGCTGTTTGTAATCAGGTACCACCACCCTTGAGTCCCAGTGATGGCTTTTACACGGGGATCACTTGTGGGTGTCACTGTGTGGACAGAGGGGGGGCAGATCCAACCCCAATCCCAACCCCAACCCCAGCCCTTATCCCCAGCCCCAGCCGGTCATGGTCAGACACAGCACCCTCGTTCCTCGTGCAGGCTCTCAGTAACCAGCTGAAATTTGCTCAGTGAGAAAAGCAACAGGCAGGAGGGAAGGTGCATTTACCAAGGTGTCCATGGCCTGGCTGCACGGAGCAGGCAGCAGGATCTGCCCAGGAGTAACCTCCCCAGAGCTCAGCTGTTGGAGCCACTGCTGCCCAGGCACCACTACGGGACCCACATGGCAGCTCCTCCCCCACTCAGGCTGGCTCCAGGGGCACACCCAGCTCCTTTCCCCATCATTTCCATCCCTGCCTTGTCCCCCTCAGTGCTGAAAGGACCAAAGGGCCAGAGAGGAGGAATCCAGCCCCTGCCACCAGCAAAGACCATGTTTTATGCTAAGTTAAGAATTTTGTTTTATGGAAAGAAGGAGCTTTCCTGAGCAATTCAACACCTAAAGCCATCCAGCTGGCACTGGGCAGTGAGGTGACTTTCCTGAGAGCACATGGGGGAAGCTCGTTTACCTGTTCCTGGGGAACTGGGTGAGGGTGGCCAAGGTCCTTGTCATCTTTGGACACTGCTGCTGCCTCCCTGCAAACCAGAGACACCCCCACCGAGCAGGAACAATTCCCGAATATGCAGCGCGACCTTGGAACTGTGTTTCTTGTCTCAGCAGATGTTAAGGCTCTTGGCTTTAAAGAGTTTATTACTTTGGAAGTTTAAAGCTGTACTTGCAGTAGGGTGTAACAAGTCTCTGTCTCAGTATATGTATTATGTATCTATCTCAGCATGGGCTCTGGAACCAGAAGCAGTTAAATTGGGGAGAGGGTCACTGGTAACTGTGGGCTCCTGGAACATGTGCTGGTGCCAGTGGGATGATGCCAGTACCTGTGCAGTGGCCAAACCCTGGCTGAGGCAGCAATGCAGAGCAGAACTGGCAGTGCTGCCACCTCCTCCTTTGGACATGATGGTGGGGTACATCCAGTACTGGAAATAAACCCTAAACAAAACTCAGTGCTCACCTGGAAAAGGCAAAGCTTCAGAGTCACTGAAGAGCCATTTCCCCTTGGGCACACCCACAGATGGACCACATGCTCTGTGTCCTTTCCTATCCTGAGCTGTATCTCTCAGCACAAACCAAAACAAACCATCTTCAATTCCACTTGCACTAAGGTAAAAACTAGTGAAGACTTGAGTAACTGAGGGAGGAAAAGAAGGAGAAACTTGAGAAAGTCACTTTGACTCATGTGAAGAAGGATTTGAGAACTGATGGCCAAATCAGTGACATGCAAGAGACATGGTGGCACTGGCTTCCACCACACATCCAGAAATGAGCTGGGTAACAAACTGGTCAGAGCATCATGGATGAGAATGGGAACTTAAAACTTGTACCAACTGTTCCCAGCCATGACCTTCTCTGCAGTTCTTCAATTCAGTGAATGCTGCAATTTCTGGACATTAAAATCCATTACGGGCATGGAGATGCACCAAGGGCTGGAGCCCCTCTGCTCTGGAGCCAGGCTGGGAGAGCTGGGGGTGCTCACCTGGAGAAGAGACCTCAGAGCCCCTTCCAGGGCCTAAAGGGGCTCCAGGAGAGCTGGAGAGGGACTGGAGACAAGGGATGGAGGGACAGGACACAGGCAATGGCTCCCACTGCCAGAGGGCAGGGATGGATGGGATATTGGGAAGGAATTGTTCCCTGGGAGGGTGGGGAGCCCTGACACAGGGTGTCCAGAGAAGCTGTGGCTGCCCCTGGATCCCTGGAAATGTCCAAGGCCAGGTTGGACAGGGCTTGGAGCACCTGGGACAGTGGGAGGTGTCCTTGCTCATGGCAGGGGTGGGATGGGATGGGCTTTAAGATCCCTTCCAAACCATTCTGGGATTCTGTGCAGTTGTAGCAGTGAGCCAGAAAACAGGGAGAGAATGGAGGAAACAATGCCAAGGCTGTGGCAGGAGAGGCTGACAGTGGCCTGGGGGCCATTCCAGAAGTGTAAAACACCAAGGGCTGCTGCCTCAGACCCTGATCTGCAGTGTGGAGCCGGACGTGGGACAGCTCCTGAGGAGGAGCTTGAACCCCACCCCTGGAGCAGGAGTGTGGGAAGACCCTGGCACTGCCTCCAGCTCCTGGCCAGCCTCAGGCTGGGGTAGGGCAGCAAATGTTCAGCAGCTACAATGAGGGATCAGGTAAAAAAAACCTTTTAGTATCTCCCACCAATGTGTTTTGTCCAAACTAATCTTCCTTCTCCCAAGCAATATTGACTCCCACAGGCAAGGAGCAAACAGTCCTGCATGTGTTGTACAGCCCAGCCCCTTATCAGGGCTGAGACAGAAGTTCAGCTCACATCAGACAGACTCGAAAGAGATTTTATACAAAATACTTGTATTTTTTTTTCTACCAGAGCTTTACCCAGTGCCTGCAAAGCACCTCAAACTTCCTTCCTATGACACCCTCAAACTGCACTGCTGTCAAGACACATTCCATCCGTTTTATTTTCTCCTTTAACACCTACAGAGCCTGATGTTTCATTCCAAATAAACTCTTTAAATAAGACAAGGGCAATAAGCTCCTGCAGTCTGACTTTCACCAATAAAACTCTGTACAGAGTTCAGAGGGTGGTGTTAATGCAGATTTTAATAAAATCAGCCAATTTTAAGGGTCTCTGGTTCTCCACTCCCAGAAAACAGGAACAGCTTGGGAAGCCAAGACTCTGCTTCACACCTGAGACACCTTCCTGTATAGCACTCCTGGACATGGGGATCAGCCCTTGAAACCACCCAGCAGCTCGTTCCATCTTCCCTTCTCCTTGTTTTCCCCATTCCAGACCTGCCAACATGTTACCATATGGAGCCAAACATGACACTGTGTCCTACCCACAGCTCTGAACTCAAACACCTTCAGACCATGGCAGCACTCAGCTCCAGGGCCTGCAGGAATTGGCAACTAATTGTTTCTAATTCGAACTTTTTAACAGGATTTTGCAGAATCCCACTGCCACTGCCTGCACAGTTCAGTCTCAGCAACAGCAAAGAGCAATTCAGGTTTTACCCCAGGAAACAAACCAAAGACTGCTACAGATTTCGGGAAGAACTCAAAAGGAGAAAAACGTTGGAGAAAATGACTTTCCTGCCCAAACTGATGTTCCACGAGCAGCCAGTCAAGTCTCAGCATTATTTTGAGACTTCAGCTGGCTTTTCACAACTGCCTGGGCGTTGAGATGGCAGTGCCATGGCACTGGGTCATCCCTGCACCTCCACCTTGACTGTCCCACATGCAAATCATTCTGTACTTACAGACAAACCACCCCTCTGGCAATTCCAGCAACTGGAAAAATCACATCAATAAACAACAATTGCATTTTAAAATTTAACTCTTAAATGTAACTGCAGGGATGTGTCACTTCTCTAACTTCCATCATCTTCTCTAACAGCCACCATCACAAGGAGGAAGCTGCAGCTGCGACCAGGAAAAATGGACCAAACATCAAAGCAAACACACAAATCTCCCCTTTCCTCAGGACCAAGGGAGACACCAGCAGTGACAGCAGCACCTGGAGCTGTGATCTCAGCTCAGGTGCTGCTGTGCAATGAGCAAGACACAGTTTCCCAAAGGTGAGAAGTAGAGAGGCAGCAGCCACCTGTGTATCCCATGCAGATGGAGCAAACGAGCTCACAGCAGGGAAGAAGGGAGAAAACAGGGTCTTTAAATTTGGCAGAAGCCCCCAAGCCAAGGTGTAGATTTAAACAGCCAAAGGCATTACAGCCAACCTCAGGCACCCTCAGTCTCCTGAGATGCTGTGACATGAATTAACTGCTCCCTTGCAACACCTTCTGCTGTGTTCAGAATGAAAGCTTTAGAAACAGGTCAGGGTTAGCAATTTTAAAATGCCAGAAACCCTTGGCCTTTTACTCAGAAATAAACTCCTCTAGCTAAAGCTGCTATGTGTACAGGGAGCTCCCTTCAGTTTTGCTCTGGGCCTCTTCTTTCTGTGTTCTAGCCCTAAAAGAAGAGTATCCAAATACCTATGTTTGTATAAAGCCCTTGGGGAATCCACCCTTTCCTCCTCTCATTTTGTCACTTCTGGGACACAGCAGAAGCTGCAGCCAGACCGTGGCACTGTCCCACTCTGCTCATGTTACCTCCAGCAAAGGGGAATGGCCCCAAATCCTAAGAGGTAACAGGCAAATCTGTCCTTCTCAAAATCCTAATGCCAGAAGTGAATGGGAATGCCATTTACCTGGTTCTCACTGAGAATCCTCTCACAGGAGCAGCAGGGAGAAAAAAGCATTTTGGTGTGTTAGCAGCAGATTAAGACCTCACTGCTGACAATATTCTGTGCACTCCTTGTCACTCTGCAGCCTGGAGCAGGTACTGCAAGTGGCAGAAGGCAACATGAGGCTCACAAATACCCAGCAATCTCCTCAGTCCCCTTCTCTGGACCATTTTTAAATCACTGTCATTAAACCACCCTAAAGATTGTGGAAGTGCAGCCACACATGGATTGTCCTTGTGGAATAAACCCCTGGGGATCCAGCCTGCCCCCCATGTTCACTGACAGCACTGCTGGCACCAACAGCACACACACCACAGGCATTTTAATGGAGTGAACTTTGCCTGTGGCCTCCCACCAGCACACGTGTCAGGAACTGCGCAGCAGAGCCACACAGCACTGCTAGAAACGCCTCCAGAGTCATTTTAGTGTCAGGATAAATCTTCAAAAGCGCAAGGGGAGCTGTGAAGGCTCAGCTCACGCTGGTTTACAACACAAACAGGTATCTCCTTGCACCTGGAAAATCTCCCCCTCCAAACCATCCCTTGAGAACCGAACTTCATTTGGTTCCTACACTGCATTGAAGAGATTGAACCCCTGGCAGCCCCACAGCTCCAGCTGTGGGGTTCTTGCTGCTGCCCTGGCAATGAGCAAATGGGGCACCACTGGTCACCCAGCAGGAGTCCTTCCCCAACCCAGAGTTAAGGCAGAGTACAATCACTGGCAGTTCCCAGAGCAGACAACAGCCCTTGATTTCTGAGTCCAACAGTGCTGCTGTCCTCAGTGCCTTTATTTGCTTAGTGTCAACAAAGAGAGGCCTTGGTGGGTTTGGGGTTTGGTATTCAGATGTTCCCATAAACCCAACAATAGTCCCACAGCCCCATGCCACAGCAGCATGGGAACCTTGTGTACTTTATAGGCTGGAGGAGAGATTTTGCATCCTGAAGTGATTGAGCAATGAGAGGAAGGTGCTTTGGGTCCAGGTTCTCATTCCAGCACCTCTTCCTTTCAGGTTTAACCACAGGCTGCCAACCTCTCCCAGGTGCAGGGTTGGGCTGGTGGAGGTTTGGTTACTGTGCAGTGTCTTAGGGAGTCAGCACGTCCTGACTGAGCTCTGCCCTTGCACACATCTGAGCAAGGAGAGAGCAAGGATGGGCAGGGTCTATAAAAGTGGGAGAAAGAAGTGACAGGGAGAAAAGCTGGACTGACTCTAAGACAATAACATAACACTAGAAGGCATGTAAACAATTCTGGATCATGTTAGCTCCTTGACTGTAGGAAAAGGAATACTGACACACCTTAACTGAACCTAACAATGGTTTCAGGAATACATTCTTCAGGTGCAAGAGGTATTTGCAGAATTACTACCTGAAAGTTGGAAGTGCAACCCACAGTGGGGAGGAGGGAGTTATAACCTAGGGAGAAGGAAGCTCCTGGAAAACTGTGCACTCAAAACCACCTCACATCGCTGCTCATTGGGAACAGCCTCCAAACAGGCAACAGCATCTATGGCACAGGGATTTGGGGGTGAGGATCCCCTGGTTTGTTGTGTGCTGGCAGATTGAGTGAAGAAGATGAATTCTGAACAGCTTTCCTATCCAAGGGAACACTGACATGCATGAACAGCAGCTGTGCAGGACCTGTGCACAGAGTTCTGTTCAGCTGAGATCCAGAAATCCCACACTCACATCTGATAAAGGCTTCACAGGCTCCATCCTGACTGTGGAGTGGACATGGATCTCCACCAGCTGAACAGGAACCCCACAATGGATACATTTATTACTCACACCCCAAAACCACATGGGGATAAGAGGAAGAATCAATACATTCTGACTTGAGATGGAAAGAGCCCCCAGCACCACACAGCCAATGCAGCACTGCCTTTCCCCAGCTCTTCCCTGTTTTGGGAATAAAAATCCTTTCACTTTATTTGGTGTCAGAGGGAGTTGGCTGAACTAGAATAGTTGAATGGTCAATATGATCCCCAGCAGGGCATGAAATGCCAGAGAGGGAGGTGGTGGAAGCACACAGAGGGCAGACTGGCACAGCCAAAGCCCCCAGCCCCACAGTTCCCTCTGTGCAAGCAGCTCCTGGGTTCCCACAGGCCTCTGTTCCCAGGGACCTGCACGGAGCTGACTGCAGGACTGGGAATGATTGTGCTTCTCAGCTCACTACAAGGACTCTTTTCCCTATTGCTGCTTTCAGCAGCAGGAAGGGAGCACTCTGTTCTCTTCCCTGCTGCAAAAGCAAGTGTGTGTGTGTGTGTGTGTGTGTGTGTGTGTGTAAAAATCCTGAAAAATATTGTGCAGCACCATTGGTTCAGTCCAGAGGGAAGATGGGGATACTCAACTGTGTTTGGTAGCTTCCAAAGCGCTGTTTGGAAACAAATATTGCCTAAGGTAACATCCTCACAGTGGTTGGTAGTTCAAAGAGGCTCAAACACTGTCTTATTACTCCTGTTAAACCCATGAACAATTCATCTCTCCCAGTCCCTTCTGCACACGAAAATTCCCAAACAAAATTAAAAAAAAAAAACCCAAGAAACCAAACAGGAATAAAATAAATAAATAAATAAATAAAGGCATTCCCAAAACATTTATTTTGCTTCTCTCTTTCTCTCTCTCCAATCAGCTCAGAGACACCGACGTCACCTACCTTCGCTCACTGAGCCGCGTACGGAGCCGGGAGCCCTGAACCGCAGCACTCCCGTGGTCTCTCCTCTGCTTCTGGAAACCTGTCCCCAGAGCTGGCACTGTCCCAACCCTCCTTCCATTCCCATGGATCAGTAACTCATTGGCTATATGGAAAAGAAGAGTATCCAAAGCACACGATGGCACATGGAGGCTGCAGAAAGCATCGGGAAAGGAGAACACAACGACAGCAGCTGCTCCTCCTGCCCTAACTAAAGGCTGAGCCACGGCACAAGCGCCCCTCCAGCCCGACCCAGAGTGTGTCACCCCTGGCCCAGACATTCTTGTGGTGCATTACTGGCACTTTATAGCAGTCTTGTATGGTAGATACATGCACATGTCTGTGTGTTACATACAAAAGGTCTGATAACAGTAAAACATTGTTTTGAGAGATATAAAAAACCCAAGGAGTTGCATTAGCCAAAAAAAGTGTTTTGTGAGAAACAACAATAAAAATGATATAACCACAGCTTTTCTTTTCTTTAAAATTAGATAAATACCCAAAGCTATGATTTCACTTGGGGCCTCTGTACCTTGACAGGGAGTCCAATGGAGTATATCTGAAGGCACTTAATATCCTCTACTCAGCTGTAAGATGGCTGCACAGGGAGCTGGGGAGCTTGGGATGTGATTTGGGGCATGGAGGAGAGAGATGGATGAAAACAAGCCCTGAAGAGCCATGATCCACACAGCCCCAGGTGCCGAAATGAACACAAACGTACAACCCAGGTGTGGAGAAGGTCTCTCTTGAAAAAGAAAACTGCCAATTGCAAAAGTCTGTGTGTTTCTATGGACAGAGCACTTCATGCAACTCTGACAGTTCATCATACACTCTTAGAGATATTTAGCTTTGTCAGTTCATTGACCTCCTCAGTCCCCGCTTCCTCACAGTCATCCTTTTCCACAGCTTTGCCAAACCTGCACCTCTCCTCTGCCTTCGCCGCATCTTTCTCGAGCTTCTTGGCGGGAGGAAGGATGTCCTTGGCTTCTGAGCTATCTGTGCCATGGGCTATCTTATCAGAATTCTGTACAGAAGGCACCAGGTTGGCGATCTCATCCGTCGGAGACCGCCCGATGCTGCCATCCACTTGAACCCGAATGTCTGGAGATATGGACAACTGGTGATGCGGCACGATCCCGTTGTCCATGCACTTGGGGTAAAGGTAGGTCTTCATCTGACCCTTCCCCTTCACATTGACCGTCCCCCTGTAGTCAAAGTCATACCCCATCTTGCTGAGGATGCGGTAGCTCTCCTCACTCACCTGGATGCGGCACTCGACGCCGGTGGTGTCCATCCTGCTGGCGATGTTCACAGTGTCCCCCCAGATGTCATACAGCAGCTTGGTGGTGCCGATGACCCCGGCCGTGAGGGGGCCGTGGTTGAAGCCGATCCGGAGCTTAAAGTTAAACCACAGCATGTTGTTGTTGAAGTCATCCACCACCCGCATCATTTCTTTGGCAAATTCAAAAAGGGTCTGCAGGTGCCCGTGGGGATGGCTGCTGTCCTGGCACTGCGAGGTGTTGAGCCCCGAGGCTGCCATGTAGGTGGCCCCGATGGTTTTGATCTTCTCGATGCTGCTGTAGTGGGGTTTGCTCAGCAGCTCGTCGAAGTCCCCGATGAGCTCGTTCAGGACCCGGTAACACTCCTTGCCACCCTCGTAGTTCTCCTCGTAGAACTCACTGAAGTTGACGATGCTGGCAAAGATCACCCCGCCGCTGTCGTGGTTTTTGGAATAGCTCTGGGACACCTTCAGCTGCTCGGCCACGTGGTAGGGGATGATATTCCTCAGCAGCCAGTCTGCCTGATCCCTCATGCTCTGGATCTTGGTGCGGTGCAGGTCGGCCTCCACGTCCCCGTGGTAGTGCAGGCGGTAACTGACCTCGAACTCGCGGTTCAGGAACCAGACGAGCAGGAGCAGCAGGAAGGACACCAGAACCACCTCGTGGCCAATGAGCTCCGCCGGTCGCTGCGCCGCGCTCGGCGCCGAGCTGTTGCATGGGCTCTTCCTGGAGCTGCACAAAGGGGACAACACACAGGGACATTTTGGGTTAGGGCATTGCCATCCCTGCTTCACAGCTAGAAATCCTCAAGTGTGGGCAGTACAGTTACATACTAAATTATAAAATATGACTTGAGAACTTCTGCTGTTAAGAAAACACCAAAGAATTAATTTAATTCTTAAACTCACTGAGTGCTTCTTTAAATCCACCAAGTATTTATCATGGTGTTCAGTGGCACAGCCCAATCCTGTTTTAAGAAGTTCACCAAGGACACTGTTATCATTGTATCTAAATACATAACCCAAAGCACTGCATGTAAATATGTACCTGTGTGTTTAGGTATCTGAGTGCACTGAAAGTCTGTACATGGGGGTGTCTGTGACTTTTGTGGAATTTATCTGGTTTTGTATTTTTTATTACCTCCAATAGTCAGAACCAGTTGCTTTACACTCCTGTGCCTTTCCCTTATGTCCTCACCAAGGACCAGGAACATTTGCCGTGTGCCTTTAATGCTACCAAAGGGTTTGGGATAAGATAACCCTGTAAAAGACACATCATGCAGAACCTCTAAGGCAGGGAGGTGGAAATGGATGAGCTTTAAGGTCCTTCTGAGCCAGCCCAGTTTGTGTTCTATGAACTGCATGGAAGTGGGGAACATGGCTGTGCCAACATCTTTTCTATGATAAAACCACTTCAGTTCTTCATGGCGCAGACAGAAAGTTTCTCCAAGTGCCAAGATTACATAAAATAATCAAAAATTCCTGTCTGCCATAGATTGGGAGCAATATTTCAGATCTTCTTGACAGTTCACTGCCTGCCTGTGCAGATTATGAGGTGCTGATGGAGCATCTGCCAGTGCCAAACCACCCTGAATGAGGAGACATCTGCACCCTCCAATCTCAACTTTCTGCAGAGATGCAAAGACACAAATTGAATCTGAGAAGGCCCCACCTATGCAATCCCAGAAGCGAAGGCTAAACGCAGACAGCTTGGCACGCAGTCATTTCTGGAGGGATCCAACTGCATTTTTGGGATAAAATCGTGCCAAAGCTTGAGATTTGATATGAGCAGACATGCACTGAAGTTTCTTAAGTTAAGAGATTGTTTGAAGAGGGAAAGCATCACATCAACCTTCCTCCTGGAGAGCCAGAAAGGAATCCATGTTCAGCACCTGCCTGCATTTCTCTGGGAAGGGAAGGGAAGGGATTAAAACTCAGCACAACTGGAGCAACAGTTCAAGAAGAGAAGGCTGAATTTGTTACTGCAACATATGAAAACATTCTTGAGTTGCTTCACTTCCATGGAGGACAGGCTTTCACCTTGGAGATATTTTGGAACTGAACTTTACTACAGGCACAGTTTCTTCCTCTGAGTTTCACTATCAAATACTTGATTGACAGAAAAGTGTGACAAATCAAAACCAGAGCACAGATGTGAGACAGATTAACCTGTCCATATCCAAAAACATTTCTCTGTGCCACAGTCTTTGTATCTATTCACTTCTTTACAGAAATCCTATGAGGAAGTTTCCAACAAGTGAGATACTTACAATACAGAGCATGCAGGTTGAATTTTAGACGAAAGATAGGACAGATTACATTGGAAATGAGTTTTGTTTTCTACTAGAAATACACTTCTCCCAGGAGAAGTGAAGGTGTATTCATTTTATTCCTCTTCACAAGGGGACCATGAAAGGAGGAGATGTCCCAGCTCAAAGTAAGGCCTCACCATCAGGTTCCTAAAATTGCTGTACCAAGACCCTCCTTCCTCCCTGATTCTCAACAGAACCTCTGTAGTGAACCTGTTTATCTCCTCCCTTGAAAGACAGGTCAGAGACAAAGACGTGGTTTAGTAGTGGTCTCGACTGGGTTAATGGTTGGACTTGATAATCCTCATTGGTCCCTTTCAGCTCAGGATATTCTATGATTCCCTGACCTTGGAGGTCTTTTTCAGCCTAAATGACTCCCTAAAAAATGACTAGAAGGGAACAATTCCTGAAATACAATCCTTGCTACCTATTTTGGAGGTGACAAAATGCCCTCCCGGCTTGATGGGCTTATAAAACAAGATGAGGGGATGGTAGGTAAGAGAAAAGACCTTGGAAAATAAGAAGAGATGGTGGAAAGTGAGGAAGGAATCTGGATTAAGGAGCTCAATTCAGGTTCTCTGAATGTGAGTTCATTATTTCACACATCTTGTGAGCAGGGATCTGTGAAAGGATGTGAGCAATGACTGATACTGCTCTGAGAGTATGAGTTTGATCCAAACAATTCCCTCCAATATTGGCTATTCAGGGTCCTATTTAAGTCATTAAAAGTTTTTTATTTACAATTTGCTGTACAAAACACTCCTCAAAGCACTTTAACTCCTCTCCAGTGAATGAGGTGAGCACCACAAATGTTCCATCAGGAACAGTGGAAGGCAGCATCTGGGGGAATGGCACCTGGGAGCTCTCCACGATCTGCTCAGTGTGCCTGACCTCATGGGCTCCAGCTCTGAGAGCTGCACGTGCAGGGAGTGACTCACTGACCTCCTTCCATTCATGGGGAATGGGGTGGGATCCCAAAAAGATCCCAAAAAAAAGCTGCAGTGGCTTCTCCAGAGCAGGCATTTTTATCCCCATGGGAAGTATGGGAAGCCCTGATTGCAGCCTGAAGCAGAGAGTGACTGCATTTGGAAATCCAGTCTGGATGTTGCAGTGACCAGGATACAGGACCTACAGGGTTGGAAATCACCTCCCCAGGCAGCAGCCATGACCTGGAGTCACCTCTGGAGTGAAAAGAACAACTCCCCCACATCTCCAACAGAAAGGATCAACCCCTCTGCCCAACCTTTCTCAATTCTACTTTTTAAGAGGTGTTGCAGCAGAAACTGATTTTAAAAGCCATTCAAATTGAAATCTTGAGCTGACAATGTTTCTTTAACTCGAACTGGTGAAATGCTGCCTGGCACAGCCCCCTCACTATTAACTTGGCACCTCCATTCAGCCTGTGAACATGGAACAAGTGAGACTCTGGAGATAGAATCTCCTTTGGCTTGATCACAAATCATGAAGATAATGGCTTTCCACTCATAGAGCTTTCTGGAAAGCCAGTTTGCTTCTGAGCCAGTAACCCATTTGGATATCTTGCTATATAGAAAGGGGATGCCTCTGCCTGCTAAACCTGAGAGAATGCAAGGCAGGAAAGGTGTGGAAAAGGGGATCAAACTGCTGCTTTCCAGGAAAAATGTACAGTGGGTGCCTACAAACCCTTCCCTACAAGGAGGTGATTTCAGTCTCCATTCAAGTGGCCATTGCTGTTCCCCCTTGAGCACACACACTGGAAAGTGGCACATCCCACCTGCCCTGAGGTGAGGAAGGAATGAAAATGAGAAATATTTCCTGCTTAAAAGACAAAGTCCATGGTTGCATCTTTAGGTTGAAGAATTGGGCTGCCTGGAAAACAAAGCAAACATTTTTATTTACAGACAGCCCAGAGATGAACTCTGTGCTAAGGCTTCATTACCATTACACTGTCTCTCTTCCCAGGCAACATTAATATTATCTCTATTCTTGATCAAGGAAAGGGAACAGCCTCATTAAAGGCAACACTCAAGCTTGTCCAGCCCTCTGAGAACACAGGAGAACTTCAGTGCTGAGTGGGGTAAGCAAAGAACCTGATTTATTTAATTCTGGCAGAAAGGCGCAGCAAAAAATTTTGTTAAGCTAGGAAAGTTTAATCTTTTAAAAAGGGGAAATTCTGTACTCTAGAAATGTGTTATACAATAATATACAGTGTAAGAGCCCTGAAAAAAGAAGCCAAATTTTTTTTTAATGGCAGAAAAAGAATAGGATAAACATCCAGGTCTCCCTTTTAACTTCCAATACTTGTTAATGTCCAAGTTTGGGCAGGGTCAGGCCAGGGGAGCTGGACTGAAGGGCGGTGCTGAGCAGAATTAGCACATGGGTCTCTGCCTCAGCTGAAGGAGCCCAGACAATATCCTCATAAAAAGGGAAAAATGAAGTTTAGAAATGTTTAATGGGTGCCGTATTTTGGTCACTGCCTTAGATCACCATCCAAGAGACACCTCCATGGTTTTGGTCCTCAGCAGCTCTCACCTTCACCTGCCATGAGTTACAAGTTGCATATCTATGGAACAGAAATATCTGCAGGAAAACAATGTTTGACAGGTGATCTTTTCACAGATTTCTGTCACTGAGGGGAGCACCAGTTGTCAAAGATTTAAGGCAGGATGAATTATTGATCAGTGATTAGCAGCTGGCTGGGAGCCTGCTGAGCTGCTGGGGAAGAAGTTTGTCATTCTGAGCAGCACAGAAGCTTCACAAACAAAAAGTAAGGATCCAAACACTAAGGATCCAAACTAAGGCTGATCCTAAGACACTACTGGAGTGATCACCATATTAAAGTTTACCAAAAAAGCCCCCTCTATCCTTTTGGCTTACATTTCCATTCTGGATTCAATGAACTGGAATTCTGATACAAAAAAGAACTTTCATTAATCAAAACTAGGAGAAAGGAAAACCCATGTAAGAAAAGCCAGAGCCCCTCAAACCCCAACAGTGCAGTAAGTGCTGAGTCCTTGGTGAAGAAATACCCAAAGAAACACTGCTCTCATCCCTCTAAAAAACCCCATGTGTTTTCTAAACTACCACAGCATTTGTGGAGATGCGAGTTATTAAAAAGGAATTTTGTTTTGACACATCTTCCCAGGACAAGCAACATGCTCCTGAAAATCCCCGTCAGATGAAGCCCAACGTGGCCCAAATATTGTCCTCAAATTTGCAATGAGCAAACACAGACTTGTCTAATACCAAAGACCAGTAAAAACACTTCAAAATCAAAAACACTTCAAAAACTTGCAAGAAACCCATGTGAAACTCAACACTGAAATCACCAGAGTGACCCTAACACACTTATTTTTAGGGGCCATTAATAACCCAGGAATGGATTTTTGTTTGCTGGGGGCTAACATTTCCTTTGCTCTCAGTTTTGTGACTCCCTGCTCTGCCCAGGAGAGGTGACAGCCAGCCCAGACTGACACATCCCATCCTGGGAAAGCAGCTGGCTGCACATCCAGCTTTTCCAGAGGAAGCTCCTCAACACCAGGGAATTCTCACCTGCCCAGCTGTGAGAGCATCCAATTCACACTGCTTCTGAATGGTGCAAATCAGCCAAGGAAATCAAATAAACAGCTCGTGGTGAACAGCTAATGCTCTAAAAACTGCTGCTACTGGAAAAACAGATGCTGTTTTAAATAGCTCCTCCATAGTTCTATTTCCTAGAAATCCAATTTAAGGAGGAAATATCATTATGCGACTCTGTGACTGCAGCACCAGCTCTGATGAGTTTTGCTCATACCCAAGTCATCTGTAAAGGAAATTACTCAAGGAGCTTAAATACAACTTGCTGAACCAATTTGTTGAATTCCCAAGTTATTACTGTGGATGCAAAGTTTTGCTACATGTAATTCACTGAAAATGTTTCTATCCTCAAATATTAAGATGGTAATTTTATATAAAGCTTACCTAAAGTTCTGTGCCAAATCTAGATGAGGAGCTTCCATGGAGCTGAAATGAAAAAAGCAGTGATTTCAGAAGGAAAGTTCAAGCAATAAACAAATCATCCTGCAGCATTCCAGATAGAATTTTCAACTTCCCTATTGCACAGACCAACAACTGCACTGCAGACCTGATAACTGCACACAAACTTTGTCTGAACATGATTTATCTGCTTGGAAGGAGGAACCAGGCAGAGATGCTAATCCCTGTAAAGGGAACTTTGTGATGTTTGGAACAAGTAATTGTTAAAGAATCCCATCTTACCTGGAAAATAGGGAAAAGCAATCTCAGAACTCTAACACTCCATTATGCCTTTATCTTATGTGAAGACACAGAAGATTTTAAAAATAAAACACAAAGAGACAAACCCCAACATCTTCAAACAAAAACCATAAAGCCCCAAACCAAAATCAACAAAACAAACAAACAAAAAACCCAACAACAAAAAAACCCCAACCAACCAACCAACCAAAAAAAACCCAGAAAAACAAACAAAACCACCAAACCACCCAAACAAAAAAAAACAAACACAAACACAGAACTCATTTTTGAAGATGCCATTAGAGAAAATAAGTAGTTCAAGCATTTCTCTTATTTACTTGCATGACAATTTCTCTACTGCAATCAAGTAGCAAGAGAGTATCAAACTCTCAGGATTAGTTACAACTGGAAAAGGAGGTAAAACTGCAGAATGGATCTTTCTGTGGTGCAGACAGGGCTGCAACTGCCACTGTGACAAAAAAAATTATCAGAATCATGGTAAGATATGAACAAAAAGATGATTATTAACAAACTGAAGTGATGGGTTTCACTGACTAAACCTGTGTGACTTTTGTTCAGGATCAATTCTTATCAATCACCTTTTCAGACCTGCAGTTGGAACAGCTCTGTTGAAATATTTATTTTTGAGGGTTGAAATAACACATTCCATGATTTCTGAACCTTGCCCATGAATGGTCAGTGCTGTTCACACCTCAGGTGGGAACACACCATCATTAGTAACATTTATTAAGGTCATGGGGTTTCCTGACATTCACAGAGTCCCTTTGGCACTCAGCAAGAGCTGATGCTGTGACTTGACACAACAGCAAGGTCTCCACCTCTCAGCTTTGGAAGAGCCATTCCCAGTCCCTTAATAAAATTGAAATGCAGGGAAAATCCCCAGTTTTGTGTCTTTCTTTCTGCACAAAGTCTGGACACAGAGCTTGTCCAGGAGTGTTCCACTGCCCCCTTTTAGCAGGTTCTGCCAGGAACCCCCAGAGAGCTGCACTGGGGAAGGGAAGGAGCTCCAGGAACTCCTGCTGATGGGAATTAGGGAAGAGCAACCAGGGAATCAAGAGATGGCATCAAGGGTCTGCTCTCCACTAATTCCCCTGGAAAACCAAACCTGGAATTGTGTTTGGAGCCAGGTGGGGGTCAGGCTCTGCTCCCAAGGAACAAGTGGCAGCACAAGAGGAAATGGCCCCAAGTTGTGCCAGGGGAGGTTTAGATGGATATTAGGGAAAAAAAAAAAAGAAGTCTTAAGCCAAAGCCCTGGCCCAACTGCCCAGGGCAGTGCTGGAGTCCCCATCCCTGGGGGGATTTAAAAGCTGTGTGGATGTGGCACTTGGGGACATGGGGCAGTGGTGGCCTTGGTGGGGGGGAATGGGTGGATTTGATGGTCTCTGAGGGCTTTTCCAACCTCAAGCATTCTGTGATTCCATGATTCTCAGTGCAGCTGTGGCTGCCCAGTGAAAGCACCAGTGAAAGCCAAGGGGAGAAAGTCCTTGTGACAGGGCACTCAGTGCTGGGGGACAGATGATGCTCACTGGGATCACTGAGTCCTGAACCCAAAGGGACAAGTCCATGAGGACACAAGTGTTCAGAACCAAACACTCCTTTTCTGCACTGAAGCTGGAGAGAACTCCCCTGCCCTCCCTGTCCAAGCCCTTTGCAGACAGACAAGAAAGGGATTTTCCTGCAGTCAATATCATCTAGAAATCATTTGTCAACTGACTCCAGCTCCAGGATATTTTTAAAAAATTTTTTCCCAGGACTTTCACCCTTCAACCCTTACAGTCACTCTCAAATCACAGATGTGAACAGGTATAACAGGTGACTTTATTCTCCCTTTTCTAAAATATAAATTTGATCAAGATTAAGAGAGACCACTCGACATTTAAGAGGCAATTAAAGATAAATACTCACTAAAATATGTATCTGCAAATGCATTTTGGTTTGTTTGGGGTTTTTTTCATGTTTTTCACCTTATGATTCAGGTCTCTGAAGGAGAGGAACTGACTGATTGAGGAGGAGACCTTGCTAAGTCCATCCCAAGGGAGGGTCTTAAGCCACTGAGAAATGCAAGTTGATTACAAAATTTTTGCCAATAGGAGTAGGAGGCTGGAAGGACCCCCTTGACTCTCTTGGCAAGAAAACAGCAGGAGAATACTGCAAAAAAATTCTCCTTGCAGAAAACCTTGCATCAGAGGAAAACTGGAAACAGGTATTACATTATATATTATATATTATATTATATATTATATATTATATATTATATATTATATATTATATATTATATATTATATATTATATATTATATATATTATATATTATATATTACAGTACAGAAACTGCATTATCTTGATTCCTCTGGTCACTGCTCTGCAGAGTCCTCTGAAAAGGCAGGAGAATGGAACTGGGTATTAGATCCCACCAGATCCCATTAAAACCAAGCACCTGCCTTCCACATTGGAAAATGCATTGGGGAAGGAGGTAGAAGAAGAATACCTGGTTCCTAAGGCAAAAATAAATCCAGAGGGGTGTTGGGGAGAAGCTGGGCTCTTTGGTACCACCAAATACCTGGGAAATTCCTTAATAAAACAGATTTTCAAACTAGTGGTGAAAGACAATTCTGTGGGTCTGTATCTGTGTCTTAGGAACACATCAGGAAGCACAGAGTGTCACACAGAAGAGGGCCCCCTGAAATCCTTCAAAAAAATAAATAATGAAGAAATAAAATCATTCAGGTTGAGATGCTGGAGAAAGTCATGGCAAACAGCAAAATCCAGTGCATCAGCCCCTTGTTTCCCTGGGGCAAGGCCAGCTGTGCTGCCCTGAGTGGGTGAGGCTCACCTGGAGGGGCACAAGGAGACGTAGAGCAGGATGAGCAGCACTGCTCCCACCACGGTTGCCAGCAGGGATCTCATCCAGGAGCTGAGCTGGCAGAAGTTACAGTACTGCACAATGGTGATGAGAATGGCACAACACATGAACATGGTGTACTGCAACAGAGAGAGAGAGGGGGGTTAACAGCTGCCCAGGGCCCTGCCACACAGCCATGGAAAGGGGGCCAGTGGGGAGAAGGGGATAATTCCTCCTGGATGATGGGCACAGGGAGTGATCCCACCTGAAGATGGACATTTTCCCTTCCAGAAGCAAGAAAACCTTTAGCACTGCTGGTTTATCACCATTTTCCCTGGATGGAGTCTTTTATCACATGATGTCCAGAGCCTCCAGCTTACCTTGGCCAAAAGTTCAGTGCCCCTTCTCATTCAAAAAAAGGGAAAAAAAGAAGGTGAAAATTCATGGCACCCCCCCCTCCACTGCTGGGGTTAGATTAGACCTTGCCTGCTTTAAATGAGTATCAAAATTCCATTGTATTGGAAATGCAGAGTGCAATTTCACCCACCTGCCTGCTTTTAAAAACACTTCTGAGAGAACATCCCCACCCTGCCCTGTAACAGCTGGGTCCAGGGAAGGAAAGATCTGCCTTGGTGACAAAAGGCAGCTTCAGTCACTGGCAGCTCACACTTTGTAACATGACCACTTGTGACAATTTGAAAGGACAAGTTCACATTTTCTGTTCCAAGTGCCTCACCTCAAAACCCCTTTACCCTGCACAACTTCACTGGATAAAGGAAAGGAAGTGCAGGACAGATGCATTGCCCAGAGCACCCACAACCCCGCAGTGCTCAAAACTCTCAAGGGTGCCAATGATGTGCCAATTTTGGTTTCCCAAGGATATTCATGACCATCCAAGCTAAAGCAGAGACTCCATACTTGGATTCAGGAGTTCTGGTCTAGCTTTATGCTGTGTTTTACAGCATGAAATGATCATTCTCTCCCTTTCTCCCTTTAGGTGTCCTGTGCAGCTGAAGTGCAGACTCTGCAGCCTGGCAGTCCTGTGGCATAACAAACAAGCATGTGATTGAGAGCAGACACAGTGTATGGGAAAAATCCTTACACAATTCACCATTTTTAAACCACAAACAACAATTGTTGGTTTTTTTAATGACTTAAAAATGAATAAAAGGAATTTCAGAAGTGTCCATAAAAAATATAACTTAAACTTACTTTTTTTGCCCCATTTCAGGTCTCCTAAAGTGGCAGAGCACTGGTTCTCACTCCAAGTGATGCCCCAGCATGAAGCCAGCCTATAGAGGGTCAGGATGTGCTGGATTCTACTATGGATGCATGGCTTTGGAAAGTTTTTTTTCATGGTTGTTTTTATTAATTTTTATTTTAATTCTTTTATATCCAGGGAGCTTATAAATTGCTATGAATTAAAAAAAACTTTGCAAAACCATGT